>NW_022436944.1:46229040-46652111 GCF_009761245.1 Sapajus apella
AAAAAAAAAAAAAAAAAAAAAAAAAAAAAAAAAAAAAAAGACAGGGGAACTGAAAAGATAGCAAGAACAGAGGCAAGAAACAGAAAATAAACACTGCCACCCATATGACCCTTCAGCTGTCCTTTTGCTAAAACTTGCAGTAGCTATTGTTCATTCAGGAAAAATTCCGGGTCTTTTTTTGGTCTTTAGATCATAGTTATAAATAATTATGAATTGAAATTGCAGCTCTTCTATTCCCTAGTATGTGACCTTGTGCAAGTCATGTAATCTCTTTAAGCCTCCATTTCCTCCTCAATAAATAAGAATAATAGTAAAAGCTAGGCCATAGATTCAATAAAATGAGATAAGTTTCATAAGACAATCATTAGCAACAGTGCCCGGAACATGGAAACCATTCAACAAATGTTAACTATCATTAATATGTGATAGATTAATATGTAATATGTAATGTAACTGAACATTAACTTGTCCAGTTGCCTCATATCTGAATCCTTTTTATATTTTAGGGAACTCACCAATATGCTATTTGTTAGTGCTTTCCACTAAATATTTCTGTTTTTTTTTTTTTTTTTTTGGTCTCCTGAGAACATTGTAGGTTTATAGTTCTCTACCCTTCCCCTTCCCCATAAATTCAGATGTGGCCATGTAGCTTGCTTTGACCATTAAGTTTTAAGCAGAAAAGACATGTGTCAGTTCCAGTGAGAAGCTTTAATTGCCAGTGCATGTTTCCCATTCTCTTCCTTTGCCATAATGACTTGTGGCATTCCACGTGGAGGCTATTCTCTCACTTTATGACCTAGAGTGAGAAGGAGAGAATGATGTGGAACAAAGCCCCCAGCTAACTTGTTATAGATATGTAGCGTGGCTGAGAAAAACAAAACAAAGGAACAAGAATTTTCTGTGTTAAGCCCTAAATTTGGGGGACTCTTTGTTATTACAGCATAACTTTTCCTATCTTGACTGTTATCTCTACCCTATGTGTCTTGGTGGGTGGAAATCCTCTTTTGTGTTATGGAAAAACAAAAGCCAGCTGGTTGCTTTCACAACCTTTCTTGTAGGCACTTGATCTAAAGCTGACCAAGCAGTAGATTCATCTAGGTGCATAAATTGGAAGCCAGAAATGCAAAGAAGTAGGAACAATGTGTAACTCGTGTCCTTTTGTTCTGACAGCAACAGCAATGGAGGATGTATATATTTCTGGGAAAACCAGGAGCTGGGGTTACAACAGTGACACCTGGGGTCTGGGACTATTATTGAATGCTTTTCGAAACTGTTGCGTCTAATTTTCAGGACATCTACATAAGAGTTCCCATTGGAAAACTCTGGCCCTGATCAAGTTGTTGTCTAGTCTCCTTTGTCCCTGCCTATTTTTCAACCTTCTGAGCAACTCAGCTCTGCAAGCAGCTGATATAATTTCAATTCATTCATTTTCTGATTGAATCAGCCAGAATGTGATGCTTGCAAATAAGATTCCCCAGTAACACAATATATAAGTTAATTTTGAAATTTTCTTTGTTAATGTGCAGAGTTATTTTAGTATATTCCTGGCAGCATGAATGAGTTCCTCTGAATGTCACTGCCTATTTAGGCCAACAGTACACTTATTTTAGAGATGTCCATACTGTATTTGAGCAGTTTCTGTTCAAAGTATTATGGCTGTGGTTATTTAAAAGATCCTCACTGGGTCCAGGTACAAAGCTCTCTTTAGGGTTTAAGTTATATTTAAAAAATCAAATAGTTAAAACCATTTGTTTTTACTCTTTCTCTCCCTCTAAAACATGTAAGTGAATCATTTTCCTGGATTAGTTTATTAAAATAAGCAGTGCCTTACCAAAAGAGAGCAACTCTCTGACTGCTTTAATATCACATCTTGTTTTTTTTTTATTTTGAGCTTGGTTCAACCTAGATATGAAGATGACCTAGAAGACTTCTGAAATTTCTTTCTAACTCCATGATTCCTAAGGCTGTGATTTAGCTACAAGAGTCAAAATTTCCACCGAGGTAGATTCATTTAGTTGGGTGGGTAAGATGATTACTCCTCTAAAGGGTTATTATTCTAGATGTGACTTGATGATTAAATTGGACTGAAACATGTATAGTGGGAGAATGTAAAGAGGCAGATTAATTACAAATGGCCAGTAGGAATGTAATTTTATGTATTCTGGGTTTACTTTTGTAACCTGTAAAAAAAAAAAAATAGGAAGAGCAACTTTCCCCTAGTTACCTCATCAACACTGTAATTTTCCTGCTGAAGTTCAAACTCAAGAATAACTCTGTTTGCCTCTCTGCCACCCCTTCAATCTGCAACTCTAAAAAAGAAATTTAAAACAACAACAAAAAAATTGGAAATGCCAGCAGCCAGAGAGAGATAGATGATCTGAAGTAGAGAGGAAATAAACAATTATTTCCTCTGTTCTGAACTATTTGCTTCTGGAGAGGTAGAGAAGAAAATGGTGGGAGAAAAGTAAGCTTGTCTGGAGACCTTTGGTCCTTTCTGTTGAAGGTTTCAGCAAAAAGAAGCAAAGGCTGTAAGTTTATGAGACTTGGGGCAAAAATGTAAGATGAGGTTAGATACTGAAGTATGGGCTAAGGTGACTGTTGTACCTTAAAACAAGAGGTTTTGATTTCTGGAACAAGCAGTCAAATGTGTCTCATACTATTCTAACTATTGGGCAGTGAAGCAAAAGAAACAAAAGCAAAACCAAAAAGCTCAAACAAATATGTGGTACATACATGCAGAAACTTAAGGTTGAGAGGAGCCTTAATTGTAGGAGAATGCAACTTTTAGGCACCAACAGCTAAGACCTGATTACTTGTCTGACTTTACTGTGAAGTTTGTTCACAGATCTAAAGGGGCTGGGTTGCAAAACAACAGATTTTTCTGAGGATTCAAGTGATGTGATAAAAGACCTTTTTCTTTTCCCTTGGAAAGAATCTTCCCTCAATTCCAGATAGACTAGGGTGTAGAGGTAGATGTCAAGTGACTTTTCCAATGCCATAGCTTGTTCAGAACAGAACCTGGACTGGTATTCAGGCTCTGATGATGAATACGGAGACACAGGAAGGCCTGGCTTTGTTTCTACCTCCTTCATCCCCTATTGGGTACAAGGAATGCTCTTCAAATGACTGTTGGGATTCAATGTCAAAAGCTACTCCTCTGCTTGAAGGAACAACAGCCTATAAGAGTTGCTTTAACAAATGGGTAGAGACTTACTAAAACTCAGTTTTATTTGAACAAACCATTAAGCACCTGACTTGATTCAGCTACTCCTGCTTTCAGTTCATGTCTGCCACTTACCACTGGGTCATTTTGGGAATGCCAATTCATGTCCCTACACCTCAATTTTCTTACTGTAGAATGGAGATCATTGTGGTAACTACTTTATATGGTTCTTGTGAGGATTTGAGTTTAATAAACAGAGAAAGGAGAGCCAGGTATGGAAAAATATAGAGTATGATACCTATTAAGATAAATGAGAGAGAATTTTTTATATTTCTTAAACTCTATTTTGCCTCAATATTTATTACACTCTATTTCTTTTCCTCCCTCCATTGCTGATAGGCATTGCTCTCACATATGCTTACCCTTGTTTGCCTGGTTTACAGGTATCAATTGCACACCCAGTTCAAAGGTAGAGACTTGGAAAGGTTTTTTCATCCATAAAAGTTTTATCCTGGAAAAGTCAGTAGGAAAAAATGTACCCAGAAATTAGGAAGTAGTGATTAAAAGCACAGGAGCTCAGTACAGCTATGTGGGTGAAGACCCCGGCTGTGGTGAGAGATTTCCATAGAATTTTAGAGCTGGAATTGGCATTGGCAGTCATCTAGGTGACTACTTTACTTTTAAAAAGGGGAAAGACAAGTCCAGAGAGGTTGCTCATGTACCTGAGGTGTCATGGAACTTCTAGGAGAACGTCACTCCACTTTTCTATTTATCTTCTTTATTTCAGTTTTATTTTACATCCTGTTTAATATTTCCCAAGCTCAATTGGTAGGGCACACTAATGCTCTCCATAATTTGGTTGCTACTGCTTTGAATCTGGTGTGCTTTGTGCAGGACCCTACCAGGAAAACTGCAGTGCAGGTGTTCTTGTTGAATGAATTTCTTGCTGATGGCTCCTGCCTAACTTCTGCCTCTGAAGTTGGCAAGGATTCTCTACCAGGGAGTGGAGTCTGGCCCACACCCATGACAATGTGTCTCCTCCTGATATTTCCTTCATTACCCTGATTCTGTCTCTTGACAATTTCTGTGAGGCGGGTCAACAAACAAGAATAGCAGGTGGAACTAGTTGAGGAAGCCCCTAGTTTTATTTTGGGGAGACTTTTCCAGATTGTTTATAGTAGGGGCAAACCCCAGCCAATCACAATATCCCTGAAAGCCAAGACTGAGGCCATCATGTCCCTTATCCATGCCCAAGAGAGTGATTTGTCTATAGCCAGGGACCTTGACCTTTCTCTTTAAGTCCTTAAAGTCACAGTAATAAAACCCATGAACCAAGATAGATCAATAAGATCTTTGCAAATCTCAACCACTTATCTTCACAGCTCTTAGCATTTACAGAATGGTGACAACTACTTATTTTGTGGCAGTAGTTTCTATAAGCTTTAAACTTTAGTGTCTCAAACTTGAGGGTTTATCGGAATTCCCAGAGGGTTACTGAAACACAGATTGCGGGGCCCATTCCCTAAGAGGTCTGGGGTAGGGCCTAATGATTTGCGTTTCTAACAAGCTCCTAAGTGATGCTGATGCTGTTGAACCAGGGACTACATTTTAGGAGACACCACTAGAAGATTAACAGGACTTTCCTGACTTTCACCCTAATTTTCTGCCTCAGCCATGCTTTATTTTTATCTTCAGCTGCTCAGATCTTTTTTTTCCAGTGCCAATTGGCTTGCAAATCCTATTTGCACACTCAAACACAGACGGACATTGCAGCTCAAAGTCATGCTTCTCTCCACACATTCATTCTGTAATGGGACATTTTGACTAATCAACTTCAGACACTGCAGGAATACACTGCATCTCCAAGTGATACACTGGTATCACTTTGCATACACGGATGTGCCTGAGGAGTTTGACTTGTGTAACTGAGAGAGGTGGAGGGGGTGAAATTTATTGTAGCTAAGCTTCTCAAAAGTGAAGGGGTATGGCATGAAGACTGGCATTTTCTCTCTTCAGCCTGTTCCTTGTACTAGGTTGGAAGCCCCATGTTTAAAAGGATAAGGAAAAAAAAGTTCAAGGAACTGATTAATAAAACTCTGTGCAGAATTCTGAGCATGAACAGGCTTGTTTTGGGACCAGGCAAAGGAGCCATGGCCTTCACAGTCTGATGTCTCTTGGTTACTGGTTAAGGGATCCCCAAGGGAGCATGTGAATTTTCAGGTGGGTCAGGCTCTTTCGTCCAGTAGTCTGAGGGCAGTGGTGTAGAAAGCACACTGGCTGTTGGTATCTAATCCACTCCAAAAGGAGGAGGGACATGTACATAATAAAAAAGATATTCTAGGGTACCAGGGTGGAGACCTGGCATTCCCCAATGTAACAGAGAGACCGTAAGTATATGAAGCCAGTTGGGAAGGGTGGGTGTGTGAGAATCCTTGAAAACATATTTATTGACTTTGATGATGACATATCCTAATGGTTCTTTGAAACTGTGTTCATAAATCTCTGAGGTGTTGGAGGCTCTCCAGTTCAAAACTGTCCTCCGAAGAAGCTTCTTCTTGGCTCATTAGTGGCATAAGATGCCTGGCTTGAGACGTGGTGAGGACAGCCAACACAAGGCTCCTCAGGCTGAGGTTAGCAACTGAGCCTTTAAATCGTTTGCTATATTGCCTGATTCTTTCAGGCAGGGAGCCCAAGACTAGTGTGTTTACTGGGATGCTGCTAGTTTCTTTTCCTGCTTACTTTATTTTATTCTGGGTAGTCAGGTGCCCCCTAAAGCAGTGGGCTGGCAATTCAGATGTATCTACAGTAATAACTTTTGCAGCATCATTTGCATGTTGAACCTTCCTCTGCTTCTCTTATTCTCAAAAAGATTCAGGCAAAGCCATTTCTGCAGAGATTTCCATGCTGCTGAACAAGGCTGGGATTCTGATGAAATACAAACGAAGTCTATTTGTTAGGACCGTTTGAGTCGATGTCTCCAACCCTACATCTCTTTTAAGAAGGGCTTATTGAGCAGCTATGTTATTTCATCAGTGAGTATATCTTGGATTTTTATTTGCCCTATGACTCGAGGACCATAGGACCATATTATAATTTATCTTCCACATTTACCCCAAATTACTAAGCTTGTGTTTCTGCATTCCATGGAAACAATACTGATCATGAAACAGAAGACGTGGCCTTCAGTTGTGGCTTCTCACAAACTAGGTGACCTCCCTTGTGACATGGCTAAGATTTGGTTTGCTTACTTAATATAGCTATTGTGATGGCCAAGAGGAGATAAATTAATTTATAGGGCTGTTAAGAGTAATAAAAAATTAAGAGTTTCTAAAATAGAAAAAAACACATAATTACCAACTCTACTGGACGATTGTGATCAATATCAGTATACCCATCTAAAGAGGTCACCCTCCACCTTCTAGTTGGCTTTTGTATTTAAGTAGACCTGGGCTCAAATCCAGCCTGTTTATTTTACAAGCTATTTAATCCTGAGAAAGGAATTGCAGCTCTCTGGGTACTACTTTTCACATATTTGCTATTTCACATGTGGTAAGAATTATAGCAAACACATATAAATGCCTAGAAGAGTCCCTGTCACCCAATCAATGACATTTTATTATCATTTCACTTTTTGGCCTTTGGCAATTATAAAGAAGCTCTGAGATACTGTAGAACAAACTCCTGTGTGGCATTGAGTGCTGTTATCAAGACAGAAGATCGTTACAGAACCTCTGTCTCTGGCTCAGATACTGACTCCAGAAGGAGGTGCTGAGTGTCCTTGAGGAAAAACTACCTCAGAGGCAAATTGTTACTGATTCTCAAATGTTGACACCTTTTTTCACTTTTCTGTTCACATGGACCTAATTTTTGGCTCTGTAAGCTCTTTTTGTGCCCACCTATGCTTGCCTGACTTTGAGCTCCCTGCATAAGTGCCTGCTCTGACCTTAGTTCATTGAATAATGCCACTTTTGCAACAATGACTGCAAAGGACAGGACACAATGCCATCTCTCCTGTGTAACCGTCCTTGTCAGCCAGCCAGCACTGGGGTTCTGCCTCCAAAACTCACTTCGCAATTATTGTCTATACTCAAGCAATCATTGTCTGTAACTCAAGTAGCACCTTTTTGTTCTTTTCTCTAATTATCTAGACCACACGGTGTAGTACTATGAATACATGCCTGCCTCGAGCTGTCTGTTTCTTTTGTGTACTGACCTCTTCGGATACATTCTGAATGGTTTTCTGGGTGTGAACTAAGCATTTCCTAGCACTTAGCACTAATACAGAGTTTATAGCCCATGGGGGTTTGGCAAATGGTAAGTTTTGATATGAACTTACTGTCTGATGGAAAGTCAGAAGTGGTTTCTATAGTGGGGATCTGTTTATTTCATGCTATTGGCTAAAATTTAGAGGGTTTTTCAGGAGGCATATAAATTGCTTTGCTCTATTGAGTACTTTTTAAGGGTTCTTAGGAATGTTTGACCAATGGCAGTACCCTGGAAGGGTACCACAAATCTGCCTTTTGTCAGTTAATTTTTCAGCAGATTTTCAGAGGGTAAAAGGTGAGTTTGATCTTTACCCCTACAGTTTTGGCACGATGAGCAGCATAACTCAAAACCACACTGCTCTTCTGGAAGCCACAGTCAAGGGAACCCCGGACCTGGCAAACTGGCAGAAGGGCAAGAAACTTTTGCCAGCCAGACTCCTGGTCTGTCTCTGTGGAATCCAGTAGAGCTGATGGTAAAAATGACCGTGTGTCTGGTTTTCCTTTTCCGAATTTAAGATTAATAAGAGAAAAACATTTATATAGACTCGCCTTAAGTTTAGGGACTATGATATATTTTTGTTATGAATATTCATAGTGTCTGATCTTTTCCCTCTCAGAAATAGTATTTATTTTTTTCTTTGTATATTTCTGTGTTGTTTGACCCTCTTGTCTCGTTGTATGTCCATGATAGTTTGACTTGTGATCAAGTAGGAATACTTCTTAGTCTCCACCATCCTGGGGGTATAATTTTTGGGGGTCATGTCCAGTAGTAAACCTGAAAAGATTAGAAACCCCAAGACACCTAAGATATGAAGCATCACACCTTGTTCCAAATGTGCCAGGCTCTCAAGGAAGTTTGCCTTAATAACAAGTCCCATTCATAAGGGCTTTTGTTGTTTTATATTTTTGTTTATTAATTTTCTTCCAACTTTTATTACAAGTTCAAGGGGTATATGTGCAGTTTTGTTAAACAGGTAAATTGCACGTCATAGGAGGTTTGTGTACAGATAATTCTGACACCCAGATAATCAGCATAATACCCCTCACACTCTCCATCCTCAAATAGGCCCCAGTGTCTATTCCATTCTTTGTGTCCATGTGAACTCAATGTATAGCTATCATTTATAACTGAGAACATGCAGTATTTGGCTTTCTGTTCCTGTGTTAATTTCCTGAGGATGATGGGCTACAGCTCCACCCATGTTGCTGCAAAGGCATTGATCTCATTCTTTACGTCTCCATAGTATTACATGGTATATATGTATCACATTTTCTTTATCCAGTTCACTTTGTTGGGCATCTAGGTTGATTCCATGTCTGCTATTATGAAAAGTGCTGTATTGAACATACTCATTCATGTGTCTTTGTGGTAGAATGATTTATATTCCTTTTGGTGTATACTCAGTAATGGGATTGCTGGGTTGAATGGTAGTTCTATGTTAAGTTTTTAAGAAATCACCAGACTACTTTTCACAGTGGCTGAACTAATTTTCATTTGTAGCCATGGATGAGTGTTCCCTTTTCTTTGCAAGCTTGCCAAAATCTATTTTTTGACTTTTAATAATAGCCATTCTGACTGGTGTGAGATGGTACCTTATGATATGATTAGTTATGTTGAACACTTTTTCATATGCTTCTTGGCCATGTGTATGGCCTCTTTGGGAAAATGTCTGTTCATGTCTTTAAGCCAATTTTTAAATGAGGTGATTTGTTTTTTGTTAGTTGATTTTCTTAAGTTTCTCATAGATTTGTGATATTAAACCTTTGTTGGATGTATAGTTTGCAAATATGTCTTCCCATTCTATAGATTGTCTGTTTGTTGTGCAGAAGCTCTTTGGTTTAATTAGCTCCCACTAATTAATATTTCCTTCATTTCAATTGCTTTTGGAGTCTTTGTTGTAAAGTCTTGCCTGGGCTGATGTCCTGGATGGTATTTCCTAGGTTTTCTTCTAGGGTTGTTATAGTTTTAGGTTTTATATTTAAGTCTTTAATCCATCTTAAGTTTATTTTTGTACGTGGTGTAAGAAATGGGTTCAGTTTCAAAATTCTGCATATGGCCAACCAGTTATCCCAGCACCATTTATTTAACAGGAAATCCTCTCCCATTGCTTATTATTGTTGACTTCATCAAAGGTCAGATAGCTGTAGGTGTGTGGCTTTATTTTACTTGGTTCCATTAGTTGATGTGTCTGTTTTTGTACCAGTACAATGCTGTTTTACTTATTGTAGCCTTGTAGTATAGTTTGGAGTAATGTGGTGCTTCCAGCTTTGTTCTTTTTGCTTACAATTGCTTTGACTATTTAGGCTCTTTTTTAGCTTTACGTTAATTTTAGAATTTTTTTTCTCATTTTTTGAAAAATGTTTTTGGTAGTTTGATAAGAATTGCATTGAATCTGTAAATTGCTTTGGGCAATATGGCTGGTTTAACAGTATTACTTCTTACTATTCATGATAATGGACTGTTGTTCCATTTGTTTGTGTTGTCTCTTATTTATTTCGACAAGATTTTGTAGTTATTGTTGTAGAGATCTTTTACCTCCCTGGTTAGCTGTATTCTTAGGTATTTTATTTTTTTGTGGCTATTGTGAATGCAATTTTACTATTGATTTGGCTCTCAGCTTGAACATTATTAGTATATAGAAATGCTACAGAGTTTTATATGTTGATTTTGTATCCTGAAACCTTACTGAGGTTGTTTATCAGAACAAGGAGCATTTAGGCAGCTAGTATAGGGTTTTGTAGGTGTAGGATCATATCATCTGCAAAGAGAGATTGTCTAGTTACTCCCTTTCTATTTTGATGCTTTTTATTTTATTCTCTTGCCTGATTGCTCTGGCTATGACTTCCACTACTATGTGAAATAGGAGTGGTGAGAGTGAGCATCCCTGTCTTGTTCCAGTTCTCAAAGGGAATGCTTCCAGCATTTTCCCATTCAATATGATGTTTCCTGTGGGTTTGTTATAGATGGCTCTTATATTTTAAGGTTCTTAAATAATACCCCAAAATACCTTCCATGCCTAGTTTGTTCAGAGTTTTTAACATGAAGCAATGTTTGATTTTATCAAAAGGCTTTTCTGCATGTATTGAGATAATCGTGGGGGTTTTTGTTTTTAGTTCTGTTTATGTGATGAGTCACATTTATTGATTTGTGTATGTTGAACCAACCTTGCTTCCCAGGAATAAGGCCTACATGATTGTGGTGGATTAGCTTTGTGTTATTGATATGGTTTGGTGTGTCCTCACCTTGATCTAATCTTGACTTCTCATGTGTTGTGGGAGGGACCTGGTGAGAGGTAATCAAATCATGGGGGCAAGTCTTTCTTGGGATGTTCTCATGATAGTGAATAAGTCTTATGAGATCTGTTAGTTTTAAAAAAGGCAGTTCCCCTGCACAAGCTTTCTCTTTTTGCCTGCTGCCATCCATGTAATACATGACTTACTCCTTGCCTTCTGCCATGATTGTGAGGCCTTCTTAGCTATGTGGAACTGTAAGTCCATTAAACCTCTTTCTTCTGTAAATTTCCCAGTCTTGGGTATGTCTTTATCAGCAGCATGGAAATAGACTAACACAGTTGTGCTGCTGGATTTGGTTTACTAGCATTTGGTTGAGGATTTTTGCATCTGTATTATTCACCAGGGATATTGGCACGAAGTTTTATTTCTTCTTTGTTTTTTTTTTTGGTCTCTGCCATGTTTTGGTATCAGAATGATGCTGACCTCATAGAATGAATTAGGGAGGAGTCCTGCTTTCTCTATTTTTAGGAAAAATTTCAGTAGGATTGGTACCAGCTCTTCTTTGTATGTCTGGGAAAATTGGG
Organism: Sapajus apella; assembly: GCF_009761245.1. Taxonomy (NCBI): domain Eukaryota; kingdom Metazoa; phylum Chordata; class Mammalia; order Primates; family Cebidae; genus Sapajus; species Sapajus apella. The sequence continues at coordinate 46,240,287 of NW_022436944.1, forward strand.
CTGAATCCTTCTGGTCCAAGGCATTTTTCTGATTGGTATGGTTTTATTAACGGTTCAAAAGTGAATAACCATAACCATTGTTATTCTTCTGTTCAGAGTTTCTATTTCTTTCTGGTTTAGTCTTTGGAGGTTTTACATTTCCAGGAATTTATTAATTTCTTTTAGGTTTTCTAGTTTGTGTCTATAGAGGTGTTCATAATAGTTTCTAATTTTTTTTTGTATTTTTGTGGGGTGTGTGGTAAAGTCCTGTGTGTTATTTCTGATTGTATTTATTTGGACATTCTCCTTTTTTTTTTATTTCATAGTCTAGCTAGCAGTCTATCAATCTTACTCATTTCTTCAAAACACCAACTTTTGGTTTCATTGATCTTTTGTGTGTTTTTTCTCATTTCCATCTTGTTCAGTTCAACTCTGACTTGGGTTATATCTTTTTTATTGTGCTAGCTTTGGAGTTGGTTTGCCCTTGTTTTTGAAGTTCCTCTAGGTGTGACATTAGATTGTTAATTTGAGTTCCTTCTCACTTTTTGATTAGATCCTGTCATCATGTTGTCAGCTAGTTGTTATGTACACTTGATTGTGTAGTTGCTTTACAGTGTTGATGATCTATGGATTTCAGTATGTTTTTGTGGTGGCTGGTAATGTTTTTCATTTACATGTCTAGCATTCCCTTAAGGGCCTCTTGGAAGGCCTGGTGGTAACAAATTTCCTTAGCATTTGCTTCTCTGGAAAGGATTTTATTTCTCCTTTGCTTATGAAGCTTAGTTTGGCTGAGCATAAAATTCTTGGTTGAAATTTCTATTCTTTCAGGATGTTGAATATAGGCTGCCAATCTCTTCTGGCTTACAGGGTTTCTGCTAAAATGTCTACTGTTAGACTGATGGTGTTCCCTTTGTAGATGTCCTGCCCCTTCTCTCTAGCAGCCTTTAGTTTGTTTTTGTCTCACATTCACCCCAGAGACTTTGATAACTATGTGTCTTAGGGATGGTCATTTTATATGGTGTCTCTCAGAGGTTCTTGAGCTTTTCTGAATTTGTTTGTCAAGCTCTCTATAAATGTTGGAGAAATTTTCATGGATGATATCCTCAACTGTGTTTATCTAGTTGCTTGTGCCCTCTCCTCTTTCAGGGACACTTATGAGTTGTAGATTTAACCTCTTTACATAATTCTACATTTCTCTGATACTTTATTTTTTAAAATTCTTTTTTATTTTGACTGAACTTGAATTTGAATAACTGGTCTTTGGTGTCTAAGATTCTTTCCTCAGCTTGTTCTATTCTGCTGTTAATACTTCCACTTGTGTTATTAAATTCTTGTAATAAAGTTTTCATCACTGTTAGCTGAGTTTAGTTCTTTCTTAAAATGGTGATTTTTCCTCTTTCATATCTTGAATCATTTTACTGGATGTCTTGGATTCTTTGGAATAGGTTTCAATTTTCTCCTGAATCTTGATGGTCTTCATTACTGTCCAGATTCTGAATTCTGTTATTTCAGCCATTTCCTTCTAGAATCATTGCTCAGAAGCCAGTGTGGTTTTTAGCTGTGGTGTAATTTGAATATAGTCAATTTGCTTCATTTCTAGATGTTTTTCAGAGGGCTGAGGCTTTGTACAGGGTCTTTATTGATGGTTAAATTCTTCTCCTTGGTTTCACAGGGAGGTATATTAGAAAAATATTTTTGGTGTTGAAGTTGGGGTTGCAATCCTGTAGGTGGTACTTAAGTGTAGGTAAGTTTTTGGTCAGCCACATGGCTCATATGTATTTCCTGGTGTTTGCAGCTATGCTTCCTCTCAGTGCACTAAGAGTGTGGGTTTCTCTCCCACTTGTGTCCTGGCTACAGATCTCAGATTGGCAGTCCCAGGCTGCACACTGCAGTCCTGGGGCAAGCTTAGACTTTTTGCTTCCTCCCCAACTTGGGAGCAACTGGGGTGAGGACCTTGGCAGTGGCAATGGCAGAAGAACTTTCACTTGTCTCTTGGGACTCCACCTCAAAGAAAAACAGAGCTGCTGCCGATCAAAATGATCAGCCCAGGGTGGGACAGCTGTGTTGCATCCCCAAGAAAGGGACCCTTGCCTGGTGATGAGCAGGGGGAACGGGGCGCTTGCAGAGAAGACAGCCTGGCCTCTTCTCCATAAGGCAGCAGCAGCATGCTGGAGATGCAAGTAAAACATTCAGACTCTGTCTCTTCCCCAGCTTAGTGACAGCAAGGGCAGGTATGGCTACTGTGGCAGTGGCAGGAAGGCTGACAGTGGCTTCTGGGGATTCCACCCTAGAGAGACACAGAACCACTGTGAATAAAGGTGGAGTGACTGTGCTATGGGCCCAAGCCAGGGCCCCTGCCTAGTAAAGAGCAGGAGATTGGGGGCTCACAGGGAAGATCCCATGGGGATCCACGAGGACCTGAATGGTATCTCTGCCTAGAATCCCAGAATCTGGGCATGTCTGCATGTCAGTCTGGAGGCCCCAGCAAGAGGGTGTGGGGTTGGGGGGGAACCTCCTGTGTCTAGGGTTTCAATAATCTATGGCAGAAGTGAACTGTGGGGGCTCTTGCTCACTTGCCATTTCCTATAATGGGGAGTCTCCTTTGGCTCCATGCCATTTCCTGGTGGATGGCTGTCCTGCCTCACTGTCTCTGTTTTCTGTGGGTCACATTACTTCCTTGCTGAATCCCCTGTTGTTTTAACTCTCACTGCCTTTTTAATCCTGAGAAAGTTCAATCCTAGAAGGGCCGGCCTGGTGTCAGGGATGAGTGGGTTTACGATGGGCAGCCCCTCACAAATTTGTGCGATACTGAAGGTTCCATGCACACAAACACCATCCTCAACCATCTATGACAACAAGGCTTTTGCTACCTTAGCCTATTTCTGGGAGTGAATTTTTTTGGGCAATCATATGGCTTACACTGTCTTTGCCTATTTTAAAAATACCACTTACATTTAGGGTATTCTAAACCTGGAAAGTTATCTCTGAGACTACCCATGAAAAAGGCTTATTGGCTTGATTTGCTTATGGAATAAATAAATTAGCTACATTTAAGAGAAAACTTTTTAGATTGTTCTCATTTTAAACAGGTATCTTATTGGTACCTATGAAAAGATACAAAAGGAACATAACCTTAGAAACTCCTTTGACTAGATGTTTTTAAAGGGCAGAAATCAGATGTAAAATGAAGTCCTTTGTATGCACAAACTGCCTGCTTCAGATCTTCTGTGAGATTTGCAAAAAAGGAGCTCAAGCCTGTAGTCTAGTGGCTAGGATCCCATGCTTGTAGTACCATGGCCAGGTCGAATTCCCAGTGAGGGAGCCAGTCCCTTGGAGGTACTTGATGTAAATCCTTTAAACTCAGGAAGAAAAATAAACGTTGATAAAAATTAGGCTGGGACTCTCATGGAGGCAGCTAGCATGAGGCTGAGGAGCACTAAGCCTCACATGGTGCCCTGCACTGCCAAGACAAGTGAACAATACAGTAAGAATGGCTAAAGGTGGCCTCAAAGACCCAAAAGGCAAAATGTCTACTAATGTCTTCTTTGCGAAGGCATGCAGAGAAGAACATAAGAAGTTAAAATCAGATGGTCCTGTGAGTTTTTTAGAATTTTTAAAAGTACTCTGAGAGGTGAAAGACAGTTTGGAAAAGGGAAGATAAATTTTGTGAAATCTCAAAGGTGGATAAAGTATGCTGATTGGGAAATGAAGGATTATGAACCAGCTAAGGGAGACAAGAAGAAAAAGGACCCTAATACCCCCAAAGCCCATCATCTGGATTCTTCCTGTTCTGTTCTGTTCTGTTCTGTTCTGTTCTGTTCTGTTCTGTTCAGAATTCTACCCAAACATCAAATCCACAAAACCTTGAATCTCTGTTAGAGATGTGACCAAAAAATACTGGGTGAGATGTGGAATATTTAAGTGACAGTGAAAAGCAGTCTTTGCATCACTAAGGTGGTGAGTGAAGTTGAAGAAATATGAGAAGGATGTTGCTGATTTTTAAGTTTAAAGGAAAGTTTGATGGTATAAAGGGCCCCACTAACATTGCCTGGAAAAAGGTGGAAAAAGGTAGAAAAAGACAAGACAAGGATGAAGAAGAGGAGATGTTGGGGGAGGAAAATGAATAAAAACTGTTGATCTGACTCTGTGAATACCTTAGAGTAGGGGAGTGCCAACTTGAAACATCTCTTATTTGGGAAGTGTCTGTTGCCCTCATTAGGTTTAATTACAAAATTTGATCACGATTATATTGTAGTCTCTCAGAGTACTGTAGAAATTGTCAGTGATTTACATGAAGTAGCCATAGGTGCCCGGAACACCCAGAAACACCATCAAAATTGTACATATCTCTAAACATTTTTAAAATGAAAAGACACTCTTGTGTTCTCCTCACTCTTTGTACTTTGCTGTTGGTGTGACAAGGCATTTGAAGATGTTCCTGGAATTTCTTTTTTAATTTGCAAGGTGATATTAACTATATGGATATTGACTAGAAATACTGAATTATAAACTATGTGTATCTACATTTTGTAAACAACTGAAACCAACTCTCAATGACCCTTGCTTGGCATTGAGCTGTGGAGCATGATGTCTTTTCAAAGTACCTTAGCTCAAGTCATGCGTGGTGAGGCTGGGCCTGTTTCCATTGCAATGGGCATCCCTTTAGCTTCAGAGTGTCTTGTTTTTACATGTTGTAACATCACATTCTGTTGCCATTTTTAGCTGTGGAAAAGCGGAAATCAGCTTGCATGAGAAATGGTTGAATTTTTTTTTTTTTTTTTTTTTTGAGGCGGAGTTTCGCTCTTGTTACCCAGGCTGGAGTGCAATGGCGCGATCTCGGCTCACCGCAGCCTCCGCCTCCTGGGTTCAGGCAATTCTCCTGCCTCAGCCTCCTGAGTAGCTGGGATTACAGGCATGCACCACCATGCCCAGCTAATTTTTTGTAGTTTTAGTAGAGATGGGGTTTCGCCTTGTTGACCAGGATGGTCTTGATCGCTTGACCTCGTGATCCACCCGCCTCGGCCTCCCAAAGTGCTGGGATTACAGGCGTGAGCCACCGCGCCCGGCCCGGTTGAATTTTTTTTTTACATTAAGTGCAGTATTTTTTAAACAAATGATAGAGTTCTTCATCGTTAGCAAAGCAAAGAGCCATTGCATCAATGAAAGTTGAAAAACTGGCCAGGTGCAGTAGCTCATAACTCTAATTCTAGCACATTGGGAGGCCAAAGCAAGCAGATTGCCGGAGCTCAGGAGTTCGAGATCAACCTGAGCAACATGACAAAATCCCATCGCTACAAAAAAATACAGAAAATTAGCCAGGCATGGTGGCATGTGCCTAAAGTCCCAGCTTTGGGAGACTGAGGTAAGAGGATCACTTGAGCTCTGGAGGTCAAGGCTGCAGTAAGCCATGATCACATCACTGCATTCCAGCATGGACAACAGAACAAGGCTTTGCCAAAAAAAAAAAAAAAAAAAAAAGTAAAGGTTTAAGGACCTTGTGTACTTAAACATAATTTACTTTTTGTATGTTTAGCATACTGAAATGTTTTTGAAGTTAAATAAACAGTATTATAATTTAAAAAGTTAGCTTGAATTGTGTGTTTTGGATTTATATTTAGTGTCTATTGCTTTTTGGGTGATACCCATTTATTTTTGATGTTTTTTGCTCCCCTGGATAGCTATTGCTTTTCTGTTAAGTTCCTTTTTTCTGTTAGCTGTTTTTGGGAGTTACTCTGGATCTTGTGAGGACTGCTTCTTGATATTCCTTTGGACACTTCGTACCTCCTTGGCTAAGTCATAAAGATTTATTAGCTTTGGCTCTGAGTCACTAGGTAACTTTAGATTAAGAGAAAGGTGAAAAAAAAAAATCAAAGGCCATAAATATTGGCTATTTGTCCTGGCTAAAGTGGGATAATAAGAGATTTAAAAGATTTAAAGAAAAACCCTCCATGGCCAAAAGTCAGCTTAATTAAAAGCTGGTATTCATGCCGTATTTTTTTGTAAAGTTTCTCTGTTCTCTTTTAGATTCTGTTTCTCCCTTAGGATTTTTTTCTTCAGTTGACTGAAACCCCATTTTAATTACATGTTTAATCCTTCTGTTCACTTCCTTTTTGTTGGCATCATTTTTTTTTTTCTGAGAAAAATGTAAAATTTCATTGGCCTTTTTTAGAAGCTTAAAATCTCCACAAATTGGCTTCTCAAAGACTTGTTCTTTCATTTGCTGTTAATTTTCCTACCTTCTGCAATCTTTGATGCCACATGAAGGGATCTAGAGGGGACTTCTAATTACTCTGAGACCCCCTTGAGAAACACACACACACACACACACAGTCACTCCCTACCCCCTTATTTTAGAGTTTTCTGTATTTTTGTGATCCCCAAGAGTCCTCAGCAGGTTCCTATTAGTTCTAAAGTTCTGATCTCTTACATCGAGCTCCCTCATCTCTTTGGCCTTTGTTTACATACATATATACATGTGTGTGTTATATGTTGTGTCTATATGTATGAATATGTCTAAAATATAAATTTTATATTATCTACATGGTATCAAATTTACTTAAATAAGTACTCATAAATTCAGTAAATGAGTCAAAATAGTCTTTTAAGTTCACGTGACTCTAGTACTCTTTGGTCAATAAAAATAATGTTTGTTTAAATGTATGTACTTAAAACTACCAGAAATATGGGAAACAATTTTGTATGCAGTGTATGCAAGAAAAACAAGATGTGTTTTTGGTGAGAAAAGTTATAAAAAACCGTGAAGACCTGTGGCTTTATGGAGAAAAAAAGCTAACTTTGTCTAGTTTAAAGGATATTTAAAGACTGTTTCAACATGAAGGGATAAAGTAAGAATGATGTAGATAAAACTGACTAGATAGAAAATGTTGGAGAAAGAAAGATAATAAAAAGATGGAAAGAGGATATAAAAGGAAATCCTTTTATGGAAATCTTACCTTGTGTGATCAAAGCTGACTGATACTGGATGGATTTATTCAGCAAGTTTCATTAAAATTAGCTTTAATATTAAAAGTACACTAATATAAGACTAAAATTTGTTTTTCTCTTTTAAATGAGATTTTCTGGTAGAATAAATAAAAGTTAGTGAAACATTTTTGTTCCCCTATGGAGTAAATTGCAGAGAGAGACAAAGAGAAAAGAAAAAGAAAGAGGAATAGATTCTGTGTGCTTCATGTTATTAATCATATAATCAAAAGGTCTTTATTAGGCCTTTTGCTTATCTGGACAGCTGTCTCCTTATCAAAGAGTAAAAGTTTTTGCTTTTAATTTTTTTTTTTTTAATTATCACTTTGGCTAAACAAATAACTATTATCCTACATTGACATGTGATTCTATTTTTGAAGTGTTTTAAACCCTAGACATATTTAACAGGTTTCAAAAATCAAATTTCAAATTCTAAATTAAGTATTTTTTAAATTATACTTTAAATTCTGGGATACATGTGCAGAACGTGCATGTTTGTTACATAGGTATACATGTGTCTTGGTGGTTTGCTGCACCCATCAGCCCGTCATCTAGGTTTTAAGACCTGCATGCATTCAGTATTTGTCCTAATGCTCTACCTGCCCTTGCCCCTCACCTCCAACAGGCCCCAGTGTGTGATGTTACCCTCCCTGTGTCCATGTGTTCCCATTGTTCTGCTCCCATTTATGAGTGAGAACATGTGGTGTTTGGTTTTCTGTTCCTGTGTTAGTTTGCTGAGAATGATGGTTTCCAACTTCATCCATGTACCTGCAAAGGACATAAACTAATTCTTTTTTATGGCTTCATAGTGTTCTGTGGTATATATATATATGCCACATTTTCTTTGTCCAGTCTACCATTGATGGGTATGTGGGTTGGTTCCAAGTCTTTGCTATTGTAAATAGTGCTGCAATAAATATACATGTGCATGTGTCTGTATAGTAGAATGATTTATAATCCTTTGGGTATATATCCAGTAATAGGATTGCTGGGTCAAATGGTATTTTGGGTTCTAGATCCTTGAGGAATCACCACACCGTCTTCCACAATGGTTGAACTAATGTAAACTCCCACCAACAGTGTAAAAGCATTCCTATTTCTCCAGAGCCTCACTAGCATCTGTTGTTTCCTGTCTTTTTAGTAATTGCCCTTCTAACTGGAGTGAGACTCACTGTGGTTTTGATTTGCATTTCTCTAATGACCAGTGATGATGAGCCTTTTTTCATGTTTGTTGGCCACATAAATGTCTTCTTTTGAGAAGCATCTGTTCATATCCTTTCCCCATTTTTTGATGGGGTTGTTTGGTTTCTTGTAAATTTGTTTAAGTTCCTTGTAGAGTCTGGATATTAGCTCTTTGTCAGATACGTAGATTGCAAAAATTTTCTCCCATTCTTTAGGTTACCTGTTCACTTTGATGATAGTTTATTTTGTTGTTCAGAAGCTCTTTAGTTTAATTAGATCCCATTTGTCAATTATGGCTTTTGTTGCCATTGCTTTCAGTGAAAGTCTTGAAGTCTTCCCTCATGCCTCTGTCCTGAATGTTATTTCCTAAGTTTTCTTCTAGAGTTTTTATGGTTTTAGGTCTTACATTTAACTCTTTAATCCATCTCGAGTTAATTTTTGTGTGAGGTGTAAGGAAGCAGTCCAGGTTCAGTTTTCTGTGTATGGCTAGCCAGTTTTCCCAGCAGCATTTATTAAATAGAAAATCCTTTCCCTGTTGCTTGCTTTTGTCAGGTTTGTCAAAGGTCAGATGGTTGTAGATGTGTGGTTTTATTTCTGAGGCCTCTGTTCTATTCCAGTGGTCTATATATCTGTTTTGGTACCAGTACAATGCTGTTTTGGTTATGGTAGCCTTGTAGTATAGTTTGAAGTCAGATAGCATAATGCCTCCAGCTTTGTTCTTTTTGCTTAGGATTGCTTGGCTATTTGGACTCTTTATTGGTTCCATGTGAAATTTAAAGTAGTTTTTTTCTAATTCTGTGATGAAAGTCAATGGCAGCTTGATGGGAATAGCATTGATTCTATAAATAACTTTGGGCAGTATGGCCATTTTCATAAAATTCATTCTATCCATGAACATGGAATGTTTTTCCATTTATTTGTGACCTCTCTTATTTTCTTGAGCAGTGGTATGTAGTTCTACTTGAAGAGGTCCTTCTTGTCCCTTGTAAGTGTATTTCTAAGTATTTTATTCTCTTCATAGCAATTGTGAATGGGAGTTCACTCATGATTTGGCTATTTGTCTGTTATTGGTGTATAGGAATGCTTGTGATTTTTACACATTGATTTTGTATCCCAAGACTTTGCTGCAGTTACTTATCAGCTTAAGGAGATTTTGGGCTGAGATGATGGGGTCTTCTAAATATACTAACATGTCATCTGCAAACAGAGACAATTTGACTTCCTCTTTTCCTATTTGAATGTCCTTTATTTCTTTCTCTTGCCTGATTATCCTGTCCAGAACTGCCAATACTATGTTAAATAGGAGTGGTGAGAGAGGGCATCCTTGTCTTGTGCTGGTTTTCAAAGGGAATGTTCCAGCTTTTGCCCATTCAGTATGGTATTGGCTATGGGTTTGTCTTAAATAGCTCTTACTGTTTTGAAATATGTTCTGTCAATAGTTTATTGAGAGTTTTAGCATAAAAGCGTGTTGAGTTATATGGAAGGCCTTTTCTGTTGAGATAATTGTGTGAATTTTGTTATTGGTTCTGTTTATATGATAGATTATGTTTCACCCCAAACTAATTTGGGGATGCTCCAAAGGGACCTTGAAGCATCTAAAAGTGAGATAACAAACATATTTATTTGATATGTTAAATTATATGAGAAAGATTCCCAAATAAGAAATTATGTTTAACCTTTTTAATGTTATCAATATGTGTTCCAAAATTACATGTGATTCCTAAAAATCTGATATATCTTGGTATATGCTATCAGTTATTATTACAATTATTATGTTGAATTGTTATGGGTCACAAAAAATGACCAAATTTTTATGTCAGTTCCGTCTTTAACCATTACCATTTTAAATCTGGTTGTCCACAGTTATTTGCTTTTTTCAGATCCTTTTTTTTCCCCCTGAAAACAGTTTGCAAATCCTAAAGTGTGTCTTCAAACAGGTTCATAAAAATGGTGAGAAAAAGCTTTGACAAATTTCAGAAAAAAACTAAAGTGTACCTGTTATTAGATTATAGCCCTGTTCATTTTTCAGTTTTTTAAATACATTTCTGGGCTGAATTCTAAATTTTTAGTCTCCTCCAGTATCTGGGTGCACCTCTCTTGACAAATGTTTTAAATTTTTCTCCCACCTTTTTGGCTTGAAATTACTAAAATTAAAACTGCCTTTTCCCTAACACCCTGAAAGATGAAGCTTGTCAACTTGGCTTTAAAGAAAAATTGCTGCAATGGTTTATATTTGGACAAACTTTACGCATAAACTACAACCAAGGAAAATCTGTTGGATTGCCACTGGTCTTCTCAAATAACTGTCCAGACTGTAGATGAAACAAATTTATAGACTACTCCAGACATTAATGTTCTTTTTCCTGGTTTCATAAACATGTCTCTTATTAAAGATCTGCTTGCCTCAATATAGAAGCCAACTTTAAGATCTCACCTGCAACTTGATTTTCTAAAATGAGACTCAACTGCGTAATTGGACTGGCCTATTCTCAGACATGAGACTACTTCAATGGGATCCTTTGTCATTTAGCTACTAACTCAGTTTTTCTCTTCGCTGCCACCAACTTAGTTTTCAGTAGGTAAAACTTCTAGGGCCATTTCAGGTAGGGATGTTGGGGATCAGAAAACAATATTCTACAATATGCGCTTTGACATGCTGAACTAAAGAACCGGCCTCAAGGTCACTCTGACCTTCCTCCCTTGACCATGAGACAGGAGAATACTGGGACTTAGAAACCAGTATCCCAAAATACACACTTTGACATACTGGACTAAAGGAGCAATTTCCAGGTCATTCTGACCTTCCTTCCCCTACCCAACACCTGTCTCTTAAGTCTCTGTCTCTCCCAAAGCACAGGATAAAGTTTTGTTTTGTTTTGTTTTTTTCTAAAATTCCTTTATCTACCTCAAAACTGGACCTGGCAAAGAAGAACACCATTATATTATCTGAGTTTTCATTAATTTAACCCAAATTGCAGAAAGAGAGACCAAAATCTGTCAACACATCTAGATAGACTTCTGTCACAAACAACTGTTTGCTCTGCAGACCCAATAGACATACAAACAGACTGTTGTGTGTGTTCTCTAAGCCCATTGAATCCCCCTAAAAATCATTTACTATCCCTCAAATTGCTACATTTTTCTAATCTCCTCTTCCTTAATGAAGAAGATTATATAAATATATGTATCTAATTGGGTTATTGAATATTCTCCTACAATTTTTTCATACTATGCATGTTAAAATCAATTTTTAGGTCTTTTCTCCTGTTAATATGCCTTTTATCAGTAGATTTTTAAGGGAACTTTCAGAGAATAAAGAGTAAGTTTTTCCTTTGCCCTGCACTGTTCTTGGAGACAAATACTCAATGCCATGATAAAATAGATTTTGTGGCCATGTAACCAAGCCCTAGTATCGAGGTTTTCTCAGTTTCACCCTGGGACACTTGGGATGGTGTTTCTCAACCATGCGTCAGAATCACTGTGTTGATTATTAAAATGTGAATTTCTAGTCCCCAGCTCACACATCATAAAGTCCTGGAGAGCAGGTCCCAGAATGCTACATTTTAAATAAGGTTTTATGGTGATTCTCATGTATACTATAGCTTATTGGCTCTGTGGCTACTGGCAAGTATAAAACATATTTTGTGGGTGACCCAGGAAACTTCTTGAGAACATCTGGGGAAGAATTTATGTTGGACACTTTTAGGAAGTGGGTTCACAGTGCCACAGAGAGGAAGGCAGATCCTCTGAACTTAGGTGGGAAAGATGTGCAGTCATCACAGAGCTTATCTTCTACACAGCTAGACTAGCATTCTGCATGTAGACACAGCCTGCTGACCTTACACTTCTAGTGTTTTCGCTTCTAGGACCTTATGCTCCTCTGTCTTTCTGTGTTGGCAGACATTCTGACTTTTGCATTCTCTTTGAATCACAAAAGTGTCCTTTTCTGTGTGTTCCTTTTTGCCACTGCAGGCAATTTCTAAAAGAACAGTCTTGCCTTTCTTTTTGTGGATTATTTTCTTTCTCCCTGAAAGATATTTGAAAGAATGCTGCCTTCCATGTTTTGCTCAGTAGACTTTATTACAAGAATACACCACTAAAAAGTACATCTAGCAATGTGCTAGTCAGAGGAGGGCAGGCAGTGGGAACAGGGAGAAAATCTTTGTAAAAAATGTGGCTAGAAATAACCCACGAGAGACAAAAAAATCGCTCTGGTGTACATCAGTATTTCTTGGGAAATGCTTGCAAGGAGCAGCCCAAGGCACACTGGTTGGTTTCTTCCATTCCAATGTGGGTATTGGAATTAGAGGCATTGGGAATATCTAAGTATCATCTCACGATTTCATGATTTTTATCTTAATCTCACAATCTGAGATGGTCTGGAATTGTGTTCAACTTTTTCTTTGGTGGATTAAAAAGTGGCAGATTTGCAAATGAAATAAGGAAGGTGTCAGGTTAAAGAGACCATATCTTAGAATTATAGATATGAGAGTTTGGGTCCCCCACAGGAAGTTATAACATATTACCCCATTACCTGGAGTTATTAATAACAAAGGTAAGTATGAACCATCTACAAGACACCAAGGGACACATGACAAGGAAGATTGCATTTTAACCTAAAAATTTTGACACATGATTGTGAAAATTTTCAAAAACTTGGATTTCAATCAGTGACAATGCCTGAAGGCATTTTCAGTTGAGTATGTGCCACTGGCATCCAGTAGGCAGAAGCCAGGGGTGCAGCTAAACAGCCTACATGTTCAGGGTAGTCCCCAGTCCCCAGCAAGGAATTATCCAATCTCACATGTCAAATAATGAAAGTTAATTTTGAAAGCAGGGCACGGTATTGTCAAGATTAAGGAAATTCTCAGAATTATGATGGCACTGAAAACTGTTTCAACTATTTTTGAAACAATGAATACCAGAAAGGCACACTGAAAAAAGCATCAAGCTTGTATCCTAAAAAAAAAATTTGGATATTAACATGATGAAAATAAAGGAGAATGTACAATTCCTATTTTTGTTTCCATTGTCTATAAAGTGAAAGCATTTTCCAACAGAAAAGAAGAAATTAAAAACAAAATATGGTGGTGTTATAGCCTAAGATACATGAAGAGTCAGTAAAAGAAAATCTAGTAAATTTAGAATAATTCAAGTACATGGGAATAAAAGTGATCATGCCTATAAAATGCTAACAGAACTTAGATGCATGATTTTTGAGTCTGAGTCATTGTCAGTAACCTCCAAGGACTCATACAAGAGTTGTAAAAAATGGCAATAGTCAAATAATTTCCAAATTCTCACAAAGCTAGCTTCTGGTTGACATTAAATGGTAACCTTGACACAATCTTACACAATTTTGAAATAGATTATTGAATTGTTTATGTACTCATAAAAAGGCAAGGATTCGTTGCCACATGTTTGTATTCATTAAGAAGAAAACATCTCTAGCCAACTTCAGTATCTTTATAGATACCTTGATGAGGTTGATGGATCTAATTAGGGTTAGATCTAATATAGAATTCTTATTGGAGTCTCCAGGTAGAATTCTTCTTGAGGACAGTAAAGCATTCAATAGTGTTAGATTCACCGCTGATTGTATGGATCTATATCTTCGTGGATACAGGTTTCCCATGAAGTTCCACAGGCCTCAACTTCTGGTCTTACAACTCTTGGTCTTTTTAAGCCAGTGACTGAATGAAATGACTGAAGCAAGGAAGAATAATGAATATGTTGATTACAATAAAATTCCTATATATCCTCTCAACAAATTAAAATGATCAGTAAAAATCTTCCAAAGGAAATTTAAGAGTGGGAAAAATATGATCCTAAATTTTTCTCAAAAAGTTAAACATGGGAATAAAAATAAGGAAGACTTGGTTTGGCAGCAGCTTATGAAGAATGTCTGGGATTCTGATGGATCACAACCTGAACAATATTAGATAGTTATCAAAAGATAGAAACTAACCAATAAAACATTAGATTGCTCAGGAGAAGATCATAAGATGACATTTTTTTGTGCTGACTAGGCCACAAAGAAAATTCTATTGTGTTCTGGTATGATCTTTTAAAGAAGAATATTATAATTGAACTTTATTAAGGTGGTTTAGAGACCATATCCTGGGAGAAATATATGAAGGAGCTTAAGAAAGAAAGAAAGGAAGAAAAAAACACGTACAGCAGACCTGATGATTAGCCTCCTCCACGTTTTAGAAAAGTTATTACATAAGATGGATTGTTCCACACTAAGAACTAATATGGGGGTGTAGAAATTTTAAGATTTTTGCACTTCATAGAAAATCAGTCTAATAACTGAAATGACATGACGGATGATCCTGGCTGCTTGAGAGTAAATTATCCCTAAGAGGTTAAAGCAAGGAAGTCAAAGAAAGAATTCCTTTATTTGAGGGGAAGTGGATTAAATCAGAAGGTCCTACACCTGGTTGCTTACTTGAATCACTAGGGACTTATTTTTTAAAAATACTAAAGTCAGAGAGATCCAACCCAGAGATTCTAATTCTGTAGATGTGAAGCAGGCCTCAAAATTCCAGATTTTAAAACAAAAAGTTCCTCAGATGACTCAGATGTGCAGTCCAATTTAAGAACCACCAAGACCTTCAAGCTCTCTCCAGCATTCAACTTCAATCGTCTAGGTGAAGACAAGGAGCCATGGAGGAAGGTCTTGACAGCACCCCGAGCTGGTTCTGTGGTTCTCCACTACAAACTTGCACTTCTTCATCTCCTCACATTTTGTAGAGTGTCTGTCAGAATCAGGCACCTCCGTAAGTTGCTTACATGGATTATTTTTATTAATCTTCATAACAAGCCTTGCTTGTATAAGCATTTTGTGTTTGTGGAAACTGAGATTCAGAGACATTAGAAAATGACTTAGTAGTAGAATTGGGATTCAGGTCTGGATTGCCTGATGGCAAAGTTGGTTCTCTCCATTGATGAGTTATCCTTCCTTCCGCTATGCCATTCTGAAAACAAAAATGTGTTAATGCCTAAGAAACATAAAGTTACATACCCTGGAAAAGGCAGGAAAATGACAAATGTGATAGATACTTCTTGTTTTTCTCTCCTTACCACCTCCTTGCTCGGATTCTTTTTTTTTTTTTTTTCTCTTAGCAGTTAATCCTTCAGGTGTGCATTTTTGGAACTGTGACTGAAACAGACAAGCAGTTGGAAAATAAAGGGTAGATGTGAGAGACACTGCCATGGTAGCTATAGGGTTTGGCATCTGGCTTGGTGTGATGGAGTAGAATGGCATAGCAAAGTGGGAGATGGAGAAAGAATGGCATAGCAAAAAGTGAAGAATCATGTAACTCCAGAGAAAGTTTTGAACATTCAATAAAGAACGGATTCTGGACCCTGAAAAATGCGTCTTCAGTAAAGTAGGGAGGAGAGCAGCTAAACTGCTTCTCTTTCAAACTGCCTTCTTAGACTACTGCTTCTTAAACAAATTCTCAACTTTTAGAGTATTTATGATTTAGAGTCAGTGTTAGAGAGGTTAATACTCTCTGTTCACCAGTGTTCGGTGTATGTTGGTTTTATTGCCTAATGTAGAGACATAGCAACTTGAGTATTTGGACCTTATAAAGATCTCAGTCTGCTTTGTTGTTCCCACTGTATTCAGACAGTGCTCAGCAAATAATTCTAAGCAGTTTTTGTTTGAGTGTAATAGATATGCAGTGAGAGTCTATTTTTTTTTTTTAGAGGAAGAAAGAAAGAAAGAAAAAGAATAGAAGAATAAAGGAAAGGAAGAAAGAGGAAGAGGAAGAGGGAGAGAGAACGGGGTGTTGCTTTATTGCCCAGGCCAGAATGTAGTCTAAAAATGGGTATACCTGTAATTGTGTTTAACAATAGAGACATAAAAAAAAAATGAGGGAAGAAAATAATTAACAAGCAGCCAACCAATATTTCATTTAAACCCGCAAATACATGTGATGTAGTACTGATAAGAGTGTATATTCTGTGTATTTAAAGTGGAGAGTTCTATGAATGTTAATTAAGTCCACTTGTTCCAGATCTGAGTTCAAGTCCTGAATATCGATATTAACTTTCTGTCTCATTGATCTGTCTAATATTGATGTTGAAGTCTCCCACTATTATTGTGTGGGAGTCCAAGTCTCTTTATAAGTCTTATATATCTGGGTATTTCTGTATTGGGTGCATATATATTTAGGATCTTTGGCTCTTCTTGTTACATTGATCCTTTTATCTTTAAAAGGATTTATCTTCGCTCAGATTCTTATCAGTTCTACAGGTCCTTCATTCTCCCTTCTCCCAACACATTTTTTTTTTTTTTTTTTTTTTTTTTTTTTTGGAGACGGATTCTCTCTGTGTCACCCAGGCTGGAGTACAATGGCACACTCTCGGCTCACACAACCTCCGCCTCCCGGGTTCAAGCAATTCTCCTGCCTCAGCCTCCCAACTAGCTGGGATTATAGGTGTGCACCACCACGCCTGGCTAATTTTTGTATTTTTAAGTAGAGACCAGATTTCGCCATGTTGGTCAGGCTGGTCTCAAACCCCTGAGCTCGTGATCTGCCAGCCTGAGCCTCTCAAAGTGCTGGGATTACAGATGTGAGCCACCTTGCCCGACTTATTTTACTCTTAAAATAGAATGCCTTTACTTCTTAAACTGCCAAAATAATTCTGGATCTTTGATTTTTTTTCCCCAAATGAACAATAACAATATTTTTGTGGTCTATTTAGGATTTTATTTATATAGAATTTATTTGAATGCGTTGGAAAGAAAGAAGCTGTTTTAAGAAAAATCTCAGTAGGAGTGACCACCATGCCTTTGCCCTTACAAGCATCTTGTCTCAGGCACAATCCATAGACTGGCTGTGACAAGAATTCAGGTAGGAATACATGAAAGAACCTCCAGCCAACTACCATCATAATGTGAAGATTATTTCTTAAAAATCCCCTCTAAATTAAGCACAGTGTGCTTGGCTACAAGTCATGTGTGCTTGGCTACAAGACTGTGCATGATTTGCATCATCAAGAATTTGCTCAGAGAATCATTTTTTTTACAATAATAATACTATATGTATGTATGCTTGTATGTAAGTATCTCTCTTTCGCTCGCTCTCTCTCTCTGAACTTGACTTGTGTCATTAAACATTCGAGTTGGGATTCTAATTTTCCCAAGCACAACTGCTAGAGGAGCAGATATTTTGAAAGTATTTGTAATCAGCATGCTTTTGAATAAGTTTCATAAACGCTGAGGGCAAACAGTTCATTATTTGTCATCTCTCAACGACTCATTCCAGTCTTCACAGAACAGGTTTCATATAGCTGAGGACCTATCAACACAAATCAAATAAGTTCAAATAGCTCTTTTATTACAAGCACAGATTTAATATACATATTTAAAATGACCTCTTTTAAGAAATAGTAAATTTAACTATAATCTACAGGCAGGCTGCTCAGTTGTGTCTGATCTTTTTTGTAAATATGATATATGGACTTCCAGTGTAAACACTGTGCCCCAGGTAAAAAGTTCTGCCTTGTGGAGTGGCAGGTCTCCAGGCAAAGGTAGATAGATGGGTTTCACTGAGCTGTTTCAAAAGAAGGATGAAAGGTGAGGGCAGACTGTCAAGCTGGCGCAGGCTTGCCAGAACTTTTTAATAAACCGTTAATTAGGCTGTAGGATTCTTTTCAGACTTTCAGCCCTGCTCACACTTAGCTGATTGCATGCCTTCTACACAGCTGCTTCTCACATAACATCTTCAAGCACTTGCTGGAGCCAGAGTGAGGTTTGAATTTCAGCCAAGCATTGGATTTCCACTAAATTAAACACGGAGAAAAAGGCAGAAGAGGAAAGGTATATTTGATGGAGATTGGGCATGCTGTCTGGTTTTCATGTTGTTTGAGAAATTCTGTTTCACTTAACAAACATCTGTGGAGCTCCGAGCTGGGGAGAAGCATGGTGCATCCAGAGGCTTGGGGGTCCCATCTTATGGCTGCTGCGAAAACGGGGGCAGGCAGGACCCATTCCTTCTGTGGACATAGGTTTATCTGGGTATTCAGGTGCTGATAGAAAATTTTTCTGCCTGCTTTTGGCCCTGTGATTCTAGTGCAGGAGTTAGTAGATTTTCTCTGTAAAAGGCAAGCTAGTAAATATTTTAGGCTTTGTGGGCCAAGAGGCAAAATCAAAGATCTTGTATAGGTATTTATATAACAAGAGAGAAAAGATATGTCCATACATTTTTATTGAAACAATTCAGTATATTAATAACAATTGAGTCCAT
Organism: Sapajus apella; assembly: GCF_009761245.1. Classification (NCBI taxonomy): domain Eukaryota; kingdom Metazoa; phylum Chordata; class Mammalia; order Primates; family Cebidae; genus Sapajus; species Sapajus apella. The sequence continues at coordinate 46,258,691 of NW_022436944.1, forward strand.
TGTTTCTTGTAGTACAGCTACTCTATAAAGGAGCAGGACTTGTGGTTGCTGTTGGGAGGTAGATCACATCTTGCTTAATTGGGACTCAAAGATAGTGTTTCTCATCATCAGATTGATTGCAAATGTTAATCTGTACAAATTATTTTTAGCTGTCAGGCTATTAAAAAACCAGAAGTAAAACCAGTGTGGCCCATGGGATGTAGTATACCAACCACTGTCTAATGGTGTAGGCTCTTTAAGAGGGTAACACAGGAACCGAGTTAGAAGTAGACAACTGAAAAAGGAAAGATTTCTCAGACAGATGGGAAAGCATGAAAAAAAGAGTGAAAAATAGTTATGATAAATAGCAAGGTTATAGGGCAGTGGAAACTCAGAGGAAGGTGAGGGAATTGGTTCCAGGTGAACAAGTCTTCAGGCCAATGTCACACAAGCAGAATGCTTCTTAATTCCTAGATGACCAATTAAAAATTGTTTTTACCTAATCTGATTCAATTTTTTCACCTTTGTCACATTCTCTATTACTTTTATGATTATTTTATTATTAGTCATTATTCATGGAAATTCACTTTTTTAGTTGATTTCTGTAGCTTGTAAAATTCTACATAACCTGCTATCAAAACTTAGTCATGAGTTTTGATAGATGATATAAACGAGCAACTTTGGGGGCTCAAGGCATTGCTGAACTCTGATTGGATGGAGTAAGTTGTCTTATGATTTGTTTACATGTCAGTCAGCCAAGGATATACATTTGGAAGACTTGGATATTACATCTTCAGTAAAGTCATGTTATATGCTTTATAGATTTTACATATTATATAATAGTTTTAAATTTTTTGTAAGTAAATATGTACAATGTAATGAATTATGTTGTTGATTAAAAAAAATCAAATCTTCCTTCCAAATGCCCAGAAAATATGTACCCATTTTGTATTATAATTTATGCAGACTTTGCCTGTGGGACCAAAGCCAGAATGTTCCATGTTCCATTTTTGGCAAGGCAAATGTTGGGTGGTCCAGAGAGGAATCTATCCCATAGCTCTCTGTAGGGTCAATCATAGCATGGGTTCTTGGAAAGTAGAGTCTGAGGAAAGGGTGAAAAACTGAGGATTTATTTGGGAGATGTAGCCTAGAGCACAAGAGTGAGGAAAAAAGAAAGCCAAGTAAGATGTGAAGTGACATGAAGTGCTGCATTACTGTGCTCACTATTGCTTTATAATCAACATCAAGAGGCAATTTGATTTGCTTGGCTAATGTATTTTTTGAACCTAAGGGACATCCCCAGTCCGGTTGGAGAAACTCCAGCTCAGAAAAGTCCATGAGAGCAAAAAAGGAGGTGAAATTTATTTGCCCAAACCTCTCCCCAGCTTCAGTTTCTCATTGGTCCACATGCATCTCATGGAACATTAACTTTCCCCCACTTTCTGTTTTACATCATGTACCTTCTTGGTGGCAACCTGGGATACCAGACCTTCTCACTCGCAGTGTAGTATTTCATACAAGTCCAGAAGAGGTGAGAGAATGAGAAACTCCAGGCATGTGGCTGCTTGGGCCAAAGACAGGGCAATAGCCCAGGAGGAAGCTTAACATTCCCAGAGCAGTAAGGCAGCCAATGTAGCATATGGATTCTACAAGGTCTTTTTATTCAGACGTCAGGTTAGCCGTAGAGGACCACTGCTTTTAGACGGAGGTCAATAGCTGAAGGTGGGATTGAACTGAATCCAAAATGTTGGGTGTAATTCAGATTTGTAGAGAAGTAGAGTGTGTCCTTCCTTATAAAGTAGTTAATAACAACTCACTACAGAGATAAAAACCTGAAAACAAATGCTGGGGACGATGAGTAAGCTGTTCTTGCTGTAGTGATCTTAGACTTGTTTCTTTGTGTTGTGTGTTTGTTTCCTCCTACCTTTCTTCCTTCCTCCCACCTTCATCTTAGCTAATGAAACAACTACAGTTTCACACAATCCTTGGGCTTTTCAACATGCACACATTCTTCAGGGAAAGCTGTCCTCCCTCAGTCTTGGAGATTGAATCTTGATTAGTCAAAACCAATCTAGAAGATCTCATTTGCTACGACTGGCTGGTAGATGGGGATGTGACTCAATTATGCTCAGTGAACAGAAATCTGCTAAGGGATTCTGGGTGAGTTCCCTGGATCATTAGAAAGAGATCTGGGTATATATGTTGTTAAGTTTGGACGTGGTGCCTAGATGAGCTATAGCCATCTTGGGGCACTGAGGGAAGCCAGACTTGGGGAAAAAGTAAGGCAGCAGAGATGACAACAGGGAACGAAGTAAAGAACTTTGATCTTCAATCAGATTTGGTCCATTATGTCAACAAATGTCCCCTTTTCCCTGTATCATGCTTGTTGACATTCCTCAGATTGATGAAAAGTCCTTTATGCTACCATGACAGAAATTTTGACTTTTGCTGACCATATGTGAGTGTATTGTAGATAAGATGCTAACTTCATCTGGTTTTCACTATACTCAATAACCAGTAAATCACTTTCCAATCATGGCATTCTATTATTCTGTGCTGTTTAATTGAACTATAATAAAGGCATGTGTTCAATTCTCTGAGATCTTGATGTTTCTATATTTATGTTTCGGAATTTTTGCCATAGATGAAGATTAATATTCAATGTATGGATAGTACCTCTTGGAGTATTTCTACTCATATGATCAGCCTCATTTCTAAAAGCAGAGAGCTTTTGTGAGTGCTAATATCCTAGAATTAGCAAATAGTTATTGTCTCCCATCAAAATTTAATTTTAAGACTTGTACTAGGATGTGTTTACATGGCATGAATAATTTACATGAAACGCACTTGACAAGCGTTAAACTGAGCAGTATCAATGTTTGAGATGCCCAGGTATTTATCAGCCTTGCTGGAATCACTCCATCCATATTGGATGTGACTTCATGGTAAGATTCCATAAAGTGATTCCTCAGCCTGAACTCCTGTCCAGCTCATCTTTTTAAAGATAGCCTCTGAGAATACTCTATTTTCATTCTCTCTTACAGTCTCTTCTCCAATGGAAGAACCCCAATTGGCTAGCTTACCCACTCATGGCCTAGTTTACATAGGCCAGAATGGCATGGCTACTCACATGGAGAACATGGCATACATCAGAAAATGTTCGTTGTAGATAGTAAGTCACCCAGCAACATACATTTTAAAATAATCTCCTTCTTCTTTGTCTTCCCCTTCTTCATCTTCATCATCTCCTTCTTTTTTTTTTTTTTTTTGACAAGGTGTCACTTTGTCACCCAGGCTGAAGTGCTGTGGCATGATCTCAGCTCACTGAATGAACCTTTGACCTTCTGGGCTCAAGTGATCCTACTACCTCAGTCTCCTGAGTATCTGGGACATGTATGCCACCATGATTGGCAAATTTTTAAATTTTATATAGAGACAAGATTTTGCCACGTTGCCCAGGCTGGTCTTAAACTCCTGAGCTCAAGCAATCGCCTGCCGCAGCCTCCCAAGTGCTGGGATTACAGGCATGAGCCACCATGCCTGGCTTATTTTGTTCTTATTACAAAAGTAGTACATTGTCATTGCAGGTCTTTTAGAAAAACAATATCTAACCATTTTAAACATTTGGTTATGTAACTGTTAAACTTTTTCTTTTTTCTTTTCTTTCCCTTTTTCCTTTCCTTGTTTCTTTTTCAGCATATTCACAATATATACATAAAGACTCTTATGTAAAAATGAGGAAATTGGATTAAAATAGTTATGCTATCTGGTGTCCTTCCTTTATTCTTCCTTTTCACGTGTGGATTTCTTTCCACATGTGTTTACTTTCAAAGGTTACATGGTGCTTTATCATCTGTAAGCATCATAACTTATTTAATCTATTTCTCATTTTGCTGTTGATGGAAATTAATATTATTTTCTACTTTTCTGTATAACAATATTGAAATGAAAATACTGATCCACATATTTCACATTGTCCCATGATCATCTCCCTGCCAACTCTAAGAGAATCAATTTAAAAACTGTTAGAAAAATAAAAGTGCTGAGTAAGGTGGTCTGTTACAAAATAAGTATATCAAAATCAACAGCTTTCCTAATATACCAATAGGAATTAGTTAGAAAATTTAATGAAAAAGGAGATCTCATTCACAATAGCAACAAAAGAACAAAATACCTAGCAATAATGTAATGAAAGTGTCTAAGACCTATGTAAATGGAATTATAACATTTTATAAAGAAAATATATGGGGAAATAGAAATAGTTGTTCAGGTATTGAAAGAATCAATAAGAATGCAAATGTTCCTTAATCTACTCTATCAACCCAGTCCCCATGGGAGTTTCAATTTGATGTTCATGGAACAGAGAGCAAGAGTGGACTGATCAAACACACCTGTCTCTATTCCCACTCCAAATTCCTAGAAATAATACAAAACATAGATTTTAAAAATAAAATCTATAACAATGCTGAAAAACCAGAACAGATCCTATAGATGGATAGACATATATTATAAGAAATCCCTGAAGTAATTTGTTCAGATTGGATTGGAATAGGAAACCGACTTTCTAAAGTGTGAACAGGGTAGTTTTTCTACACAGAATAGGAGCAGTGTCAGGGGAGTTTCAAGATCAGGAGTTTCCAGTAGAGGAGAAAGAGGCTCTGGAATAATTCTCAGAATGACAGTGTGAGGTTCTACAGAAGGAGAATCTGGGAGACGCAGCAATGTTTGCTCCTCTCAATCGTGCCAAGCAACAGACAGCAGAAATGTTTTCCCCTGCAGAAACAATGACTGAGACTTGGACCTCAGAGAAATGACAGTGGCCCAAGTTGTTGATATTGCATGGGAGGGAGGGTCCCAATATTAATAAGACAGGCTTGTCTTCCCAAGCCGCATGTTATCTTCCTATAATGAATGGTGACAAATACAGTTGTCCCTTAGTATCCAATGGGGGATTTGTTCTAGGATTCCTGTGGATACCAAAATTCATACATGTTCAACTCCCTTATATAAAATAGCATAATATTTGCATATAGCCTACATATATCCTCCAGTACAATTGAAATAGTTTCTAGATTACTTATAACTAATAAAATATAAATGCTATATAAATAGTTATTATAATTTATTTTTTATTTGTATTACTCAGAATATTTTCCATCTGTAAATGGTTCAGTCTACAGATGTGGAACTCATAGATATGGAAGGTCAACTGTACAGTATTCTCAGATAGGTGAATAGAGAATCTCAAAATAAAAGATAAACACTACCAAGAATCATTAAGTTGTTGGGAAAACTATTATGAAAAAAGCCTTTAGAATCAACAAATAGAAAACTGACCACCAGAGGTCAGAATTAATAAAGCAAACAGAAAAAGAATGCAAACATTTTTAGAATCTTCTCATAAGACTCAGTTTAACTTTACCTTATTCATTTTAGTATGTGTATAGTGTTCTAGAACGTGTCATATAGTGTTTCACCCTTATCTTGTTGAAGGACATTTAAGCACCTTCAATTTTTAATTATTATATGCAATGTGCAAAGATGACTTATGTGAAAGCCTCTTTGAACATGTATGTGAATATAACCAATAATTTCAGAGAAATGTGATAAGATACTGAAACCATTAAAAAAGTAAACCAGCCACATATATTTCTTGAAGAGAAGGCATATCAACTCTTCTATGATAAAAAGTATTTTGTATGGCATTCTTTAAACTTTGATGATTTAATACATACTAATCCCACCAAACAGTGGCCTAATCAAATAACTTTAGGAGATATTTGCAAATATATTTTTTCTTGGAGGAATAAATGTTACTTTTTGGAGGAATAAAAGTTAAGCATTATTAAAATCTTATTTTGATAAAGGCAAGTGTCTTATTACAGATGCCTCAACAATTTTAAAGCTATGAGTATTACAACTATATTCCATGAAGTATTCAACATGGAACAGAATTTGGGGTCTCATTTGCATAGTCGCTCGTGACATAGAATTGATTCAAAACCATTTCCTGAGGGAAAGCTTGACTGGGTCTGCCTATGGGTTAATGGGAAAAGGAAGCCCTGTAAGTTACACAATTCTCCCTGAGCTGCTGAGTTGCTTCCTTTCTTCCGAACATTGTGAATTGTGTAGCTGACCTGGTTTTCCCTTTCTCATTGGCTGCTCGCCACATCGTGGGTCACAATTTCACACAATGATGTGCGTTGTAAACTTCATTCCTGTTCTCTATATATGTCCCCAATGTGTTTTCCGTTTTAGTTCTTCTTTTGCTTTACTTTTAATTTTTGCTGTTTCTTATATTTTAATATCTCCTTGTAAACTGTTTTAAATCATTTCTGAAATAAAGTGTTATAAAGATACATAGATAATATGAATGGTGGCTAAATAAAAAATATATACATACAACGTGCAGGCCAGAAGTTGTATTTCTTAATTAGTATAACACCTAAATACTATTTTATCTTGAGAGACTCTAAATGTATTATAATTGATGTTATCACTAACCAAAACATCTTTGAAACTTCTTTTTTAGGTTTTCCTCCCCACCTCTTGGCACAGTGTGTAAATGTTTGTAAGACTTTATGGATCATGATTTTAAGGCTTTGTGGGTCATAGTGGTTTTTAGAAAACAGCCCCAAGTGTTTCATGGTAAAGCCTTCTAACCTAAATGGCTCAGTAAGCTGGGTTATCAAGTTGACTTTTTTTTCCAAATATACAGTACATGTACATAAAGTGCTATGACAGTTTAAAAAAATGTACTTAATAAACTGGCAATGGAAGCGTTTTTCAAGGTACAGCTTCAGAGGAGTTTGTATGACTATTGGCTTTGTTAGGGGAAGGACATGCTCTTTGAGGAAGTGCATTAATTTGGATGTATTTGTTCTGATGCGTTTTTTTTTTTTTAAAGCGTCTCACCACCCCCACCCTACCCCCACAATCAAGAGAAAAAGAGAAGGTTCAGTAGTGTTAGTCATGGTAATTAACACATCACAAGAAAAGTACATATGGACTCCCACTCATTTTTAGGGAATAGAGAAAATTACTTAGGATCCTAGGCATGTCCCGTCATTCTGTAATTCACCTACAATACAGGAGAGATGCGCTTTTTGTATATTCTGAGAGCATAGGGCTTCAAACCTGTATTTCCATTGCTAATAGTGGTATTATGTAGTTATTTCTGGTTGGAAAACCTGAAACCACTTTGCCCCTGGTGAAGGACAATGTTTGAAAAGCTGCTCACAATCTAGAATTTTAACTGCAGCCCAGCTTGTCTCTTTTGCTGAATGTTTTATGTTTAATAGCACTGCTACAGCACCATGACATCATAGAATGTTATTACTTGAAAAGGCCTTAGAGATTATCCAGGCTGTTGGGCTACAGGTAGGTACAGAACTGTGTGGCACACTGAGGTGTGGCATTCAAAGCCTCAATGCTTTGAATTGAATCTGTATGCCAGGGTTGAAGTTGCTTTAAGGACTACAAAACAAACTGAAGGTAATTAATATTGAGAAAGATTACTTAAGAGGATTCCAAATGCATCATAGGCAAGCTTAGGAGACCAATGGAAGAGGAGATAGGGATTGCCAGGACCCGAGACAATCATAAAAGTGACAAAATAATCTGTGCAATGTGTCCTGTGTCCCCACCCAAATCTCATCTCAAATTGTAATCCCCATATGTCCAGGGAGGAACTTGGTGGGAGACGATTGACTCATGGGGGTAGTTTCCCCCATGTTGTTTTCATGATAGTGGGTTAGTTCTCATGAGTTCTGATGGTTTAAAAGTGTTTGGAAGTTCCCCACATGACTCTCTCTCTCCTGCCACTTGCTTCCTCTTTGCCTTCCACCATGATTATAGTTTCTGGAGGCCTCCTCAATCACGTGGAACTGTGAGTCAATTAAACATCTTTTGCTTTTATGTTACCCAGTTTTAGTCAGTTCTTTATATCACCATGAAAACAGACTAATACATGACCCAAGACGATTTCTATGTCTAGGTTGAAGGATACAGATAATTGAAAAGTGAAATTCAGATATGATCATGCAGCAGTTCTTGTGAAGAATGTGGTAAAACATCAAAGCAGGGAATAATGAGTGGAGCACTACTGTTATAGAGTCTTTTCTATGCAGATAGATTGCTGAGTTGCATGTAGAGTTTCTCCTGACCAGGTTGATTTGGAGTAGCCAAAATAAGTGCCTAGCACCTATTTAAGCTAGATTAAGTAGAATTAAGAGTTGTCCTGTGGCACCAACATCACAGTCTCTTGACGCTGGGCTGTAGGATGTATCAGAAAGAAAAAAGTAGTCTAGTGGGCAAGATAATCTAACTCACTAATTTTAGAGTTGAGAAAACTAAGAATAAAGAGGTGACTAATAAAAATGAATCAAATTGTTGGGGCAAAGCTAAAACCAATAGTTGGGTCTCCTTCTACTCCTATTTCTTCTTAAGGATTTCTATTTGGAGCAAGAAAATCCTCTTTGGTAACTATCCCGAGGTTCAAGCTTTCCTGGACTTATTGTTGATGAGTTCTCCTAGACTCTACTTTGTTGAGATTTCTTTATAACTCTCTGTAGCATTTAAGATCTGCAACTACTTCTTCTAATTCTCTGTAAAAGAATTCTGCCTGCTATGATGCTGCTCCCTGGAGGGGTATATTCTTGAGCAATTATCCTGTCCATCCTTTGCCCTAGTGCTTCATAAATGTCAGTGAAAAGGGGTTATAATTAAATAGGAATGAAAGTTGATTAACCCTCACCTATCCTTTTCAGTGTTTTGTTTTTGAGTTGAGTCCCTAGTTATTAGAAATTTACTTTTCAAAAATGTCTCAGTGACATTTTCTTTATTTCTAGGAGTACGTGTGTGTGTCGGGGTGAGGAACGTGGTGTGGGTGGGAGGAGATAACCGGAGAAAAGGGAAAAGAAGAACCATATTGATTTCTATTGTTTCTTTCCTGACTTTAAAATATTGGGCCCTGAAAAAGCATTGATAGCCTAAGAACCTCAATTTTAATGTTAAATAGACATGATTTGAAATCCTAGCTAGATGACCATGGGTAAGTCACTTAACCTCTGTAAGATATTTTCCTTCTTTTGTAAGATAGAGCTAACAATGACACCTATTTCATAGGACCAGAGTATTGAATAAGATAAATGAAAAAGGCTAAATCAGTGCCTGGCACTTAATAGGCACTCAATAAGTATTAGTTATTATTGTCATCTTCTACCTTGAACAAGTAGACTTGCTGCACTTTAAAAAAATATGTTTGGAATATTGAGTTTGGCAAAAAATAGAATATATTATATGTTCCGCTAGAGCAATTGAAATATAGAAAACCATAGTGAATGCAACAGAAGATGTGGGCATTTGGCCATGAAAGATTCATAAGACTTCATTTGGGTCAGGTAAAGATGCTCATTTGATATGCTTTCCTGCTATAATCTGCATGGAATTAACACAAATTGGAGCAGGGCCCAGTCTCAATAACTTTCTTAGCGACCAAGTCGATGCTGTACTTTTTTCCTCTTAATGAATTTTATACCCCCTTCCCACAGTGCCATTGCAGCATGTGGACTGAACTGGAGTTGCCATCTTTTAAAATGTCTCCATTTTCTGGGCATGAGAATTGTTGAAGAGTAGGTCCTTACATTGAACAAGAGTAGCCATATTTCTCTCTAAAGCAGTGGTTCTCAATACAAGAATATTTTGCTACCCTACAGTGAAAGACACTTGGCATTACAAACAATTTGTAATTGTTATGATGGGAATGATTGGGGGGTGCTATTGGCAACTACTGGGTAAGAATAAACAATGCTACTGAACAGATACAATGTCCAGGACAGACCTCACAACAAAGAATCATCCAGTCCAAAATGTCAATAATGGTGCTGCTGAGAGACTTTGCCCTAAATACGTTTTCATCAGCAGCTGGTAGATGCAGGCTTTATATCCCAAGACAGTGATATTAGAGAGTGATGTTTCTGGGACCATGTCCTTTACCACGTGTAGAAATCAGTGTAGAGGGAAGAAACAGAGAGGCTTAACTTGAAGTCCATGATTCTAGTCATTCTTAAAGCCAGTTTCAATTTCTTCTTTTTTGAAGGTTAATAAAGTATGTTATTTTGTTTAAACTAGTTGAAGTTTTTGTTACTTGTAACCTAATAGCTCTAATGCACTGGATTTGTATACTGAGTACAACTCTGCATTTAATTTAATCGAGGATAATGTAGTAAAATTTGAGCTACTTCTTCTGTAGGGGTTGTTTCAGCATTGCCATCTATTAGCTCTTACCCTTGGGCCATTCAATCTCTAAAGCTTTAATTTCCATTGAAAGTGAGTGTATTAATATCATGTATACAGATGTTAAGAGATTTTATCTGAAGGGCTGAGCGTGATCATAGAATAGGGTAGGTATGTAGCCAGTGTAAACTCTCTTCCTTTGCATTGTTTAAATATTTAAAGAATAATTTAAGAGTAATACTATGGGGCATTCCTTGATTGCTTATTTTTGGATCTACTGGAATTTGGGATTTTTGATACAAATCTTGAGATTTATGGGGAAGTCTGACTTGAATTATTGGCAATTGATATAAAGGATTAAAAAATGTTGAAAATGTAAAATGTTTAACATGATTAAAAAAGAAATCTACAAAGCTTGTGTGTAGGTGTGGCCAAATGAATTTGCATCATTTTCATCTGAAGATTACAGTGAGAGAACTGACCAACTATGCAGGACAGTGCCTCCTAATGCTTAATATGTTGATAGCATTTTCTACTTTCCATGTCATTCATAGTTTTTCAAGTATATAGGTAGGCAACTTGATTCCTTTTGTTTGTTTTTTAATGGATTTAGCTAACAGAATTCCTATGCAGTTCATATTTAACTAAATTACTACATCTTTCTTTTTAATGGCACAGCGTCTTTGCCCTAGTGCTTTATGGTCAATTATGAGTAGTCATCTGAGAAAGTAAGATCAGATAGGGCCAAATGGCTTCGTAGAAGAGACTCATGAAGCTTTGCAGCTAGAATGAAAGAATAAAAGCCTGGCAAGAGAGTAAGCAGGAATAATAAGCTTTGGTGTAGATCTAATGACCTAACCAAGTTTACTGGAATATATGAGGTCAAAAATATGTGGAATGCCCATAAGTATTATTTTATGACGAATTTAAATGTTCGCTATAACCATGTTAGCTGGGTATATTTATCTTAAGCGATGAAGCAATATGTTTCAAGGTTTGGGGTTTCTAGTGGAAAAAAATTGTTTTATTCATTTTGAATGTGAAGTTAAATTCTGTCCAAAGAGCCCCTGTTTTGTAGGTATTTTTTCCTGAAAATCTGTTCCCTTTGTGAATTTACAAATTATAGCTCAGGGGTCTAATATGTAAATTTGTAACAAGAAGTAGCTTGATATAGTACAGTAATTTGGGGACTTTATTTTTCTTTTTAATGTCACTAAGGATTTGTGTTTTGAAATATTTTTTTCTAACCTGCATGCATTAAACATTAAAAATAAATAATTAGTTCCATCTGAGTTCTTACTGGCTTTCCATTTTAGCATGAATCCAGATTTAAATGAATGATCCACATTTGCCATCATATTATGACAATACATAAATCATTACTTCAGTTATGATGCTACTACATAATGAAGTTAGGTAAATATGCAGGCAATAAGCATCCTTCATTGCTTTGGGTAACCTTAGTTTAGCTGTCTCTGCTTTTTAGTCTGAGTGAGCCGATTCTACTTAGATAGGGGTGTCTTCTTTACTTAATGGTTCTTGTGTCAGAGTCAGATCCACCAATCATGCTTCAGGAAATTCTACCCTGAGGTAGCTTGTTATAATGCAGTAACTTCTTCAATCTTTTTCAGAAACTTTGTGGAGCTTCTGGCCAGCATGAGAACATCAGTGTGACCATACTGAATTTACATAATTCCAGGTAAAAGCAAAGAAAGATGCTTTTTAAATTTGTCTTCTATACCTATGTTATTAGATTTCCCTTCAGATCTCCAGAATTATTGAAAATGACTTGTAATCTTGTACTTTTCCTCATTCACTAACTGGTACTCTACACTGAATTTCACTGGTTTCTTAGAAAGAACCAAAAAGAAACCTTTGAAGACTGTGGTTCTCATTCCAGCTCAGGTATTAATAAGCTGGAAGGTCTATGGCATCATTTCCTACCTATGAGCAACTTTAGTGCCACCAGATGTAAACATAAGGACTTTGAACTGAATGACACCCCTGGGTCACTCTAAGTACTAAAAAGAGTTTATTTTCCCGTGAGATTGCTTTCTAGGGCTGTAAATCCATCCTGAAAGCTTCATGTGTAATCATATTCTAAGAAGAACTTTTTGTAGATGTTTTGCTAGCTCCAGATATCCTCATTTATTTCATTATATTGTGGAATATCACACAGAAAAATGACAAGGCCCAAATTCTTTAAAGAACCGAGTGTAGGAGGAGAAATTTCCTCTCTTACAAGTAGTATATCCTGAGCTAATCTGCTTTCATTTATAATGCTGTTCTTAATCTCTTCGGAAATGGCAATCCATGGAGCCTGGTGAGGATCCGTTGAAGTATTTCTAAACATTTTTCTGCTTTTTATATGTAGGAGACCATGGTTTATGCTATTTTTATTTTTTCTCAAAATATAGACCATCTGCCTCAGAATAAATCAGTGAAGTTAAAAAAAATGCAGATTCCTCAAAGTGTGACTGAATCAGATGTTTGGGAATCTTTATTTTTAATAACTTATACTAAGAAACACCAAATAAAGCATACAATAATCTTGGTTTATTGAAACTGTTTTTGGTGTGTTCTAATAAAATCATTATTTTTCATTCAAATGGGTGATGCATATTGGTGAAGCTTCTTGGAAAACCATGAAAAATGAGAGAGGAGAGGTAAATTACCAGTTTTCCGACAAACATCTATCTGCCTCTAGTGTAGTAAAAAAAAACTTTCAATAAAATTGCTTGAAAAATGATTTTAGCTACTATTCATGCACTTTTGTCCCTTGCTAAGCATCATGCTAGTTATTTCACCTATGCTATCTCCATTTAGTCTCTCCACAACACAGAGTTAGGTATTATTAATTTCTTCATTTTACGGGTGAGGGGATCTAAGGCTTATGTAGGTTAATCAAAGTGATTTGCAAAAATTGCCACAGCTAGTGAAGTAGTGAGGCTGGGACTCATTTTTATAGTAGTAGTCAGAGTTGAATCCAGATTCTGTTTTATCATGTGATTTGTGCTCTATTCTACACATTTATGGTGGAGCAACTAATAAATGATCATTGTTTTCTTCTACATACACTCTTGGTATAGTTTCCATTGATCATGTGATGACAGGTACCAACTTCAGAGGGTCCTGCTGTGGTGGTGATCATCCTCAGGGCAGTAACCTGCAGTCGCTGCTGCTCTGTCTGTTGCTCCTGCAGCTTCCATATTGTCTGATGTGGCTCCAATATTTCATATAGCCTTAACATAATTCCCTGTTTCTTTAATCCTTTTCTGTTCTCTCTATTAGAGTTGTTTGGGATCTGGTTATTCGTTCTTTAAATTGTCCTCATGACAAACCTCTTGCCTCCTGAGAAAAGGAAGAGAGTATCAGAAGTGGGTGGCATTTTGACAGTGTGGGCAAAACAAGAACAATTTTATTACTGGCCCAAAGTAAGTTCAATGGTTCTAACAAAATCTGAAAATGTATTCTCAATATAACTTTCAAGGTTGGAGAATGATATTTTGCTTATCTGTCCTTGATAAAGTCTTCTGTTTATATACAACCAGTTTGTGCTCAAATCTAAACCTTCAAATTGGAGTTTGGATGGAGTTTCATTGACATCAGTAATATCTAGGCTAATTTGCCCGGGTGAGAGAGCAGTGATTTAATATTTAATGAGAAATTTATGGTATTAATTCTCATCTCAAGCTAGATAAATGAACTTGATTCAGATGAGACAAACGCTTTGCACTCATCACACAGGGGATTCCAAAACTGCAACGCCTTGATGATTTTTCTCTTCATAACAAACCTCGTTTGTGCTATGTTGACTTGACTTGAGGAACTATATTTTCTCCTCAATGTTCTTCTGTTTACATTTGCAGTAGATTGGATTGTCAGTAATTTTTTGCCCTTTGACAGTAACTTTGCCGTTTCTTCCCCTTGACTTTGGACTTGGCCATGTGACTTGGGTTGGCCAATGGGGAGTCAGCATATGTAATACAAGAAACACGCTCGTGTATGTGTGATCATTTTTGCATCCCTGCCATCTCTATGGGAAGAACTTCTTCTGATGAGCCCGTGATCTAAGGAAGATTAAAGAGAAGTAGAACAGCCCAGCAGATCTGCATCCTGAAGTAGAGCCATTGTAGCTAACCCACAGAGTTTAAAGAATATAACAATTTTAAGACACTAAATTTTAGAGTTGTTTGTTACATAGCAATAGCTGACTGAGGCAACATTTTTCAAATCTGTTTTTATGGTACAGTCAGCAAATTACTAGGTAAAGAAGCCAGAGTTTTGAATTTTTATCACTGTTCTACCACTACCACTATGTAAGTTACTCACCTTCTTGAATTTCAGTGTATCCTTATTGCTAAAACAATTGCATTGAGGCAGAGGCAGAAAGCATAGCCTTATTCAGTTCAGAATATCTCTGATGTGGAAATATCACAAAGTTGGTATAGGAGTAAAACTTCTCACCTAACTCAATGAGTGTGCCAACCTTCTGATATGAAATTTGTATTTTCCTTCAGTAGGAAATTCACAGGTTTTTGGAACATTTTTGATATAAAAGCAGAGGCTTCGTGTGTATGTATCATTTTATTTCTCATCATATGTATCCAGAAATCACCACAGCCATGGATGATATTTCCATTCATGCCTTATTCCTTTGATTGTTTATGGTTTATTAGCTATTAGAAAAATCAGATACAAGGGATTATTGATTACACTGTTTTGGATAGAAAAACCCCCATCACTGTTCTTTTTACCTCAATTCAACTAGTTTCACATTTCTGTTATCAAAATCTGAATGCTAAATTGCTTTCAGCTCAAACCAATTAGCTAATTAGGTTTGTGACTCATTAATAGAAAATTTCAGAGGTGGAGCAGCCTTTGGGCATAGTTAACCTGAGGTCCTGAATCTGTTTCTCTGCAATTGTCATTGCTTTACCTTCCCTGTGTATTGTGTCCATCCCCAGGGTAGCTTCCTCATGGTCACATGATGGTCACCAGCAAGAACTGAGGGCATGTGCCTCTATGTCTATATCAGCATTTTGAAGAACATAGCTTCCCATGACTATTTGAATAGAAGTCTTTATTCTCTCTCTGGACGAACCTTTTTTAACTCAATCACTCTAGCAAGAGATATAAATTTTCCTAATTGGCTTAAATCAGTTGGGTTACCTTCTGGAGTTTGGATCCTGTCAGTCCTACTCAAAATCACATTGCTGCTATACAGTGGGAGTACTGTGGAATGAACGTTGGGGAGATAACTACACTGTCCTTTGCAAAGAAAAGTATGTACATTTAATTTATTTCAATGTGTGAAATAGCTAAACATGTGTGTTATAAACATTCATCGAAATAGTTAACTGAATGAACTCTTCAGATAAGAACATTTTGGAACCACGTGCTGCAAGAATTTAATTTTGCTGAATTTCCTAGAACTTCCTAATGTTAAGCCTTGTCACTGATATGACGCACTGGACTTGAAAATGCATTAGGTTATGCAAAACATCGCTAACTTGTTGAACAAAATGCAGGAAAAGGCTGTCCTCATCCTCCTTTGGCAGATTCATTCAAAATCAATATACTATAGTATTTTGAAGACTTGAGTAACAATTTGTTGGAAAGAAAATCATAATTCCCAAAGAGATTCACTAATTTAACAATACTTATTTATAATTAACTCTTTACCAGACTCATTCATACACATTTTGAAAATATGAATCACCAGTTTTGCTTTCTGTAGCTGCTTTAAGGGGTCTAAATTATTAAGCTACTAAATTTAAGAGGACTTAAGCTAAAGCATGCTTTGCCCACAGAATAAATAAGGGTTCATGAAATTTTACAAATGAAAAATTTGAATCTCAGAATTTTTATAATTGCTTTTACTAAGTGGGCCAAGTATTTTGCTATATTTGAGCCCTCTTGACTCTATGGAAGCACATTCCCTATTATAATTTCATTAAGAAGGATACAATCAGTGTAGGACCAATGAATTAGAATAGAAGTGTACCAGGGGAATAACTTTAAGTTTTATGAGAATTGTTTACTCTGTTAAATATTAAATACTATATATTCCCCATAAATATATATTTTAGTTTGTGTGCATTGTATACAATATATTCTTTAAAATATATCTGATTATTTTGAATTGATCTTGTGCTTTTTAATTCTAACTTTAATATTTTCAATCTAAAACGTTAAATGAATGAAAATCCCTAATATATCATCCATTATCTATACACAGCCCTATTTTATTTTTGTATTTAAGAATCTATAAAACTGACACAGAACCCCAAAACTGATTCATTAAATTAAATCTACTATGTGCTCCTTCTTCACAATATCTCCCTGTTTTACCCTGAGAGGCAATCACTATCTTGTTTTTGTGTTTCTCCTTTCCATTATTTTATATATGTATATACATCTGTGTGAAGATGACTTACTTGCTTTTTTCTTTGATTCTTTTATCAGGAAGAACAATACTTTCTTTTTTGAGGTGTGGTATCTATCTATCCATTTATCTATTTTGATATATATTTAAGATACACAACATGATGTTACGGTGTACATAGACATAGTGAAATGGTTACAACAGTAAAGCAAATTAACATAACCATCACCCTGGCATAGTTACCTTTTTTTTTTTTGGTGTGGTAAGAGCACGTCAAAGTCTACTCTCAGCAAATTTGCGGTGTATCGTAATGTAGTAACAATAATGACATATAATAATATAATAATAACCATATAATATTGTTATGTATTGCATTCCAGCCTGGGCAACACAGGGAGATCCTATCTCAATCAATCAGTTGATCAATCAATCAATCAATTAGACTTCATGTGATATTTTAGGACTAAAACATTATGGCCCTAGATTTTAAAATGTTAAAATCTGCTAACTTGGATAAAATTGAATTACATAAAAGCATAATATAAATGTGTTTGTGTAACCATATAAGGTTTGGGCACATATATAGTTTTCTTAAACACCATTTTTAAACTTAAAAAAATAGTCTGGTAGCTGTGGTTCACACTTGTAATCCCAGCACTTTGGGAGGCCAAGGCAGGAGGATTGCTTGAGCTCAGGAGTTTGAGACCTGCCTGGACAACACAGCAAAACTCTGTCTCTAGAATAAATACAAAAATTAGCCAGGGATGGTGGTACATTTCTGTAGTTCCAGCTGCTTGGGAGGCTAAGGTGGGACAATCGCTTGAGCCCAGGAGGCAGAGATTGCAGTGAGCTATGACTGCACCACTGTACTCCAGCTTGGGCAACAGAGCAAGACCCTATTTCAGTAAATAAATAAATAAGACTTCATGTGATATTCTTGGACTAAACATTGTGGCCCTGGTTTTTAAAATGTTAAAATCTACTAACCTGGGTAAAATTGAACTATGTAAAAGCTTAAGATAAATTTGTTTGTGTAAAAGCATGAAGACTGGAGTTAATCATTAAAAAAGCTAATCCAAAAGGCAGATGTATATTGCCAAAATAAAAATTGGTCTAACTCACAGGCTGTCTTGGGATGCTAGCCTGGTTGGGTTTTATAGCAGCAATCAGCATCACCATTTTTATTATCATAGCAGCTAGCTTCTGTGAGAGCATCAGCTAAATTACAAGAACTGTGTTAAGATGACTTGCATTTTTCTTTGATTCTTCCATCTTATCTGAAAAGGACAATACTTTCTTTGATGAGATGATTATGTGTGTATGTATGTGTTTTTATATACATTTAAGATATACAACATGATGTTATGATATACATAGACATAATGAAATGGTTATGAAAGTCAAGCAAATTAACATATCCATCACCTGGTATAGTTATGTTTTTTTGTAGTAAGAGCACCTAAAATCTGCTGTCTTCACAAATTTTCAGTATATATACAATATTAACTATAGTCTTTACGCTGTGCATTAGGTCTCTAGAGTTATTCCTCCTGCATAACTGTGAGTTTGTACCTTCTGACCTACATTTCCACATTTCCTCCCCCTGCCCACTCCTGATACCCACTGTTCTACTCTTTCTACGTATGCAACTTTTAAAGATTCCACATTAAATGACACCATGCGGTAGTTATTTTTATTTCTGTGCCTGGCTTATATCACTCAGCGTAATGCCCTTCAGTGTTATCTGTGTTGTTGCAAATAACAAGACCTCTTTATAAGTGCTGAATAATATTCCCTTCTAATATATATGTACCACAATTTGTTTATCCATTTATTGTTGATTGACCCTTAGGTTGTGGGAATATCTTAGCTATTGTGAACAATGCTGCAATCCACATAGAGTTCAGGTATCTCTGTGAGGTGCTGAATTCACTTCCTTTAGATATATACCAAGCAGAGGGATTGCTAGGTTATGTGCTAGTTCTACTTTTAATTTATTGAGGAATTTCTGTACTATTTTTGTTGTATTATTTTGCATTTCCACCAGCATTGTACAAGTATTTCCTTTTCTCCATGTCCTCACTGACACTTTTATTTTTTGACTTTTGGATAACAGCTATCCTAACAGGAGTGAGGTGATGTCTCATGGTTTTGATTTGCATTTCCCTGATTTACGTGGTTTACAAATATTTTCTACCACTCTGTAGGCTGCCTTTTCATTTTGTTGATTGTTTTCTTTACTGTGTAGCAGATTTTCAGTTTAATGTAATCTCACTTGTTTATTGTTACTTTTATTGCCTGAGCTTTGGTGTGATAGCCAAGGAAATCATTGCCAAAGCCAACATCAAGGGCTTTCTCCCTATGCTTTCTTCCAGAAGGCTTGTGTTTTCAGATCTTACATCTTTATTGCATTTTGAGTGGACTTTTTGTGTGTGGTATAAGATAAGTCCAGCTTCACTCTATTGTATGTGGATATCTAGTTTTCCAGCACTATTTATTGAAGAGTTATCCTTTCTTTCCACACTGTGTCTTTTTGGTGGCCTTGCCAAGAATTAGTTGCCTATCTATGCTTGGCTTTATTTCTGGCTCACTGTTCTGTTTCTTTGGTTTATGTGTCTGTTTTTATGCCAGTAACATATTGTTTTGATTACTACAGCTTCTTAACGTCATTTGAAATCTGGAATTGTGATAGCTCCAACTTTTTCTTTCCTAAGATTGCTTTGTCTATTTCTTATGAATTCTAGTATTGAATTTTCTATTTCTTTTTTTTTTGAATTTTTAATTTTCAAATCCTTCAGTAATTATTCTGGGATGAAGACCCTATAATAAACACACAGTAACACTTGCATCTTCAATTAGATGCAACTATAGTTCAGATGAAGTTCAGGTAATTTTTGAAGGGATATTCTGCATCATCATATCTTTGAACATGAGGTTATTTAATGTGCTGGCTTTCTGAATACATTTAAAAGGATAAATATTCCTTTCAATGCGGAGGAGAAGAACAGGCAATGCTCTAGCACAGGGTCAAAGCCAAGGGAACTATAAAGCACACTTGGGTGTTCACTGTGCAATGAATTCTCTATTTCTACAAAAAAAATAATTAAAAATTTTATAGAGATTATGTTGCATAGGCATATTGTTTTGGAGAGTATAAAAATTTAAAATATTACTTATTCAATCTGTTAATTGTAGATATATTTTCTTCATTTGTGTCTTCTTCAATTTCTTTTATTGATGTTTTATAGTTTTCCAATTTTTCACTTTCTTGGTTGAGTTTATTTCTAAGTATTATTTTTTGATGGTACTGTAAATGCTACTGTAAATAATATTTTTCAATTTTTGTATAGATCATCATTGGTGTAAAGAACTGATTTTTTTTATCCTACTACTTTACTGAATTTGTTTATTAGTTCTAATATGTTTCTTTGTTAGAGTCTTTAGGGTTTTCTCTCTATAGAATTAGGTCATTTGCAAATAGGGATAATTTTACTTCTTCCAGGGAAGGATTATATTTATTCCTGTTTTATAGATAGAAAATGTATGACATAGAAGTTGAATAACTTTACAAAAGCCATACAATTAGTAAATGGAGGATCCAGGACTGAAATATAGGCAGGCTGGCCCAAGATCTGGTTCTCAGAGGAAAGATAAACATGTAACAGACCACAAAACCCACTTTGAGGTGCCTCTTGGTTTTCAACCACAAATGAGAACACCTTCCTAGGGAAACTGTCCAAGTGAAGGCTCATCCGTCGTTTGCCTTGGGTGAGGCAGCTTAGCAGAAAATGCAATAGAATGGGAGTCAGAAATACTGGATTCTGGTCTTATGTTTCTAAGCAACCTTAGGACTTTGGGCAAGTAACTTAGCACTTATGCTTTAAATAGGGATGAAAATACCTATCCTGTTTCTTTTTAGTGGATAGTTATTAGGATCAATTGATACCATGTGTGTAAAAGTATATTATGAAATATAAAACTCTCTACAAATATTAGGCAGAGAGATGGGCTTGGGGCATAAATTATGTATGTTGAAAGAATTGAGCATTTTAGGATAAGAGAAGATGTTTTGTGACCTTTCCCATATACCTTTTTCCCATCCATTCTAGTTTTCATTCCCTCACCTTGTGACTTTTTTTGTCTTTTATTCCTCCTGACCCATACATTAGGAGATTTTAAATTTTTGTGTGGGTGTGGGTAGTTCTGAGGACATTAACAAGACAGGGAGATACTCAGGATCTTGCTGAGGTAAGTCATTCAGATTAGAATTAGGCTGAAAGTGCATGCAAAGTGGTTCCCCATCAGCATCTTCAGCGATTTTAGCAAAAAGTAAAGATACCTGAAACTGAGTGCTTTTTAAGATCCTCAAATGCTTATTGAGGTTTCCAGCTGTCTTTAGATCATATTATGTGGTGGTTAGAATTTCAAGTACTTTTCCAGAGCCTCCTACCTTGAAAGCTCTGGACAGCCTCCTCCTGGCATCACATCAGTGTAATTTGTATTTTCTGATCCCCTGGTGCCTGGGGAGTGAATGATGAAATATTCATGCTGGTGACCATTCATTTTTCCCTCCACTAAAAGCCTCTGCTATCATCCTCTTGAAAGGGAGTTATAGAATTTACCTGCTGCTAAATGCCTGTGCTCTTATGAAAACGCCCAAATCAAGTTCACAAAATTAGGTTTCCAATTTGAATCAGCTTGGAGTGGATCCTAGAAAAACCATTAGTCTTTCTTGTGACTTCCCTTCATTGTTTTCAACCCCCACCTGAAAATTCATTTGATTTTCCGTTCCCAGAGCTTCATTGTTGTTGAAGTATCCTTGTCTCATAGACTGATACATTTGTAAACTCAAGTGTGATGTAGATATTTTTATATCTTACTTTCTAACATCATAAGTTTCATTTTGGATTTATAACAGTTTAGAACTTCTGGATTATCCTGGAGGTAGCTCTCGTTTAAACTTAGAAGACTAAAGTCACAAAAATCAAGGGTTGCTGGACGTGATGACTCTCCTGTCACCATCACTTCGGGAGGCTGAGGCAGAAGGATCACTTGAGCCTGGGAGTTTGAGACTATCCTAGGCAACACAGTGAGACTCCCCATCTCTATAAAAAAATTTAAAAATTAGTCAGGTGTGATAACATGCACCTGTGGTCCCAGCTACTTGGGAGGTCTTGGTGGGAGGATGGCTTCAGCCTGGGTGTCAATGAGCCATGATCGTGCCACAGCACTCCAGCCTAGGTGACAGAATGAGACCCTGTCTCAAAAGAAAAAAAAAGACAATAGTCAATTTTAAGTAAATAAATTTGTCACACAAATTGAAAACAACCTGTAAACAGTTTAAACCATAAATCTTTACTTCTGTAAAAACATTTGCAGTCTCAAAGGAAACTGGCTAATCCATGTTCTGCTATTTGCAGGTCCACTGCAGCCAAAGGCCAATGCTCTTGAAATTTCACCTATCACTTCAGACAAGCAAGCAAGGAATGAATAGCTAGGATTGTGTTGTGTGTTTCCTGTGAGACCACATCTCAGTTTAGGTTCTTGAGATGAGGATCTAGGTGCAGGTAATATATTTGGGAGACGATCCCAGGAAACAAGGTAGAGGCAGAGATAGAATGAGAGCTGTGGAGGATAAGTCACCAACAGCAACAACAATAAATAAGGGTGTGTTACTGACATGGATCCCACTGTGGGAACTGGGTTGAATTCCACAGTAGACCACCTAAGAAACCCTGCTTTCAAAAGACAAGATGCTGGGTCAAGCATCCACTGAAACCTCTCCCCCACTCTTTAATGGCTATCTCCCAGTTTATAAATGCCCTCCCCTTCTGGCTGCTCCTACATAGGGGCTAACACAGTTCTTGAACTTTGGAGGAAGCTCTGAGACAAAAAAGTAGAAAGAGAGTAGAAAGAAGCTGTGCAACATAGTTGATGTGGCTCTCAATCGTGTGCATAGAATCCCCTGTTACAGTTGCTTACAAATCAGAGGTGGGTTGGATGGATATGACGGTGGCCCCAAAAGCATCTGCCACAGTTAGTTCCAAGGGTTCTTCATATAAGGGATATTATGGTTGCTCAAAGAGGAAAGTACAGGGTGGTAAGAGAGAAAATAAGTCGTAAAAGAAGCAGATGCTTTTTAAGAAGGTAGAAAAAGGAGGACCGGTAGTAGCTTTTGTGGGAGAGGCAAGGCTCAGGAATGGCCCTGTGTAATGTCTTACACACTCACAGGTTATCACTACTTCCCACCACACTCATCTCCTTTCTCTTCTCTGTTCCTTTGCCATACTGTTCTTTTATCTTGGAAACTCCTCATGCTAGCCATTTCGTTAACAAATTCAACTTGTCCTTTGAAGCCCAATGCAGCTAGCTCCTCCCTTGCTGGCTCCTCAAATGGCACACTATGTAACCAGAATAAAACCACCCTTCCACATTCTCACACACTGTCTCCATTCTGTGTTTTCATTCATTTATTTATTCTTCTATTCAACAACTCTTTATTAAGTCCTTACTACTGGCAAATAAACAGTTAAGTATTTGGATTAACTATATCTTATACCCAACCTGGTAAACCAAGGACCATGTTTCAGCTGTCTAAGGCAGTGGTCATATGGTTCCTAGCCCAGCAACGTCATCATCATTCCCTGGAAACTTATTAAAAATGTCATTTCTGGGTCCCATCCCAGATCTGCTGAATGGGAAACTCTGGGAATGGAGCCCAGTATTCTGCATTTTAACATGCTTTCCAGGTGATTCTAAGGGATGCAGTATTTTGAGAATCAGAGTATCTCTAGTATCTGTCCATATTAAGTAATCAATACATTTTTGTTGAAGTGGTTTATATTTATTTAATACACTGTCAGGGATGCCCTAATCTAAAGTCTTTGGCTCTTGAGAGTGATAAACTCTATTAAACAAAGGCACAAATAAATAGAACCCTTCTATGTACCAAAAGAATAATACATTCACTCCTGAGGCAGTTTCCAGCTTGGCGTCTTCTCAGTTCATAGTCTACAGAAGCATATAAACAAAGACAGCACTGCTGACCATAGCAAGCTTAAGCTGCCCCCACCTCCCTTCCTGAACATTCCTCAGACCACACATCTGTCATGCCTGTGAGTGACAAGGTCTAAAAGGGTCAGTGCTTCTGTTGAGTTCTTTGTGACCTGCAAATCAATCGGAGGACATGTCCAGTTCACGCAGGGAAATGAGTGTGCCCTCTGGAGGAAGAGAACCCTCCGGGTGATGCTTAAATCTCAAACCTAAGTTATTCCCTAGTTGGGTGTCAAACCCTTCAGGCAACTGCATCAAAACTGGTGTCTGATGATGCAAAAACTTGCCAAAGTGTTCTAGTGAAGCACAGTTGTATATAAGATCTAGGCCTCTGAGTTGCTTTAGTCTGTATCTCCTTCTGCAGTCTCTGGCTTCACTTCTTAGAGTCTGAGAAACCACATATCCCTTCACACCGTCACACTATGTCTAAACCACTTTTAAAAGAATAGCATAGATGCTTTAAAAGTAAAAAAGTAACTGGAGAAATTCCAAGGAACCTTTGTAGCTTTATGGAACAAAGGTCAGGGAATAAAACAAACTTTTTTCAGTGTCACAGCCTGGGGAAGTACTTTTGCAATAGCAATATCTGTCTTGGGGCTCAGCATTTGTGGTTACGCTGCAGATATAATGATGCATTTTGGAAAATATACATGAGCACTGGCTGGAGGAATCCCCTGTAGATAAGAACGTCGCTTTCAGTCACGATTCTTGGCATCCGTCCTCAGAATGGAATC
Organism: Sapajus apella; assembly: GCF_009761245.1. Lineage (NCBI taxonomy): Eukaryota > Metazoa > Chordata > Mammalia > Primates > Cebidae > Sapajus > Sapajus apella. The sequence continues at coordinate 46,283,081 of NW_022436944.1, forward strand.
ATAACAATCTGTAATCATTTGCAGAGGCCACTTCCATCCTCTGCCTTCCAAAAGGGTTTTTCATCAAGTGGCAGAGGCAGTTTCCCAGTAGATGCAGAAGGTTAAATCTTGCCTTTCTAAAGAAATGGCTGGTCAGGGCAGGGGAGGAAACAGACAATATCATTAATGGCAAGCTTGTTTTAACCTGCCTTCCAGCATATAAAAACTTAAGCATCCTCCTCAAATACTCATCTCTAGACTGCTCATTTATTCAGTTTGTGTTCTGTGTCTCAGACCTGCTGTTTTCATAACTAGACACATTCATCTTTATCAGTAGATATACTCAAATTAAGTACTCAGTTTAAGTCAGCTCAATAAGAATACGTTGAGTCCTGCTAAGTCAATGGATTTCAAATTACAGTGTGCAAAAGAAAACTTAAGTTCTGTGTGCAGAAAAAAAAAAAACAAGTGAAACTTTATTAAAACTGCAAATGACCTGGCTCCACTTCAACCCACTGAAACTGAATTTTGACAGTGGCTGGTAGTGGGATTGGGAAGGAGAGAAGCCTGAAGGCCTGAGAACCTCTAGTTTAATCCAGGTGATTTCAATGCAATTTTTGTGCTACACTGGGAGACGTGAGATATTAAATAATGATTATTTTAATAGTAATCTTCTGTATCCAAGAGGAAGATCCTACTTAGCATTAAATATTTGAACACTATAGCAGGAAAGTTGGAGCATGTAATGAGGTTGTCCATTTGTGATTTTATTTGGACAGAGCAGCATAATCCTCAGGAGAACGGCCTTTGAACTAGTCTTATTCTGACATTTACTAATGTGTATCCTTGGACAAGTTGCTTAATCTTTTTGAGACTCAATTTCTATATCTACAAAAATGATGAGATAATGCAGTAAAGTGGCTGGCATACTCCCTCCATGGGAGCTATTGTTACTGAGTAAGTGTATACAGAGATGAGTGAGAGACTGTTTAGAGCCATATAGGAGAAAAGTCGCCTCTTAGGGCCCATGATACCTAGAAGTCTCAGAGTTAAGGAAAAAAAATTGAAGTGAGCTGCAAAACAATAGGGAATTGTGCTTAGTTCTTACAGTGAAACCCGAACAGAGATAAAGTTAAGACTTCATTCATTCATTTATTCAACACATCAAAACCTGGCAGGGGTAAACTGGGGACTTTCGTTAGATTATGCTTTGAATTTTAAATCCAGCCATACATTGAGGTTTAAACAAATGGAACCAGCTTTGTCACCATGGTCAATCATTTAAACAATTTTCTTGCTACCACTTTAAAGCTTTTGTCCACTGTTGGGTTTCCTCAAAGCTGAGTGTTAGGTCTTGTCCTCTTCCTATCCTATATATACTTTTCCTAGATCATGCTATTATGCTTATTTTATTAATTATTACTAATAATCTAACTTTTTTTTTTTGCAATTTTTTAAAGTTTATTTGATATATTTGACGATCAGCGATTAGTTCTCATCCACGTTGACTGTCTGTAGATTTTTGAAAGTGGTAACGGGCACATAGGTAACCAAAGTATAGAGCTTATTTGGTGAATCTTCATCCTCATTACTTCTAAATAACCATCTCCAGTATAGGCTTCTCCTCTGAAGTCTAGACTCATATATCCTATTGGTCTGCTCATTAAAAAAAAATATCTGGGTAACTGTAAGCCCCAGACTAAAGTCACAGTCACCACTCTACAAACCTGATCACTTTCCAGAATTCCTTGGCTAATTTGGGATTTAACTAGACTTGTCAGAAAACTAGTAATTCTCCTTGACATCTGCCTCTCCCTCCCTAACCTCCTTTATCCAACACAACCAATCTTCCCTCATGGATTGCAGGGTTTTTTTTGAGACAGAGCTTCACTCTTGTTGCCCAAGCTGAAGTGCAATGGCACAGACTTGGCTCACTGCAACCTCCACCTCCCATGTTCAATCAATTCTCCTGCCTCAGCCTCCTGGGTAGCTGGGATTACAGGGGCACACCACCATACATGACTAATTTTTTTTATTTTTATTAGAAATGGGGTTTCACCATGTTAGCCAAGCTGGTCTCGAACTCCTGATCTCAGGTGATCCACCTACCTCGGGCTCCCAAAGTGCTGGGATTATATGCATGAGCCACCGTGCTTGGCCAGATTGCAGATTTTTTTTAATCTCCAGAGAATGGCCATACATTCATGACCACTATCCTAAAAAAAGCTACCATTATCTCTTGCCTAGATTTTAGTAACAGCCTATATAGCCTTATTTCCTCCTTCAGTTCTGGGCTTCTCTTCAAGGCTTTCCCAGTGTTCTGAAAATAAGGACCCAAATCTTTAACATGGCCTTCAAAACTAGGCGCTTTCTAGCATATAACTTTTGTATGGTCAGTCACTTCTCTCTACTTTTTACCTCCTTGCTTTATTAATTACTATGCATCCTATGGATGTCAGCACCAGTTACTTTTTCAGGACAGTGCTAATTCCCTTCTGGTATTTTCAGATTCCTTTGTTATATACTCTAATAAAATAGTACTCCATTTTTTTGTTTTATTTGTCTAATTTATGTGTTCCTTAATGTGATTACTTGATTAACATCAGTACAACCTATTAAACGGTAATCTTTATGAGAGTGGAAACCATGTATTTTATTTTTGTTGTTCACAATATTTCTTCAGTGCCAAGCACATAGTAGGTCCACAGTAAACACTTACTGAATGAATGTATGAAAGCTTGCCTGTAAGCCCATCTATGTGTTAGGCAAGTGACCCTACCTAATTTTCCCTCTGGCCTCCTTGTTGCTGATAATTCTATGGTTATTCTGTGGCTAAGAATACAGTGAGCATACATGATCTCCTGGTTCACTGTGCTTTCTTTGTTGCATGGGCATTTAGGAGCCTTTTATTAAGAAAATTGCTTGACAAAGTGAATAGCACTATTTGGAGAGGGAGGAGGAAAGAAGGGTAAAAATAGTCACTCTTTGAGAAAAAAAATCAGTGTCCAGTTCTTGACACTTTGGAAGAGCTTCCAGAGAAAAGCATGCTTTAATACAATCATCAGTGACCCAAATTGAATGTGAGTTTTCTTATTCTGTGAGATGAAATATACAAGTACTTGCATTTTTAACGTATCTTTGCTTTTGTCTTAAGGGAAACCAGCATTCTAACTAAGGTAGATTTTTACATCTTTTTAATCCATGGCAAGGGAAATAAAAATTGGATCATATTTGCTGAATATCTACTATTTTTAAGACACTGTGCTATGTTCATTTGATTAAAAATTGACACTGGTTATGCATTAGAATGATTTTTTACAGGTCCCAAGAGACTTTTGCAACCTCTGGTCCTCAATGGGGTAAATGGACTAAAGGGAAATAACCACCAGAGGAAAGCATGGCATGACATTTAAACAATTAGCAATTTTGCCTGGTAGTGAATTAATTATACTGCCTAGCTGATCCTTGGCATCAATACTGACTTAACTTCCAGGGTTCAAGAGTTCATTTTAATTTGGATGTTTTTACTGCCAGATCAGCTTTGATTTCTGACATCTTGGTTTGGTGAATTTCAAAGTAGTTTCTAACAGAAAAAGGAGTGAGCAACCAAGAGATGGTCAGTGACATGGTTTAGGTTTCCACCATTGGAAGTACATTGATTGTTTAGTGACCTTTATTAGCTGCTGCTCAAATTTCTCTCTGTTAGCTATCCTCTATCACTTGCTGTATGACGTGTGGGGTCTCCAAAATAGTGCTAAGAAAAGAGTTTCCATCAGAGCTTCACAAAAGCACAGGCACCTCTTAATTAGTTTCATTTTCAGGGGAGCTTTCAATGAAACCACTAATGTGGCATGAAAATTCAAAGGCATCTGGGAGAATCTCCTATTGGTTGGGAGGTAGCAGATGGAGGAAAGAAAATACATGAGCTGTACTATAACCCTTGGGACTATTTTTTTTTTCTTTTAATCTGACCTTGAAATTTATTTATATCAAGCCATAAATAACTCCCAGGGCATTTTGCTCCAATGTTCACAGCTTATGCTTTCAGCCAATGTTATTAGCATGAATTGTACTTTCTTCCACAGACTCAGAAAACAGCCCCAAGGCTCCAAGATACCCCAAATTTTATTTAATTCATTTTTCTGCTTTTTGAAGGAAAATACTGACATCTTAAAAGAATAGGGATTCTGGTATTTAAAAATGAATGTGCTGAGCAATGTGCTAGGTCTTTTACATATGCTATCTGATTTACAGGTATTTATATAGAATGTGGTTCTAAAAATAAAACACATTCTGTAAAATTGTACTTTAAAAATAAGCAGTATAATAGAACAATAGACTTTGGGAAGACCACTCAAAACCTATTCAACTTTGCAGTGCAAACACTAACTCTCTTAATTTAAAAAATACTAGCTTAGTTAAAATAGCATAGACTTCATCTTTTTTTAAAAAAACGTCAAGGTGGCTTGATGGACTGAGGCATAAAGAGGGGCTGCAGCTGCTGAGTTAAGGGAAAATTGCTCGATAACAATTTCAAAGCAGAGCATACAGCAAAACTGAGCTAAGAGGCAGAAAGTAGGTGGAAATTAACATAACATACACTACTCTATTCCTCTGAGGCTTACTGTACTTAGCTATGTTGGTGTGCTTTGCATTCAGCTATACTGTCTTAGCGGTGCAGGATATCATAGGCTGGAAAAAAAGTCAATAACCAACATGAGTTATACATGCATAATTATAACAATCACACATAAAATAATTCAAACTATAAAAATAAGCATTGTAGAAGAACAGAGGATAATTTTTATAATAACCTTTTTGGAGTTTGGCAGACACACACACACACACACACACACACACACACACACACACACATTTTGTATAACTGAGAAAACCAAGGAAAGAACATTTCCAATTTCATCCAGTTGTAGAGTGAAGCTAGGTCTGGGTTTAGAGCCAGGTTTATACTTTTCTTCACCTAAGGGATCTCAGGCATTTTAAATGTTAAAATTCTATGATGCCTCTGGGGAAGAGGGTAGAAAGTCAACATATAATAAAAGTCTAGTCTGTACAAGCACTGAAATACACATTCACACACAAATTTCTTCAGGTTTTTTGAGGTGGATTATTATTTTCTTTAAGCAAAAAGCCCGTGTTTCTACCCAAATTACACTCACACTGAATAGTTGATTTGTATTATTTCGGCTTGAAAAACCATCCTCTGCCCACTGTACCATTTGGCCCATCATGGCAGTACAAGGAAAGAGAGAGAAGGAGTGCTTGTTCAATTGTAATTCCAGGACAAAGTCACTAAACGTCAAGATCTTTCCTTTTATGTCACCATCATGCTATCAGAAGGAAGATAATTAGTTATTAAGACATAAAAAAAAGAAATCTCACTATAATGTCAAAGTTTGACATTAACAGCTAATTCTACACCCAATTCCTTCAAAATGACCACAAAGATAGCAAATCATCATGAACAACATCCTGTTTCTACAATCAAAAGGTTTGTTCTAGACCTATTATTTGCAAGGTGTGTAGTCTCGTGAAACTAAAAAATGACACTGAAATGATAAGAATGAAAGCTTTTTGTAAACTGTATGGCCTGATTCAAATCTAAAATATGTATTATCATGATTCCTCATAGTCTTCTCTTGGTCTCATTAGATGTAATACTGACTGGTTTCTTACAGCATCAGTACTGAAGTGTGTTATTTGAGCTTGCGGGGATTTCTAAGTGTTATCATAGAAATTTAAAATTGGAAGGGACAATAGCAATTACAGAGTTCAGAGCCTTAATTTTGTAGATGCTGAAACTGAAACCCAACAAAGTGAAGTGTCTTTCTAAAGGTCACCCAGGTACTTAACAATTCCTTGATGTAAGTTTATTCCCTGATATAAATTAGCTTTAATTTCTTGCTGAGAGAGGGTTCCATTCTTAGGCTTGTCAAAATTATTCTCCATCAAACAAACTAATGAAAATCAAACTGAACACAATAGACATGTTTCTATTCTTGGACCTCACCTTGTGAAATTGGAAATCTATCTATAAAATAGGTCTAGAATCAGCTGAATTTCCTCTGGTTTTAGCTTCACGTCATCTCTAGAGACTTGAATCTTGTTACGGCATCTCACAAAGCTGAAATCAGACAGGTTGAATAATTTGCTTTCTACAAAATGATTGGTTTCTAGTTTCCAGTAGAAATAGGCTCATCCTTTTGTTTGAGAACATTTGAAAGTCAAATATTTGAAACCCTGTGTTATGCAATATTATACCTTTGTATAAAAATAAGACACAGAAAATTACCTAAATACCAAAAAGAATGAACAAGTAGGTCCTTGATTTCAAGGAAGTTTATTTCAGAAATCATGCATCTGTACTTCTTGTTGAAGCTAAGACAAAGATGGGTAACCTGATTTTGATCCCCAATTGCTAACTTTTCACCTCAGCTCATTTTTCCTATCACTTATAAAAATCAAGGTGACATCAACTTTTCCTTAAACACTGAAGTGTGTCACTGGAAGTGCCTTTTTCTCTAGATTAATTAGGAAAATTCTTTAGGGAAACAAAAAGCAATCCTGAACAAATTAGTTCAAAATACTAAAACTGGAAATGAAATGACTAGTATGATACTCTAGGACCCTTGAGTATCAACGAGCATTTTTCTCAGGTTTGGTTATGTCAACTAATTTTTTTTAACAACCACACACAAAATGAAACAATTCGGATTAAGGTATAAAAAGAAGCTTCTTGGAGGTTTATAACTTAACTGTGAATGTCCCTAGAAAACTCATCAGAGGCGAACTCTGAGAGGCAAAACAGTGGCTTTTTGAAAAGGATTGGAGCAATTAGTTTTTAAAGAACAAATGGTAAACAAAACCATCACTAGCTGTATTTTGCCCTCCTTCGTGGGCAAGCAAATGTTCTTTAAATTTTTCAAAAACTATACTTTCTTATATTCCTGGAAAGATAGATTGTTTCCTCTAAAATCATCTAACAGAGGGCTGATTCGATTATATGGGAATTTCAGGGAAAAAAAAAAAAAAAAAAAAGCAACTCTCTTCCCCCTGCCTAGATTCTACCAAGATAAACAGAAACAAACAAAAATTAAAATTCAGCAAAAATGAAATCCATGGGTATGTAGGTTTTTATCTATAACAATAAATAGAAGACAAAAAACTTTTTCACTTAAAGAATCTTAGGAAATTTTAACTGACTTCCTAATGCTTGAACAATGCTGCATGAATGAGAGGTGCAATGCCTCAAGCTTTTAAAAAGCAGACTTTTTTCTGAGGTTGAATTGCTCCTATATCATGATATAATCCCTGTCTCTTCCTGATTTCACAGCACCACACCCCACACCCCACAGTCCTTGATAATGAAAGCTGTAGGAGGGACTTTGATTTCATTTTGTTTTATTTTGGGAGGTTTTTCTGATTGTAATATTTTGCATGTTTGTTTTTGTTTTTTTTTTGTTTGTTTTGAGACAGAGTCTTGCTCTGTCATCCAGGCTGGAGTGCCATGGCATAATCTCGGCTCACTGCAACCTCCACCTCCCAGGTTCAAGCGATTCTCCTGAGTCAGCCTCACGAATAGCTGGGACTACAAGCGCCCACCACAATGCCCTTGGCTAATTTTTGTATTTTTAGTAGAGACAGGGTTTTACCATGTTGGCCAGGCTGGTCTCAAACTCCTGACCTCAAATGATCTGCCCACCTTGGCCTCCCAAATTTCTGGGATTACAGGCGTGAGCCACCATGCCTGGCCTTATAGTTCTTAACTTTAACATTCTGAGGTCATAATTTCTTAGCAATTCGGACTCCCAAGTGTTCCTAATTGCAATGCTTTAAAGATTCCAAATTAACTCAATTTTATATAACAAATAATGAAACTACACATTCCAGGGACAGGACTATAAGAAAAAGTGTGGAGATGAATAATAGGACAGAGATATTCCAAAACAACTAGCCAAGGCAATGAAGATTCATTATATAAATCCCATGTCATTTAGCTAGGCAGGTTTCTGATTGGGGTCTAGAAAATGAGCTAGAAGGGTAGAATAAAACCTTTGCCTCTTAGATAGCTATCAACTGTATACATATTTCTTCTAGACTAACACATTCTAGATCTCTCTCTTTCTCTTTCTCTTTTTCTCTTTCTCTCTCTCTTAAGGGATCAGAGAGACGGGGGATATTAACATGATATTTTCTCAAGAAACACTTTTTGCCTAGCACCCAAGTTACCTGATTATACTACTTTGTCTCAGAAGCCTGTCCACAGGAGGCTGTGACAGCAGAGTATGCAATCCAATAGAAGGTCAAGGGTTCAGTTATACTATTTCCATAGTGATTCTCAGCCTGATCTATACTCAGCACTCGCCCTAAATATAAAAGAATGCAAAGTGAAGTGATTAAGAAACACTTAGAAGATGATTTACCAGCCACTAACACACATAAAAATGGATCAAGTGCCATTTAGCCAAGAACTCTAATTCCAAAGCACAGGAAAGATGAGAAAAGTGAGAGAAGCCACCTCTATTCAATGAATGGAGTAATTATTCCATAACCTTTTATCATTGTTTTTTCTTAAAATCATCAAAAAGCGCTCAGTTAGACAATGGAAAATTATACTTGTAGCACATGTTAACATAGCTTTTAGCAAATATAAACACATACAAAACCTGATTCTCATTCTGATCCGAAGGTCATGCAAGTCTGTAATTTACCTACTTGGGTTTTTAATACATAGACTAATTTGGAGCCCTGCATTTCTCTCTCCATGTACTCACAATTTACTGGAACCTATTGTTAATCCAACAAGAGGCTAAGCATGTCAGTAAAAAAACCAAATGAGTTAAGACTCTGCCTTCAGAGTTTATTGGTAATAATTGCACTAGAAAAATAACTACAACTTCAACTTGTCAATTGCCTCTTTTGTTCCCAGCACTGTGCCTGGGGCTTTGCACACAAAGCCTTATTTAATTTTCCCATGGACTCTGTGATGTACCTATTATTATCTCTGTTTATATATAAAGAACTAAGACTCAACAGGATTAAGTAACTTGTTCAGTACCAGGTTTTGTGCCCCAGATCTCCAGGGCCCCGAATCCTGTGCTTTTTTTCTACTATTCCAAACATTTTTCATTAACTTTTACTCTAACAGGAGAGATGAGGTGAGACATATGATTGCATGGAAGTAGGCTTTGCAAGCCAGTGATTACAGATATGGTTCCATTAACATTATTATTCTAAATCTCCATAGTTCTGGATTTCGTGTGACACCACTTTGATTTGTTGACAAATCAGCCCTTCTTGTTGCTGACTAGCTGAGGCAGGAGTCTGTTGCCCCATGCTCTTATGGTTCCACAGCTGAGAAGCTGAATTCCTTTCCAAGTCATCTTGGCCATTGATCTTCTGTAGCTACTGGTGAGATCAGAATCTGTCTTGTCTGACATTGGTAAAATTGTAAGACTGGACCTCTGGTTAATGAAATGCATGCTCAGGTACTTAGAAAGGAGTGTGCTGATGTCTAAAACTTACTCTGAAATACATACAAAATTAGATGTATTAATGGATCAATAGATGAATAGATATGTGATAAAGCAAATAAAATACAATGTTAATTGCAGACTGTAGGCCATGGGTACGTAGATGTTTTCAACTTTTCTTGATATTTATACATTTAAAAAATAAAATCTAGAGAAAAATCACAGTAGTTTTACTGTGCTTCAAAACCAAAGAAACTCAATAGTCAAGTTTGCATAATTAAAAAAAATTTCAATTCGTGACATATTTGGTTTGGGATAGAAGAGAGTCTCACAGTAAGATGTTTCCCCCCCAAAGTATCTTAGGAGCGAAAGAATTTTTTCCATCCCTCTTCCAAAGTTTTCATAAGTTGGGTCTATAAAACAAACTGAAAATGAACAGATTAGCAGGAAAAAAAAGGTATACAAATGTGTTTATGTGCATATGAAGGTGGGAGTCATACAAAAAGGGTGACATCAAAGAAGAGCCAGATGACTGAAGCTTTATACTATCGAGTTCCAGAAAGAGTAAGGGCTTGGAACTTCTGGTAGTGAAGGAAGGAGGTGGCATAACAGGTGATGAGAGAGTAAAGGGAGAAAATCATGGCAACCAAAATCTATCTCGTGAATACCAACAGAAATCTTGCGGGTAATCTCAGAGCTGCCCTCTAAAAGGATAAGTGGTGACCTGTGGTAAAGTGTTTCCATCATTTAAAGTGTTGCACCTTTAATTCTTTGCCTGTGAGTTATTCTAGACATGAATAAGAAGGACTGAGAGAAAGCTTGTTTACATCTACTGTTTACTTCACTTCACGAATGTAGGTTTACATATCTTCAGTTGCAAATCTCCCCACGAAAAAACAGATTTTCATAGTTGTTCTTGTGTTTGCAGCCCCTTTGAATAGACACTCAAAATAAGCCAAATAAGTATATTTTGGGGTTAAATATTCTGATTTCTTTCAGTATTATGATAGTGTTCCACAATGAGCAGCTCTGTGCAAACCTACCCCTAAAGGCAAAGGAGCTGAGAAACTGAAGAAAGCCATGGACAAATCCAGTTTTTTAGAAAGAAGCATTTAACAGGATTTAGAAACAGAAGCGATGTCTCGGATGTGCACGAGAAAGTGAATTACTGTACCCGCAAATCAGAAAGTATCCCTTATATACCAAGCTGTTAGATTGAAGACATGTGAAGCTGGTCACATCTTTCTTGCAAAATGGTGACCACTGTGGAGGTTAGATAAGCGTGTGTATGGTGGGGAATCTATGCTAAGGGCATTACTTAAAGAACTTGCTGTGAACACTGAATTACTCAGGGGTTAAACGTTGGTCCTCCTGGCAGTTTTGCTTTAAGATGGTGTCACTCTTACTGTGCAACACACTGTTTTCCCAGAAATGGTGAATCTGCTTCTTTAATTCCCAGATGCAGCCTTTTTTACCTAGGGCACATACCGTCTCAAGGGATGAGTTGAGTTCAGGTATCTACACACCCCACTCTACCATAGTCCACAGTGTTCTTGAACTCTGTTCCTGGTCTTTCCCTATTGTGTCAGCTATTTTAGGGCAACTTTTATCATAAAGCCTCACTCTTTTTTTCTTTGTGTAATATACCTTTTATTGTGGCCGCCCCAGTCCATAAGATATCTGAATATGTCTGAATTCCATGAATGGGGAGGGGTTGAGGTCCGAGTGTTCTCGGTAGGAGGGTCCTCAGACACCTTGTAAGTCAGTGGCGGTGAATGATTAATCAGAAAGGAGATGTTGCTATTGGACATTTCTTAGGAGAATCTGAGTTCCAGTCTTCCCCAGATAAACAAACTGTTAACACCAATAGAAAAATGGACAAAGAACTTGAAGGCCAATTCACGATAAATAATATTCAAATGGCCAATACACATACAGAAAACGTGCCAATCTCGTAGTCATTGGAGACATAAAGATTAAAACCACAATGCAAAGCTGCAGTGTACCACAATAATATTTAAAATTGAAATTATAACATGAAATGTTGGGAAGGATATAGAAAAAGTGAAAGTCTCATAAACTGCTGGTGGCAGTGTAAATTGGAACAAATAATTTGGAAAACGATTTGGCAATGTCCACTAAAGAACAGATATTGGGGGCTCAGAAGACAATACCTCCCAAATGAAGATCTCAGAAGTGGCCTTGGAAGCAAGTTTCTCTCTGCCTTTCTGTCCTGTCTCTGGCTCCTCCATCTCCCCCATGGCTGGCCATAGAAACTAGAATCCATCTTCCCCAGGGTGAGTCATAGTAACCAAAATCCCATTTGCCCAAAGGCAGCCATAAAGCCTAGAATTATTACTCTAACTTTTTCTCCACCGTCCTGTGTAAAAACTGGCCAAAATTTATTTGACTTACTTGATTTTAGGTCATAAGACCCCCATTCTAGAGAGGGTTCTGCTGCAAAGAGAGGCCAAGACAAATCCAGACAGACAAGCATTGCTAAGTTTCCCCACTCAGTCTATTAGTATTAGATCTTACCCTTTTGGTCCAATCATATTGCTACCCAGCTGTCTATACTTTGTTAAACCTAAGCATAAAAATGGACTGCTTTCCTGTATCTTTGTGTATTCACCTTGAAGGCTTCCATGTCATATAAAAATATGATCTAATATGTTTGTGAGCTTTTTCTCCTACTAATATGCCTTTGTCAGTTGATTTTTCAGCAAACCTTTAGAGGGCAGAGGGGGTGTTTTCCAGCAGCCCTACAAAATACAAACTCGATTAATTAGTAATTACATTTTTAGCGGTATATCAACAGAAATGACCCCATATGTTCACCAAATAGAATCGATCATTACATTTTAGCTATACTTCAACAGAAATGCACCCATATGTTCACCAAAAGACATAGGAATGTTCATAGCAGCATTATTCATAATAGCCCCAAACAGAATGTATCTCAAATGTCCATCAATAGTAGAATGGAGAAATTAATAGTGCTATATTCATATAATGGAATGCCATGCAATAATGAAAATGAGAGAACTATTGCTACACGCAAAAAGATGGATGGCTCTCACAAAACATAACTGAGCAAAAGACATGAGACACAAAAGAACGTGCATGGTTTGCTTCCATTTATGTAAAGCACAAAACAACCAAAACTTATCTATGGTGTTATAAGTAAGGGGAGTAGTATCATTCCAACGAAGAAGTGGAAGCAGGTGGTGAATAGTAACAATGAGAGAGTTTACAGTGTTTGTTTTTGAACTAGTAGTAATTGCATGGAGGCACTTACTTGATAAAAAATTAACCTATCCACTTCAGTTCTATACATTTCTAAATATATGTTATATTTCAATAAGCTGTTGAACATAAGTCCTAAGCTAGTAGTTTTATAAAAAGAAAAAATCTGGTAAGAATCCAAATGAGGGTACATGCAATCATCAGAAGAAGCTGCAGGACTTGGCTGGCAGGGAAGGGAACATGGAAGGATTCTCAAAGGGAAAGTGAGCCTGCCCCTGGATTTCCCTCAGGGTTGCAATGTGATACAAACATGTATTTCTCAACCCTTTCCAGCCAGGGGTGGCAATGTTCCCAATGTTAACAATGTATACTTTTAAACATTAACATGCTCATTCATTCATAAAGTGTTTTTTGGGTGCCAACCAGGTACCAGACTGTTTTGGGTACTGAGCATATAGCAGTGAATAAAGTCCTCTGTTCTGTTACAGCATGTATTCTAATAGAGGAATCAGACAATAAACAAGACAAATAAGTTTATATATAAGGATTTGCAGTGATAAGTGCTGTCAGTTGAAAGGTTAAATAACAGATGCTGTAACTTAAATAAATTTAAAGTGGGTTTTATTCTGAGCCAAGCTTTAGGACGAATCATCTGAAAACAGACTCAACACAAACCAAGAATGTGTCTCTGAGTGGGCTACACAAGACACACTATTTGTATATTTCTTCTACTTAGAAATGGGATAACGGGGTAGTGAAGCAAAGGTGGTAGTCTTGCAATTCTGAATGGTGCTCATGACATTACAGAAGATAAAGCAGTACCTCCCTTTTTGTTGAAATCTTTCAAAGAAAGACTTGAAGACCAAATAATATAATTTGAGGGATTCAAAAAAGACAGGTCACTTTTGTTTAGCATTATATGGTATAAGGGATCAAATTAGAATTCTGAAATGAATTCTAATTGTTCCACTCTTCACCCCTATACAGAGTGCTATCATCTGATTTGTCAGAGAGAATGCAAAAGCTCCTGTATTTCCTCTGGGGATTTGAAAGGCTCTTGTCTTATGCTAATATCTCCCAATTTCATAAAGAAACAAGATGGTCATTGTAATTAAGATATTTCCTTAGGAGCTGTTTAGATGTGATGATATGCTTTTGCATAGTCAGCAGTATTTGTGAGAGGACTTGAGGAGTTGCGCAGAAGAATATTAAATTTGATGTCTGATACAGTGTGAATGTGCGTCGCTGCCCAAGTCTCACATTGAAATATAATCCTGAATGTTGGAGGTGGGGCCTGGTGGAGATGATTGGATGTTAGGGGTAGATTTGTCATTAATGATTTAGCACCATCCTCCGTGGCACTGTCCTATTGGTAGTGACTGAGTTCTTGTGAGATCTGGTTGTATAGAAATGTGTAACGCTTCCCCTTTGGTTTTCTTGTTCTTGCTTTCACCATGTGATTTGCAAGCCCCTGCTTTGTCTTCCCCCATGATTGTAAGCTTCCAGAGGACTCTCCAGAAGCAGATGCCAGTATCATGTTTCCTGTACAGCCTGCAGAACTATGCACCAATTAAACCTCTTTTTTTATTTTTGTAAGTTACCCAATTTCAGGTATTTCTTTATAGTAATTCAAGAACAGCCTAACACAGAAGATTGGTACTAAGGAGTGGAGCATTGCTATAAAGATACCTGAAAATGGCTGGGCGCGGTGGCTCACGCCTGTAATCCCAGCACTTTGGGAGGCCGAAGAGTGTGGATCACGAGGTCGAGAGATTGAGACCATCCTGGCCAACATGATGAAACCTCGTCTCTACTAAAAATATTAAAAAATTAGCTGGGCGTGATGGCACGTGCCTGTGTTCCCAGCTACTCAGGAGGCTGAGGCAGGAGAATTGCTTGAACCCGGGAGGTGGAGGTTGCAGTGAGCCAAGGTCATGCCACTGCACTCCAGCCTGGCGCCTGGTGACAGAGTGAAACTCTTGTCTCAGAAAAAAAAAAAAAAAAGATACCTGAAGATGTGGACGCAGCTTTGGAATTGAGTAACAGGCAGAGGTTGGAAGAGTTTGGAGGGCAAAGAAGAAGACAGGAAGACAAGGGAGTGTCTTACAGACCTAAATGATTGTGACCAAAACGCTAATAGAAATATGGACAGTGAATGGCAGCTGATGAGATCTCAGATGGAAATGAAGAGTTTATCAGGAATTGGCACAAAGGTCACACATGTTATGCCTTAGCATTGTGTTCATGCCCTAAGGATCTATGGAAGTTTGAACTTGAAAGTGATGATTCTGGTATCTGGTGGAAGAAATTTCCAAACAGCAAAATGTTGTACAATTTAGCTGCACAATAATTAGTCAACAGCATCTTACCAGATGCTGTTGACTAATTATTGTCATAGATGCTTTCTATGAGGTTCAAGAGATTAGCTAATGTTTTTTCCAACAGATGTATTCCCTTGGCTGGTGATCATGATACTTAAGATCCTCATGTCCTGGAAGAGCCCTGTAAAAAGTCTTTTATCAATTTAGGTTTTTGGAAGAGAAGGTCAGTTAATCCTTGACCGTAACAAAGTTTGGTTCACATAATCTTCCATAATCAACAAGTTTGGTTCATATAATCCTCCATCCAATAGGTTGACCTGTAATTATCTCATGTGGGGATAATTGATGTTTTCCAAAAGGAGTTGCTCTTAGGTTAAGCAAAATTGATGGAAGAGCCTGGGACCAAGCAATATGAAAATCTTCTCTTAATTTTTCCAACTGAGTTTTTATTATTCTGTTTGTTCGTTCCACTAATCCAGAGGACTAAGAATGGTGTGCACAATGAAAATGTTGAAAAATGGGCCAGATTTTACAAATTGAACACATTATCCCTCTCGTGAGTTCGTCTATCACTATGTGATTCAGAAGAAATTCTCCAAGAGAGAATTATCCATTCCAATAAATATTTTCCTACTGCTCATGCTGTGGCTCTTCTGTAAGCAAATGCTTCAACCCAATTAGAAGGCATACAAATCGTAACCTGTACATATTTATAGCCTTGGGTTGGAGATAATTGGATAAAATCCATTTGCCAAATAATGAAAGATCCAGTGAGCAAAGAAAATTACCCTTGAGATCATAAAGAGGCTTCCCTGGATTATATTTAGGACAAATTGGATATTTTTCATAAAACATATAAGCTACTGTGGGTAAGGGTTTCCAGTATTACTGTTTTTGCTAAGCAGTCATTTTCTCAGGTCCCTAGTGAGTGAGCTCATGTTTGTACTATAACATAGAAAACTGAAATCTTATAGGTAAAAATAGATCTGTCATTGACTCCATACTGTAAGTTACAAGCAGTGGAGAGGCAGCTCCCACCCCCTTGGTTAACTATATCTGTTTTTCCCTCTTTGAAGCCTTTTCTTAAGCCTCTTGGAGCTCCTTCTTGATAGAGCTTATTTTAAACATAGGTGCCTTTATAGTTCATCCAGTAATTGGTGTTAAAGCGGTCCTTTCTGGCTGCTGCATCAGCAAAGTAACTTCCTTTATTCTCTCAGAGTCAAATTAGGAATGTTCAGGAATCTTAACAATAGTCCATTTTCCTTTGTTTTGGTAATTGGTTGGCTTCCAGCACATCAGAAACCTGAAAGCCATGTTTGATGGGTTGTCTAACGGAGGTTAAATATACTTGTTTCAGTAACATTTCAAAGTCATAAGCTACACCGAAACAATAATGGCTAAGTATAAATATTAACTGTTCGATTTTTTGCTAATTGACATACTCTGATGAGTACTATTAACTAAGTTAACTGTAATGATTTTACTTAGGGTAAGGGATTGCCTTCTATGATGTTTACAAGGGACAAATGGCTGAGCATGCCTGGTATTCCCCAGATTTACCCCCTAGATATGGTCCAGTGAATCAGATAACATCAGCATTTTCCAATGGTGTCCAGTGGTGTTCCAGCCCTGCCTCAGCATCAAAAGCTCATCTGTTAGTTAAATATAGTCATGAGGTATTTCATCAGGTGCTTCAGGAAGTTATGTTGCAGGATTACGGGTATTATAGCAAGAGACGGTAATATGTGAAGCAGAGAACAAAAGTACTTAATAAGAAGCCAGTCTGTTAGCAGAAAAGTGTTGTGTATGACATGAATTCAAAAAAATGTCTACAGAATGAGGTACATATATACTCAGGGGAGCCTCTGTTACAATTTCCTGAGTGGGTTTAACAAGCAAGACAATGGCCGAAATAGCTTTCATGGAAGCGGTCAGCCCTCACGCTACAGAGTAATTGATGACTGTACTAACAGTTAGGTCTATTGTTCTCTGTGTTTTGAGGTTAGAACACCCAGAATGCTGCCAGAGCTCTCAGGAACAAAAAGAAAAAATGGCAGTTAGTAATTTGGATGGCCTAAAGCAGGGTCTTTCATAAGATTTTCTTTTATTTCTTAAATAATTTGTCCTTTCATTGTTCAGTGTCATAGGTCAGGTCAATCTTCTTTTAACAATGCATATAAGGCCGGGCGTGGTGGCTCAAGCCTGTAATCCCAGCACTGTGGGAGGCCGAGGCGGGTGGATCACGAGGTCAAGACATCGAGACCATCCTGGTCAACATGGTGAAACCCCGTCTCTACTAAAAATACAAAAAATTAGCTGGGCATGGTGGCGTGTGCCTGTAATCCCAGCTACTCAGGAGGCTGAGGCAGGAGAATTGCCTGAACCCAGGAGGTGGAGGTTGCGGTGAGCCGAGATCGCGCCATTGCACTCCAGCCTGGGTAACAAGAGCGAAACTCCGTCTCAAAAAAAAAAAAAAAAAACAATGCATATAAAGGCTGTGGCATGAGAGAAAAATTGGAGATTCAGCTACAGTAGTAGCCAACAAAACCTGAAAACTGACTTTACTGTCCTAGTTTTTGGAGTGCGATATGCAGGAATTCCAGTTACTTAGTCACTTAGTCTGGATTTATATGTAGTTTATCCTTAGAAATTAAAAGTCTCAGATATTTTACTTCTGTTAAGCAAAATATGGTATCCTCTTTAGATACCTTATGAACTCCTTTTCTGCTAATTGTCCCAGCAATTACAGGAAATCATTTTAACAATCTTGCAGATTGGCGGATCATAATGAGGAATCATCCACATACTTATACTAAAGCAAACTGAAATTTCTTTCAAAATTTAGTTTAGTCAATTCAGCCCTACTTAAAAAAGCAAGGTCCGAATCCCAGGCAACTCACCATATATACCTAGCGGCTCCCCAGAGAGGGTTGGTTAGAACACATTGAGTTTGTTCTGGTACCAAGTTCCAAGCCCAAGAAAGCAAGTCTTGTTGGAATACTGCCAACTACTCTATCTGTTGACGAAAAGGCTGAATAATAGGCACTAACTTAAATTTAAAGTGAGTTTTATTCAGAGCCAAGCTTAGGGACTAGTAGCCTGGAATACAGACTCAGTGCAAACTGAGAATATGTCCCTAAGTGGGTCACACAAGACACAGCAGCTGTATGTACTATTACATAGAAATGAGAGAAGAGGTAGTAAAGCAAAGATGACATTTTTACAACTTTGATTGGTGCTCAATGGCACTGTAGGTAAGATAAAGGAAATATGCTAACATATATAGGGTAGAAGGTTAATGAGCATGTTGCTGTCTTAGTGTCTGGTGGAGGATGATTGATTCTATTCTGCTTTTGTGCTTCATTTGATAATCAAGGTTGTAACCAGTATATGAACTGTTTGACAGACTCCAGCCTTGCAGACAGGAATTCAGCTTTAGCTGATACGCCTACTTTTGCTACCCATATGTCCAACCTGCAGCCATCTTGGGCCTCTTCTAAAAGAAATGTTTCCTTCAGATTTTCCTTTTTCTGACAGTATCAAGGAGAAAAAAATAATAATCACAGGAGTGGAGTAAGAATCATTACGAGAAGTGGTAATTTGTAAAGTTAGAGTAATCAGGGAAGTTCTCCAGAGAAGATGACACTTGAAATCTTGAAGGGAGTGAAAGCCAGCCATGAAGACATTACAGGGAGAGTGTTCTAAGCAGAGGGAATGGTGAGTGCACAGGCAGGCATGGGGCTTTGTGTGTGGACAGATCCCCAGAGGACCATGTGACTGGCAGAGGGCAAGCAAGGGTGTGCAGCTGGAGATGATGTCAGCAAGTTAACAAGGTTAAAGCCGGGAAAGCCTTTGACTTTGTCTTTGAGTTGAGTTTGGAACAGTGGAATGATATGACCTGGTGTGTGTTATAGAAAGTTCCCTTTGTTATGTAAGCTCAGATCTATATTCTTAGCTGTCTTGTAAACATAAATCAACACAAGGCGAAACATAAGCTTTTCCCAGGCAAGGTTTAATAGGCTTGCTGCTCAAGTAGGAAAGGGATTCCAGTGCTAGTTCCTGGATGGGCCAGTTCCTTGTCATTTTAAGGAAGTCGAGGTGGAAAAGGGCATGAAGTAACAAGTCGTGGTATGCATTGTGTGACCAGAAAATGACAGATGAGCCTGCTGTGGGTGGAGATTTTAATATTGCAGTGAGATTATAATGAAGAAAAAGTTATTGAAAGGTCAGTGCTGAAGTCCATCTTGTCTTCAGACATCTGGATCTGGTCAGTTTCTTATCAGGAATGCCAGTCTTGCTTCAGTGACCTTGGAAGGCATTACTCAAAGGATTAAATGGTTAAGTTTCTTCTTTCACAGTTAGGAATTCAGCCTTGTCAGCCAAGTTAGGAGAGGACTCCATTCCTGCTGCCTAACTTGCATCACCATGTTAAGGGCAGAAAAAAGGTAGGGGAGGAAATATATCCAGACATGTAATGTCCATCAAGACTTTGGTTACTGTGTCACTTGTCTGCCAGCACAGAGTCTCTTCCCTATACTGCCTCAACTCTGGCAGCTGTATTGAGGGGAGACTAAGGAGGAATGGGACAGAAGCCAGGAGACCTGTTTGATGCAGGTGCGACAATAGTGGTTTGTACCAGGTAGTTACAATTAAGGTGGTGAAAAATATTCAGATACTGACTATACTTGAAAGGTTAAGTGGAAAGAGTTTTAGAACTGATAAATTAGATACGTTAATGAAAAGAGTCAAACTCCATAAAATATTGGAAGAAATTCATTCTGAGCCAAATATGAGTGACCATGGCCTATGACACAGCCTTCAGGAGGTTTTGAGAACATGTGTTCAAGGTAGCTGGGGTGCAGCCTGGTTTTATACATTTTAGGGAGATATGAGACTTCAAATACATTTAAGAAATACATTGGTTTGGTCCAGAAAGGAGGAACAACTTGAAGTGAGGGTGGGGGTTAGATTCCAGCTTATAGGTAGATTTAAAAATTTTCTGGGTCAGGCATGTTGGCTCAAGACTGTAATACCAGGACTTTGGGAGGCTAAGGCAGGTGGATCACCTGAGGTCAGGAGTTTGAGCCTAGCTTGGCCAACATGGCTATATTAGTCCATTTTCATGCTGCTGATAAAGACATACCTGTTACTAGGAAGAAAAAAAGATTAATGGACTTACAGTTCCACATAGCTACAGATGCCTCACAACCATGATGAAAGGTGAAAGGCACGTCTCACATGGCAGCAGGCAAGAGAAGAGAGAGTTTGTGCAGGGAAACTCCCCCTTATGTAATTATCAGATCTCATGAGACTTATTCACTATCACAAGAACAGCACAGAAAACATCTGCCTCCATGATTCAATTACCTTCCACCAGGTCCCTCCTATAACATGTGGAAATTCAAGATAAGATTTGGGAGGGGACACAGTCAAATCATATCATTCCACCCCTGGCCCCTCCCAAACCTCATGTTCTCATATTTCAAAACCAATCATGCCTTCTCAACAGTCCCTCAAAGTCTTAACTCATTTCAGCATTAACTCAAAAGTCCACAGTCCAAAGTCTCATCTGAGACTAGGCAAGTCCCTTCTACTTATGAGCATATAAAATCAAAAGCAAGTTAGTTAGTTCCTAGATACAAGGGGGGTACAGGCGTTGGGTAAATACACCCATTCCAAATGTGAGAAATTGGCCAAAACAAGGGGCTACAGGACCCAGGCAAATTCAAAATCCAGTGAGGCAGTCAAATCTTACAGCTCCAAAATCATTTCTTTTCACTCCATGTCTCACATCCAGGTTACACTGATGCAAGAGGTGGGGGTCACAGAGCTTTGGGCAGCTATGCTCCTGTGCTCCCCTCCTGACTGTTTCACAGGCTGGAATTGAGTGTCTATGGCCTTTTTAGGCACATGGTGCAAGTTGTCAGTGGACCTATCATTCTAGGATCTGGAGGATGGTGGCCTTTTTCTCACAGCCTCACTAGATGGTGCCATAGTAGGGACTCTGTGTGGGGGCTCCAACCCCACATTTCCTTTCTGCCCTGCCCTAGCAGAGGTTCTCCATGAGAGTTCTACCCCTGAAGCAAACATCTGCCTGGAAATCCATGCATTTCCACACATCATCTGGAATCTAGGAGGGGGTTCCCAAAACTCAATTCTTGACTTCTGTACACCCACAGGCTTAACATCACATGGAGGCTGCCAAGGTATGGGACTAGCACCCACTGAAGCCACAGGCCAAGCTGCACCTTGGCCCATTTTAGTGATGTTAGAGCAGCTGGGATGCAGGGAACCAAGTCCCTAGACTATACACAGCACAGGCCCATGATACCATTTTTTCCTCCTAGGCCTCCAGGCCTGTGATGAGGGGGGGCTACCGTGAAGACCTTTGACATGCCCTGGAGACGTTTTCCCCTTTGTCTTGGGTATTAACATTTGGCTCTGATTTACTTATGCAAATTTCTGCAGCCAGCTCAAATTTCTCCTCAGAAAATGGGATTTTCTTTTCTATCACATTCAGGCTGCAACTTTTCCAAACTTTTATGCTCTGCTTCCCTTGAAAAACTGAATGCCTTTAACAGCACTCAAATCACCTCTTAAATGCTTTGCTGCTTAGAAATTTCTTTCACCAGATACCCTAAATCATCTCTCTCAAGTTCAAAGTTCCACAATTTCTAGGGAACAGGCAAAATGCCACCAGTCTCTTTGCTAAAACATAACAAGAGTCACCTTTGCTCCAGTTCCCAAAAAGTTCATCATCTTTATCTGCGATCACCTTAAGCTGGACCTTATTGTTCATATCACTATATGTATTTTTGTCAAAGTCATTCAACAAGTCTCTGGAAGTTCCAAACTTTCCCATATTTTCCTGTCTTTTTCTGAGCCCTCGAAACTGTTCCAACCTCTGCCTGTTACCCAGTTCCAAAGTCACTTCCACATTTTCAGGTATCTTTTCAGCAACACCACACTCCTGGTACCAATTAACTGTATTAGTTTGTTTTCATACTGCTGATAAAGACTGGGACTGGGAAGAAAAAAAGTTTTAATGGACTTACAGTTCCATGTGGCTGGGGATGCCTTACAATCATGGTGGAAGGTGAAAGGCACATTTCACATGGCAGCAGACTAGAGGAGAGAGCTTGTGTAGGGAAACTCCCCCTTATATAATCATCAGATCTTATGAAACTTATTCACTATCATGACAACCGCATAGGAAAGACCTGTCCCCATGATTCAATTACCTCCCACCAGGTCCCTCCCACAACACGTGGGAATTCAAGGTGAGATTTGGTTGGAGACACAGCCAAACCATATCAATGGAAAAACCCTGTCTCTACTAAAAATACAAACAATTAGCTGGGTATGGTGACATGCACCTGTAGTCCTGGCTACGCAGGAGGCTGAAGCAGGAGATTCTCTTGAACCTGGGAGGCAGAGGTTGCAGTAAGCAGAGACCACACCACTGCACTCCAGAGTGAGACTCCATCTCAAAAGATAATAATAGTAATAATAATAATAATAATTTGCTGGTTGACAAATGGTTGAGTTCATCTTAAACCTGGGATCAGTTGAAAGGAAATGTCTGGGTTAAGATAAAGGATTGTAGAGACCAAAGTTCTTATTTACAGAAGAAGGCTTCACATAGTAGGCTTCTGAGAGAATACATTGTAAAATGTTTCTTATCAGACTTAAAGTCTGTGTTGATGTTAACATCAGAGAGGTATAATGAAGCACATCCGACCTTCATTTCCCATGACTTCCTGGCCATAAATCATTTCTCAGGTTAAATTTTAAAAGAACCATGGCTGAGAAGCAAGCCCATTCAGGTGGTTGAGGGTCCTTAGAATTTTGTTTTTGGTTTATATATAAGCAGCAAGATAGAGAAGAGTTTAGGATTAATCTGTTAGGGCGCAGAAAATGATTCCCCCAAATATAGCACTTGTGCTGAGTACTTTTGAAATAAACCTCAGAATCAAGGTTCCTCTAACCTTGTCTTGCTCCTCCTCCTCACCCCCATGGACAAGGAGGGACTCTTTGTAAAATTTCTTACTTGACCAAGAAAGCTTATTACCAAAAGAAACACAATTGCCTTCCATTCCCTTCCTGTTACTTCATTATCTATTGCAGAAAAGAAGACAATTGCTTCAACTACACCTCGCCAAATTTTCTGCAAGATAATGCCTGCATGTCAGGCTCTTTCAAATTCGAAAGAGTCATTTGTAAGTTAATTTCTGTCTCCCTGGTCCATCCATTCTCCCTAATAATTAGTTACTGCCCCTCAAAAGAATTGTCTATATTCCCCTTTCCTCCCTCCCCTATGAAAAAGGTATGTAAGCTTCTGTACTCCCCTTGGGGTGAGGGAAATCTCTTTGTCATTCTCCCTCCTACATACTAAAAAATTTATATGCCATTTCTCCTGTTAATTTCCTTTTGTTAGTGGATTTTTCAGCAAACTTTTAGAGGGTTTAGGAATTTTTCTTTGGCCCCTACATATTCAAGTGTTTTAGCTTGAGCCAACAGCTAGAAGGATGGAATTGATATTTAGTGAGATGTGGAAGACTGTAAAAGGAATTCATTTTTGGTGGGTTTTTTTTTCTTTTTTTGAGCTTATGGGAATGTAAACAAAAAATAACATTCCAAGTCCCCAACAGATCAAATGGACCTTCTCTGGACAAAAGACATTTCAAAGTAAACCTGAAAAACTAGTTCAGGCCATGATGGGAGGTGAGGGGTTTGGAAGTTGCTTATATATCCTCCTCCCTTTGGAATTCAGGCACAACTGACCAACATTAACATTAAAACAAAGATCTTAAGAGTGACCAAACAGACTCGTGGCAGTGTGATATACTAAATTACAGCGAGCATTCCCTGAATGAAATTCAAGTATTCGATCCTCAAATATATTTCTTTGATGTATTTTTAAATGGCTCTGCAACGTTGTTATTTGTCAGGGAAATCTACTTTCTGTAGAGAATATTCCTCCCTTTCCAGGTATTTTCCTGATCTAGGGAGACTAAGATCTGGCAACAATTTAATGTCTGATAGCAAACATATAGCATCTATTCTTTCTGAAGTCTGATAGCTGGAGGCTTCATCTGCAAAATAAGAACCTTGGTCTTCACAACCCTTCATCTTAACCCAGACATTCCTTTCTATTGATTCCAAATCTGTAGATAATAAGCTAACTCTTTCAACCAATTGCCAATCAGAAAATCTTTGAATTCACCCAGGACTTGGAAATCCCAGCTTCAAGTTGTCCTGCCTTTCTGGATTCAAGCAGTGTATACCTTTCATGTGTTGAATGATATCTGCTTGTAACTTACATCCACATAAAATGTATAAAATCAAGTTGTAATCCAACCACCTTGGACACATATCCTCAGGCCTTTCTGAGGTTGTATCATGGGCATGTCCTTAACCTTGACAACGTAAACTTCTAAGTAGATTGAAGCTGTCTCAGATAATTTTGGTTCACAGAAGGGAAGAATAAAGGGAAGTAAAGAGCTCAGCTCTATACATTTTGGATTTGGGATGTTTATTAAAAGTCCAAATGTTCATGTATGTCAAGTAGGTAACTGGATATATACTTCTGAAGTGCAGGGGACACACCTGAGCTGGAGAAAACAGGGAATGAGATCAAAAAGGAACAGAAATAGAAACAGGAGGGAATTTAGGAGCTAGTGGTATCCTGCAAGTCATGTTACAAAAGAGTTTTACGTGTAGGGGTGAAGGGAAAGCTTCCCTTTTGCCTTGGGAAGGTTTGCCAAAAAATCAACTGACAAAAGGTAAATTAATAGGAGAAATGTCATACAAATGTATTAATGTGCACAGAGGGGAATCACAAAATTGCTCCACCCCTTCCATGGGGTTCAGAAGGTTATATACTATTTTGAGGTGACAGAAAGAAGCGGGGCTCGAATCCTCACAAAACAGGTTATGGGAGAGGTAGAAGAGGGGACCTGGCTAGCAAAGGTGATCTCGCTAAGTAGATGAAACCTTAAGCAGCCCTCAGAGAGAATAGATGGTGAATGTTTCTTTGAAACTTTTGAAGGTGTCAGATCTCAGTTAATCTTTCCTAGATAGGACAGGCGAAGGCCCTCAGAGAAAGCCTGGCTGAGACTGGTTGTGGTGGCTCACACCTGTAATCCCAGCACTTTGGGAGACTGAAGCTGAAAAGATAATTTGAGGCCAGGACTCTGAGACCACCCTGGGCAACATAGTAAGACTCTGTCTCTACAAAAACCAAAAACAATTGGCTGGCATGGTAGCACATGACTGTAGTCTCAACTACTCTGGAGGCTGAGGTGGGAGGATTGTTTAAGCCCATGCGGTGGAGGCTACAGTGAGCCATGAGTGTGCCATGGCACCCCAGCCTGGGAGACAGAGAGAGACACTGAAAAAAATGAAGAAGAAAAAGAAAAGAAAGGCTGACTGCATCAATGCATTTATTCTCTGCAGATGCAAATCTCCCCCACAAAAAGACAGCTTGTGGGTCTAATTCTCTTTGCAGGCCATCTGAACAGCTGTCTCAAAATATATCAAGGAAGAATATTTTGAGGTGAAATATTTTTTACTTCCTTCACATGGAGGAGAAAATGTTCACCTATCCCTAATACTGTTAAGTCAAGTAACTGAGAACTAAGAACTGATCATTGGATTTAGCAATATGGAAGACCTTTGGCAACCTTGACAGGCTGAGTTTTGGTGGAATGCTGAGGGTTAAAGGAAACCAAAATATTTCACCTCAAAATATACTACGTTGACATATTTAAGAGGGGTTTTCAAAGAGTGTGCGGACAGGAATAGCTATAAACAGCTGTCTTTTGTGGAGGAGATTTGCATCTGTAAAGAAAATCTGCATTGGTGAAATTATCAGCCAAGCTTTCTTTGAGCCCCCTTCCCCGTGTCCTGATCTAAGAAAAATTTACTCAACCAGGAGCTGCTGTCTACTTTTTTCTGAATACTGCTACCTGTGAGGTTTCATCTATATAAAGAGAATTCACCTCATGTCTTTCTTTTTCTCTCGATAACCTGTCTTGTCTTGCCACACTCCAAAGCCCTATTATTTCGCTAACCTGAAGATGGTATAGAACTGTCAAGCATCTGGCCCTTCCTTTGGGTTTTCATATTTTCCATGACTCACAGACGTGTGTGCGTTAATAAATTTTGTATGCCCTTTCTCCTACGAATCTATCTTTTGTCAGCTGATTTTCAACAACTTCAGAAGATGAAGGGAAGTTTTCTCTTTGTCTCTACAGTGTAAAGGTCTTTTTGGAGAGGGTTAAAGAAAGAACAGGAGGAGAAAAATGAGAGGCAACTCTCTTAAGTTTTGCTCTAAAGGAAAGGAGAGAAATAGGGAATTGCTGGAGGAGTAAGAGGAAAGACAGATTACTAGGTATTTTCTTATGATGTGAGTAGAATAATGATTAAGTAGAGAAGGAAAACCTGATCATGGTGGGAAGAAGGTCGAATTGCTGAAGCAGTCATCTTGAGTAGATGAGTGAGACTAGAATGTAAGGCTCAGGGAGCCTCAGCTAGGAGCATAGAAGGTACAACCCAGTTATAGGAGAAAAGGTAGATCATGTGCATCCAGATGTCAGTAGAAGTGTCTATATATAGTAATGGGAGCTATGAGTAGAAACAGACTCAACAAGATATTTTAGTGTGGTAACTTATGCCAATGTTATGTTTTCTGGGAAATGTTAAAATTTCTGAGAAAAGTTAGTCTTGCACATTATTCAGTGTTTTAATAGTCTTTTTGGAAAAGAAATAACCAATCACTGAATGTAAGACACTCAGCAAATGTCAAGGGTTTTATAGTGAAACATTTTTCAAAATTTTTTATTTCCATGTGTAAAGAGTTTACAGCATCTTTCCATTTAGAAAACCCAGACAATATCTCATAATATGATAATTTTGCAGTCAGTATTCTTTGCTTTGAGTAAAAGTCAGTCCCATGGAAAAATGTTTTCTGTAGAAGCTTTAGTGAAAAATACAAAGTAACACATTAGGCTTATATCAATATTTTCCCCTCACATTTATTTATTTACTTTTGCTAACAAAACTCAAACAACACACACGCAACCAAAATTCCCCTTTACCATCATCTGCTGGCCCAGCTTTTTTTCCAGAGATGACAACTGCAAAGGTTGTGTACATATTCTTCTGGTCATTGGCCCCTGTTTTTGTACAATACATGTTTATGGTATACATAATTGTACCTATAGAAATATAGAGTCTTTGTATTTTTTTAATTGGCACCATATATTATATATTGTTCTTCAACTTTGATCACTTGGTAAGAAAATTCTGTCTTGGAAGTCTTCTATGTGAAATTATAGATAATTATGCCAGTCTTTTCAACAGATTCTTAGAATTCCAGAGTAAGGAAATGTCATACTTGTTTTAATTATACATCTTTTGGATGTCACATAAGTTGCACCCATATTTTCCTGTGGTAAACAATGCTTGTCATAATCCTACTAAATAAACATTACAAACCCTTCTTGGGCACTTGGTCAAGGATTTCTGTGAATATGAATATATATATATATATATTTTAGATGGAGTCTCACTCTGTCGCCAGGCTGGAGTGCAGTGGCATGATCTTGGCTCATTGCAACCTCCACTTCCTGGGTTCAAGTGATTCTCCTGCCTCAGCCTCCAGAGTAGCTGGGACTACAGGTGTGTGCCACCACCCTTAGCTAATTTTTGCGTTTTTAGTAGAGACGGGGTTTCACCATGTTGGCCAGGGTAGTCTCTATCTCTTGACCTCGTGATCTGCCTGCCTTGGCCTCCCAAAGTGCTGGGATTACAGGCAGGAACCATTGAGCCCAACCCTATATATATATATATTTTTACAGACGGGGTCTTGCTGTATTGCCCAGGCTGGTTTTGAACTCCTAGCCTCAAGCAAACTTCCCACCACAGCCTCTTAAAGTGTAGATAATTGAGTCATGGGGGCTGGATTTTCCTATACTGTTCTCATGGTAGTGAATAAGTCTCAGAGGAGCTGATGGTTTTGTAAAGGGGAGTTCTCCTGCACAAGCTCTCTTGCCTGCAGCCATGTAAGATGTGGCTTTGCTCCTCGTTCACTTCTGCCATGATTGTGAGACCTCCCCAACCCTGTGTGGAACTGTTAGCCCCATGTGGAGCCGTGGATCAACTAAACCTATTTATTTATTTATTTATTTATTTATTATTTTTTGAGATGGAGTTTTGCTCTTTCACCCAGGCTGGAGTGCAGTGGTGCAATCTCGGCTCACTGCAACCTCTGCCTATTGGTTTCCAGTGATTTTCCTCCCTCAGCCTCCTAAATACCTGGGATTACCAGTGCCCGCCACTGTGCCTGGCTAATTTTTATATTTTTAGGAAAGACAGGGTTTCATTGTGTTGGCCAGGCTGGTCTCAAACTCTTGACCTCATGATCCACCTGCCTTAGCCACCTAAAGTGCTGGGATAACAGGCATGAACCACTGCACCCAGCCTAAACCTCTCTTTTGTATAAATTACCCAGTCTTGGGTATGTCTTTATTAGCAGCCTGAGAACAGACTAATGCAATATGCTTCCATTTCCCTTGAGTAAATATGTAGGAGTGGGACCACTAGGCCATATGATAAGCATATACTATCAAAACTGATTAATCACGTTAATAGATTTCCATACATATTTTAGTCTCAGTTCTGCAGTGTTGCATGGGAATGTATATTGTCTTATGTTTTCTAATTGCTTACTTAAGTCCTGCCACCTCTCTCAGTCATAAATTCTAGGCTGATAAGAGCCACAAATTATCATTTATTTCTTTTCACCATTTTTTTTTTGCTTGAAACATAAAACATAGGGCTCTGGGTATCTAATAAATGCTTGTTAAATTATTATTATGTGTTTTATTAATACTCCATTTAACACACTGACTCTAAGTTTCAGTCCTTTTTAAGATTAATTTGTAAAGTTGAGATTCACATTGAGTGCACTTCAGGTGGACATAAATTGCAACAGACATCTTCTTTCCCTTCTGGGTGAATGTGTGACTTAATGGAGCCACCTGGATCATCCTGAGACTTTTGCTGGAACATTAGGAAACAATTTTCATGTTCCACTGGAGTTGTAAAGTCATAGGAAAGAAAGTTAGGGCTGCTGTTGCTATCTTCGCTACTTGAAGAGACTCTACCCAAAAATAAAGTCATCACAGAGGAGACAAATTTGTGATGACATATTGAGGGACTGATCAAAATATGCCATCCAGAGCCAGTAGTACCTCCTTCCAAACTTTCATAGCTCATGTGTTTAAAATGAGTTTTATAAGTTGTTCTTGCAATAGTCCTATCTCATAAATTGTAATACCTTAGTAACACCAGTTCCAAATTATCCATCTACCATTTTAACGGTGAGACATAGCCAATGGATATTTTATTATCTATCTATCTATCTATCTATCTATCTATCTATCTATCTGAAAGATGCTGGAGTTATACCTTTGTATAACTAAAATTATTGGTAAAACTGAATTTAAAGTGGATAGTCAATATTTAAAAGTATCAGAAAGTAGCTTTTTTAATACATTAAAACATGAAATTAAAATTTACAAAAAAAGAGTGTTTAAGCATTCTTGCTGTAGTGACACATAATTATAGTGATCTTACATGAGAGTACCATTAGTGTTGAACAATGTTATGATTCTGGCATGATGTTTGGCTTGTATTTGCCAAATAATTGCTTCAATTATCTGCTTCATATTGGGCATAAAGTCTTGACCAGGACATTTAGTTTTGCTTCCTGCCTGAATCACTACTTGGCGATACCATAATCACAACATTATCTTCATGTTGAAATGTTGGTAAGACTCAGATAATACATTTCATCATTATTGTGGCTGGGTCATCAATCTGTCTAGGTTAAGCAAGTCTATTGAAACAATGTAACTGTGTGGTGGGGTAGAGAGAGGCTTTCTCATTTAGGGCAGTTATAATTACATGTCGCCATAGTGACAATGGATGGGCAGAGGAGATCTTTTTCAGGTGCTTATCGCTTTCTGGGAAAATTTCCATCAGATTTGATCATGGTAAATGTTGGGGATTTTCCCAGGTTAAAGGAATAAAACTGTCACATTATCAGTTAAAATGGTGTGATTGGGGGAAGGCTTAGTTCATATTAGTTGCTATAGTAATCTTAGTAGCATATAAAGGCAGCAAAATTAAAGTTAGGTCATTCAGTGGGAGATGACATTTAAACTCCTAACTCTATAATATTTTGGAAAAAGAGAGATAGCAATTTCAGGGCCTCCAAATGCCCTCATTTGATTTTTTTCATATTTGAAAAGTATTTGTGGAACATTTGCTTATACATTTATCTCATTTGTCTTAACAGACCCTGTGAGAACTTTTCACATGTATGACAACATGCATGAATCTCAGGACTATTATAGTGAGAAAACTGAGCCAGAGCCAAAGGGCATAAGTGAAATGATTTCATTTATGTGAATTTTAACTATAGGCAAAAATAATTTATGGAGATGAAAGTCATACATTTATACTTTTCTACATTGTTTCTCAACTTACGGGAAAAAAAACTATAAGAGACTTAAAACCCTGGAGTCAACTTTCAGCTTTGCTATTCACTAGCTGTGAGAACTTACGTAGATTTCAGTTCTTTCATCTGTAAAATGAAGGTCCTTTCCATCTTCAATGTCCTAAATATTATCTGAAAAACTCTTCTACCCATCCTTTCCAGGAGGTAGAATTGACAGGAAGAAGGCCAAGGAACTTTATGGGTGATGGAAATATCCCATATGTTAATTGGTGTGCTAGTTACACAGATGTACATACTTGCTAAAACACATTGTGCTGTACATTTAAAATCTGTAAATTTTACTGACAGTAAATGTGCAGGAAATGTAAAAAGAATAACTTTGAGTTACTCTTATGGCCCACATTTTATTCATGAAACAACTCGGACTCAGAAAATTGGAATGATGACTTGCCCATGTTCATCATGGGAGTTGGGAAATCTATCTTATCTCATGAAACCTGCAATCTTATCTTTCCAAAAGTATCAAGATTTTCACCATAATATTAATTATGAGCATAATGCCTCTGTACTTAGTACATTAAAACAACTAACAAAAATGAAAACAGATGTTTCTCATATTCTGCCCTGTTTATGTGCACATTTACATGTTACAGAGGTAACTGGAAATGAGTAACTGTTTTTTTCCCTGAAAATCAAAGAGAGAGGCTATCCTGCAGAGGAGGTCATGATTAGGCCATTTAATCAACAGTGTTTTGAGACATCTGCTGTGTAAAGAATTCTGGTAGATGTTTTTCCTTAGTGAGGTGAAAAATATGACATAACAGCTTCCACAGTCTGTGAAATAGAAACTGGAGGAGCACTCCCTGAACAAATCACCTGGTATGTTATTAAAAACATAGATTCTGATTCAGTGCGCCTGAAGTGATGCTTGTTCATTTGTAATTTTAACAAATTCCGAGGTGATGTTGCTATTGCTAGTCCCTAGACCATACTTTGAATAGCAAAGATGAGGTCATTATAGCTGAAGTGAAATTTGAAATTTATCTAAGTTCTCAAATACAAATGGCAAGCTAAAACCAGAACTCATGATTTTAAAACTCTATGGCTTTTTCTTTTCATATAAATTAAAAAACCTGATGAGAGGGCATATAAATATAATTATGTGGGATCAGGGAAAAAATTTGTTATGGCCATATATTTAAATTGGATGTTTAGAATGATCTAAATGCAAAAAAATTGGTTCCACTCTTATTTCTGTGTTTCTATGTACAAAGCTTTAGGTTAATGTCTTCTTAAATTCCAACAGAAGTTATTAATCTAATCAAGGATGCATCTGTAATCTTGGAAATGATAGCATAAAGTGACCCACAAAAGTATTGAATAACCACAATACACACACACACACACACATGCACACACAAGAAAGTTAGTTGTTGGTGTTGTGGTACGCATCCTTAAAGATGGCTCTCAATAATCCTTGCCTTCTGGTATTCATGCTGTTATATAATCTTCTTCCACCTTAAGTGGGCCTGACCTATGAAACCAATGGAATGATGAAGAAAGGATGGTGTGTAATTTCCAAAGACAGGTCATATAAGACAGTCTAGATTTTGCCTTGTTTCCTCTTGGATTGATTGCTGTCAGGGAATCCAGCCACCATGTTGTTAGGATGCTCAATTAGCCCATGTAGAGGCTTGGCAGTTCTTGGCAAGAACTGAGGCATCCTGCCAATAGTCCTGTAAATGAGTCATCCTGGAAGTAGTTCCTTTAGCTCCAGGCTCTTGAAGCAATCTATAATTAATATAGGTTTGAATAAAGAAAGATACTGTATTTGGCAGATGTCAGACTTTTGACTTAGAAAACTAGACTCTGTTGTAAGTCCAAAAAATTATCTAACTGTATTCATATTCTCTTTGATCTAACCCTAAGAGTTCTGATTTCATGGTTACCAGAACCCTATCCCAAAGAAATACATGTTCTAATGGAGGAAAGAAGACAAAAATGCAAAATAATAAATTGGAGCACTTACCATTTACCCAATAAATAAAACCAATAAGCTGTAAGATTTATTATTCGGTTACTCTTTTCCGCTCAGTCATATCTTAGTAAGTTCTTAGATTGAAATACTTACAGAGGAAATAGGTGGGGAGGAATATAAATGAATTATTTTGAATAATTGATAGGACTTCATAATAAATTGATTTGATATATAAAGGGGAAGGAAGAATGGAAAACACCTTTAAGAATTTTTGCCTTAAAGATTTAAGAATAATGACACATACTATTGAACAAAATAGATTAGTTGGGAAGTTTAGAAATGGGGAAGAGGACAGAGGGCTCTGTTTTGTGATGTGTTGAGTGTCACTTAACAAAACAATCCTGTGGGGGAAAAATGCTTCTTTTTCTTGATTTTTACTGTACCCTTATATTACATAATGGTGATTTTTTTTGCATTCTCAAACCCTATCTCTGCAAAATAGACAGAAATAGCCAATTTATTTTTTTAAGTATTTATTTTACTGATGAAAAATCTTAGCAAGCAAACAAGAGGTTTAACAATATATTGACACCATAGAGTTAGGGGTTGTCTGAAATCCAGGTTTCCTCAACACCAACTATGATTCTTTTCAGCTGGGGTATGCTGTGGGCATTGCGTAGCTTTCTTCTTCATGTTGGCTATTGGTTCCATCCCCTGATGTCTGGAATTAATCATTGTTTTAAAATGGGAAAATGTTGACTAGATGTTTTGGATAAGGTTCTAGCAGAGTATCTGTCCCTGGTGGGACCTGGTAGGGTTTAGCTTTTACCTTCGAACTTCAATGCTGTAGGTTCACAAGGACTTGTCAGCCTCTGAGGAACGCTATTGATATAGCCAAACTGATAGGAGATTGATTTGGGAAACTCAGTACCAGAGTGTTAATTGACAAATGTATACATATAATTTAAATAACTAGAACGTTCATGTATCTTTTACTATGTTCCACCTCTGGAAGTGAGTTTAGCAATTAAAACGTAACTTGGTGAGCCTAAAATTCAGAGAGACTGTACTTGTAGAAAATCAATCATATCTGTTGTGATGCAGTTTGCAGAATATTTCTGCTCCGCTGCAGAAATTCATTTCTTAGCACTTAAAACATTTATTCTTTTAATATTCACTGTTTTCCTTGCACAGGGATACTCCAAACAGTTCTATAGTAAATATTTAGGAACTGTACCATGTACCACTGACTGCAATAGGAGTTGAGGATATAATAGTAAATAACAGCCAAGTTTTCATCCTCAAGGAACTTATATTTTAGTGGACAACCGATATCTTGTTAGTTTCCAGGTCTCCTTTTTTCAGTCATCAAAATCTTCTGTCATCACATCCCTTTCCTTAATGATTTTCAGAATTATAGTTTGCTTTTAATTAACTGTATTTTTAGAATAGCTTCCTGAGGACATTTTAGAAAGACAGATTAATGCAAGAGATGACATATTTGCAAACAATGCCTTAGATCTAGATTACTTTAGTGAAGATGACTAGATTCGCGTTTATCTGTTTTATAATAGCTTTTTACTTTTGTTTTTCTGTGTGTTGACTGTTGTTCAGTTTTAACAAGAAAAAGAACCAAATGGAAAAAAATATGACTAAACAAAAACCTGCATTATACTTACTCCATAGCATGAGATGTAAACAAATCTATAGTAGATGCATAACAAATTGGATGAATTTTAATTTGACAATAAACTTCAAGCAATTTACTTCAAAGACATTTGAGGCTAATAGGCTAATTATACATTGCCTGAGATGGGGAATATTTCCTTCCACTGACTTATTGATTTGCCGGTTTTTAACAAGAAATTATGCTGATCTAATTACAAAGAAGGGTTAAAAAGCTAATAAATTCAAATCTGAGGTTCTCCATAATGGAAGAGAATGATTCATGGTATAACAGAAACAACCTCCCATGAACCTTTCTGGAGACACTTGAAATACAATGTCACTAATGGAGGAGCTTGAAATACTCTGAGTTCTTTTTCTTCCTCTATGAAAACAATGTTAAAATCTGCTAAATGGTATAGTAACTGGACCCATGGTGTAGCAATTGCTTATGACAGGGTCTCTAAATTTTGTTTGCTTATGGTCTTTTTAGTATTACTCACTTTTTAAAACAAAAATTCTGCTTTGCTCAATATATTCATCAGTGAAATACTATAAAACCTTCTGCAAAAACTATTTCTATTTTTTTTAGTATGAGGATCATGAAGGAGAACGTAATCAATGACTGACATCAGGAAACCTGGGAAGTCAAAGAAGGTTACTAGGTATTCACATAAATTTCCCTCTCTATTCCCTCCCGCAGGAATTATGAAAGAAATTTGCCAGAATATAGTTAGGACCATGTACGTAGGTGTTAAGATTTTCATATAAAACAGTTGAAGTGAGGAAAATCAAATAGCATGGGTTCTATTTTCATACATGAAATTAGAGCAAGTTGGTGAAGGATATTAGTGTGATCATTCTTTAGAATATTTCCCAGCCTAGTTTCAGCCCCAAATGCAGACTCCCACTCCTTTGTCGTGGAGCAGAAAGAGCTGTGGTTGGTGGTTGAGCTGCGGAAGTTCTTGGGCAGTGGTGAAGCACAGGGTTAAGAGGGCTTTCCAGCTGCACCAGAGATTCGATTAATAGTACTGAGGTTGGGGTGGCGCTGTCAGCTGCTGGTGACTGTGAGAATGGCTGGAAGCAGAGGACCAGGAACTTGGGAAGGTTGCAGAGAGCAGCCGGACTCTCCACTAGGAATTGAGGGTAGAACTGAGTAAAACTTGAGGCCTAAACATTTTGTTTTGAGGAAGAGAGTTCTATTTCTCCTGTTTCACATAAGACAAAAATAAAAATAACTTATGATTTCACCATCCCTTTCCTAGAAACAATGACAATTAACTCCAAGGCGTACACAATCTTAAAAAGGTTTCTTTCTTGCTAACTGGCTTATTATTTGCCCTCTTTCTTCCATTCACCCTGTTCCATTTTTAAAACTATATGTACTTATTCTTTCACAATATAATTTTAAGTGGATGCTCCTTTTTTTTCTGAGATGGAGTTTTGTTGCCCAGGCTGGTGGTGTTCAATGGTGCCATCTCGGCTCACCGCAACATCTGTCTCCTGGGTTCAAGTGTTCTCCTGCCTCAGCCTCCCCAGTAGCTGGGATTACAGGCATGCGCCACCATACCCCGCTAATTTTTTTTGTATTTTTAGTAGAGATGAGGTTTCTCCATGTTGGTCAGGCTGGTCTTGAACTCCCTACATCAGGTGATCCTTACACCCTGGCCTCGCAAAGTGCTGAGATTACAGGTGTGAGCCACCGCGCCTGGCCTTTTTTTTTTTTTTTTTTTTTTTTGAGATGGAGTCTTACTCTGTCACCCAGGCTGAAGTGCAATGGCATGATCTCAGCTCACTGCAATATCCACCTCCCAGGTTCAAGTGATTCTCCTGCTGCATCCTTCCGAGTAGCTGGGATTACTATACCCAGCTAATTTTTGTATTTTTGTAGAGATGGGGCTTCACTATATTGGCCAGGCTGGTCTTGAACTCCTGACCTCAAGTAATCTGCCTTCCTCAGCCTCCCAAAGTGCTGGAATTACAGGCATGAGCCAACATGCCTGGCCAACTTTTTTTTTTAACTTTTATTTTAAGTTCAGGAGTACATGTGAAGGCTTGTTATACAGGTGAACTCATGTCATGGATGTTTGTTGTACAGATTATTTTATCGCCTAGGTTTACTCCTAGTACCCAATAGTTATTTTTTCTGTTCCTTTTCCTCCTCCCACCCTCCACCCTCTGTTAGGCCCCAGTGTCTGTTCCCTCCTTTGTGTTTATGACTTCTCATCATTTAGTTCCTAGTTATAAGTGAGAACATGCTGTATTTGTTTTTCTGTTCCTGTATTGGTTTGCTAAGGATAATTGCCTCCAGCTCCATCCATGTTCCCATAAGAGACAGAATCTTAATTCCTTTTTATGGCTGCATAGTATTCCGTGGTGTTCATGTACTACATTTTCTTTATCCAATCTGTCATTGATGGGCATTTAGGCTGATTTCACATCTTTGCTATTGAAAATAGTGCTGCAATGAGCATTCCCGTGCACGGGTCTTTATGGTAGAATGATTTATATTCCTCTGAGTATATACTTAGTAATGGAATTGTTAGGTCAAATGGTAGTGCTGCTTTTAACTCTTTGAGGAATCATTATACTGCCTTCCACAGTGGTTGAACTAAACTTATACTCCCACTAACAGTAAGTAAGCAGTCCCTTTTCATCACAATGTTACCAGCATCTGTTTTCTGTTTGTTTTTTACTTTTTAGTAACAGCCATTCTGGCTGATGTGAGAGGGTATCTCAGTGTAATTTTGATTTGTGTTTAGATCAGTGATAGTGAACATTTCTTTCATATGCTCGTTGGTCACATGTGTGTTTTCTGTTGAAAATGCCTGTTCATATCATTTGCCAACTTTTTAATGGGGTTATTTTTGTCTTGTAAATGTGTTTACGTTCCTTATAGATGATGAATATTTGACCTTTGTCAGATAGATTGCAAATATTTTCTCTCATTCTGTAGGTTGTCTGTTTAGTCTGTTGATAGTTTCTTTTTGCTGTACAGAAGCTTGTAAGTTTAATTAGATTCCATTTGTCAAGTTTTGCTTTTGTTTTCATTGCTTTTGGTGTCTTTGTCATGAAATCTTTGCTCATTCTTATGCCCACGATGGTATTGCCTCGGTTGTCTTCCAGGATTTGTATAGTGTTGGGGTTTACATTTAAGTTTTTAATCCGTCTTGAATTGATTTTTGCATGTGGTATAAGGAAGGAGTCCAGTTTCAATCTTCTGCCTGGCTAGCCAGTTATTCTAGCACCATTTATTGAAGAGTGAGTGTCTTCCCCATTGCTTATTTTTGTCAGCTTTGTCAAAGATAAGATGGTCATAGGTGTGGGACCTTATTTCTGGGCTATCTATGCTGTTCTTTTGGTCTTCATGCCTGTTTTTGTACCAGTACCATGCTTGTTATTATCATTATTTCTTTAGTTCTGTAGTATAGTTTGAAGTTGGGTAACATTGATACCTCCAACTTTGTTCTTTTTATTTAGGACTGCCTTCGCTGTTCAGGCTCCTTTTTAGCTTTATGCGAATTTTGAAATTTTTTTTTTCTAGTTCTAGAAAGAATACCTTTGGCTGTTTGATAGGAATAGCACTGAGTCCTTCAATTGTGTCAAGCAGTGTGGTCATTTTAATGATATTGAGTTTTCCTATCCACAAGCATGAGATATTTTTCCATTTGTTTGTGTCTTCTCTGATTTCTTTGGGCAGTGTTTTATAATTCTCATTATACAGAAAGTTGACCTCCTTGGTGAACTATATTTCTAGGCATTTTATTCTTTTTGTGGCAATTGTAAATGGGGTTGTTTCTGATTTGGCTCTTGGTTCAACTGTTGTTGATGTGTAGGAATACTAGTGAATTTTGTACGTGCATTTTGTATCCTGAAACTGCTAAATTTGTTTATCAGCTGAAGGAGCTTTCGGAATGAGACTATGGGGTTTTATAGGTTTAGAATCATGTTGCTAGTCACTCAGATTTTTTAGTACCTGAAGTATAATAATGAAGGCTATGAAACACCAGTGATGGCAGCCAGACTGTTCCTCTTGGAGCGCTGTCCCAGGGAGGTACGGAACTGTTGCCGGCCTGAACACACCGGTAGGAGGTAGCTGGAGACCGTGCTTGGGAGGTCCCGCCCAGTGAGCAGGAATGGAATCAGGTACCTGTTTAAAAACACAGTCCGGCGACATTTTCATAGAGCAGCTGTGCTGTGCTGTGCGTTCACTCCAAGTCCCCAGTTGCCTTGGACTCTGTGAAGGCTGAAGGCTGGAATGGCTAAGTCACCCCAACAGCAAAGATGGCAGCCCACCCCTCACCCTGGGCGATCCGTCTCAGGGAGGTGTTATGGTGCCTCTGGAGCCTAGCTGGATTCCCAAGCCAGTGGGACTTACCCTGTGAGGTGCTATGGCAGTGGGGCCTGCAGACTGTTGTTGCTCAGCCCCTTGGATTCGGCCCCCGTCCTAGGAGTCTGCACGAGGGTACGCCTTCAGCCCCCGTCCTGGGGGTCTGCACGGGGGCACGCGTTCAGCCCCCGTCCTAGGGGTCTGCACGGGGGCACGCGTTCAGCCCCCGTCCTAGGAGTCTGCACAGTAACCTTCTGTTTTGCTGGAGTTACAGCTGCTTTTGTTGGGAAGCCCAGAAAGCCTGCGTCTCTCAGGTTCCCAGGTCTCCACGTGTGCCTGAGCAGCTGCTCTGCCGAGAGCCCACGTTGCTCTCTGTGTCAAACTGAAGGTCCTGGTGGAGTGGGTTTATGAGGCGCTCTCCTGACGTGAGGGTTGCAAGATCCATGGGAGGAAAGTGGGTTTCCCGGATACCACATTCACTCACCCTTTCCTTGCTGGGGGGGACGTCCCCTAACTCTGTGTTGCTCCCAGGTGGGCTGTCGTCCTGCCTTGCTTTTCTCCATTATCCATTGGTCAAGTGTTTTTTATGATTAGTCCCAATGCATGTACCTTGAGTTGAAGGTACCGTATTTACGAGCCCCTTCTTTTCCTCTTTGAGTGAGCAGCTCACACTGGCTGCTTCTAGTAGGCCATCTTGGCCACCTTCCACATAACATTTAGTTACAAGATTTTTCTATCATTAAGGTCATTATAAAAAATATTTCTATTATAACCCAGATCCTTGTTTCACTTTATTTTCAAATAGATATGCTCCAAATACCCCCAGCTCCTGGGTTTAGCCGCTTTAATGTTATTTTTCCCAATGTCTGTTGTGCAGAGCAGGAGTGAATGTGAGGTTTTCTTTGCTTTTATCTTACTATCCTCTTCCAGGGCTTTCTTCTTGTATACTGGCTCAGTGCCCAACCAGAGGGCTAAAACTAGGGGCAGTTTCTGTATTTATGGAGACTAGAGGGGAAGGGGGTCAGCTAAGAGGAATGGTTTATTTCTTCTTCGTTTCTTACTCTTCCAAGAGTGGTCCATGGACCAGCACTGATAGCAGTTCCTGGGAGCTGGTTAGAAATACAGAATCTCAGGACCCATCCCTGACTGTTGAATCGAAATTTGTATTTAGGATACACTAGTGATTCACATTCAGGTGAAAGCTTGAGAAGTATTGCTTTAGTTCATTACCATTAATTATCCTTTGATTATGCCTGCACGAGAGACTCTCCAACTTATCCTCTCTATGGAATTACCAGGGAAGCATCCCAGAACATTCACGTTGTGCCCCATCTCTAAGAAGTTATGGTTTAACTGATCTGGGATGTGTCTTGGGCACCAGAATCATTAAGTGATTCCCTAAGTGATGTGAATGTGCAACCAAATTTAGGAATCACTGCCGTGTACCTTCTATGCTAGTTCTGTCCTGTCTGAAAAGTTTTCCTAGGTCTGCTTCCTATACTTTTGAGTGATAATTTTCTCTGCCTACGATTTTTATTCTGTATGCCTCCTATTTTGAGGAAATTCCTATAAAACGCTATTTCATTAAGGGTGTGTGCTCTTTTTATTCCCTGATACAGTTATGTGTTTAAATTTTAAGATTCAACTCTTTCAAAGAAAACGACAATTCAGATAGGATACTTTTATAGATTGATATAATATTTACTTTCCTTCATTTTTCTTTTTCACGTTCTTTCTTCCTCTTGGCCTGGCCAGATTCCTTAAAATCTAACCTGGCTGCCTCATTTATCACCTCCTTGTTCTCAGCTGTTGGTCTGTCTTTTTGACACCTTGTTGGGTCTATTGGTGCTCCCGAGGACTACAGTTATAGCAGGGTTTTGTAATAGTGGCTCTATTGACATTTTAGGCTGAATAATTCTTTTATGTAGGTGGCTGTCTTGTGTGTAATCAGATGTTTAGCATTATCCCTGGCCTTTACCCACTCAATGGGAGTAACACTCCCCACCTTGTCCTTTACTATACAGATTGTAACAAAAATGGTTCCATGTATTGCCAAAAATAGCATAGGGGCCAAAATTCTGTCTAGATTGAGAACCACTGAGGTATAGGGTTGTCAAGCACTCTCAATTCTCAATAAATACTACAGCAATTATATTTTTTAAATATTATTTTACAAGTGAGACACTGTTTACTATCTTTATGATAGGTATGTACTTTTTAATCGAATTTATCCTATACGTTTATAGATTATAGATTATCTATATATATAATATATAGATTATATATTATAGGTTTATAGATTATCCTGAGTTTGACAAATTTTGTTCTTTATTACTAAGATGATTTAGCACATACAAAAAATGTGATTTAATTATAACAATTAAGTCACATTTAATTGTTATAATTAAATCACATTTTAAAAGTCTTCATATTAAGACTTTTAATATGAAGGAATTTACAAATCTAAAGATAAACAGGTAGATAGATACACTGATGGATAGCTAGCTAGATATATAGATAGATTATAGGCTAGGGGTCCCAATATTAGAATAAGAAAAATATTATCAAATGATCAGTCTACTAATGGTCACTGTTTCGAGCGCATTGTGGCTAAAATTACCTTAACGTGGAAAACAAGAACACATTTACCCAACATGCTGATCTTTCAGTTCTATTCCCCAGGTTAAGTATATGAAGATTCTATCTTTATTAATGACCTTTTAAGATGGAGTATATATTAAAATGATTTTTCGAATATATATCTGGAAGTGGAATAGT
Organism: Sapajus apella; assembly: GCF_009761245.1. Classification (NCBI taxonomy): domain Eukaryota; kingdom Metazoa; phylum Chordata; class Mammalia; order Primates; family Cebidae; genus Sapajus; species Sapajus apella. The sequence goes on from NW_022436944.1 coordinate 46,324,398, forward strand.
GGGTCAGATGGTAGTTCTATTTTTAATATTTTGAGAACCTTCAATACCTTTTTTTTTTTATAATGGCCGTACTACTGATTTACACTGACAATGTGTGAGTTCCCTTTTTTTTCCAGCATACTCTCCAACACTGTTCTTTCATCTTTTTGATACAAGCCATTCTTACAGGTGTGAGGTGGTATCTCATTGCGGTTTTAATTTGTATTTTCCTAATCATTAATAATGTTGAGAACTTTCTAATGTTTCTATTGGCTGTTTGCATGTCTTAAATTGAAGAGGGGGGGAATCTTATAATTTCCGATACCATGAATGAATTTGGAGGATGTTACGTTAAGTGAAATAAGCCAGGCACAGAAAGACAAATACTGCATGATCTTTTAGATATGGAAACTAATAGAGCTGAACTAATAGAAGTAGAGATTAGAATGATAGTTACCAGAGGCTGAGGGGCAGCAGGGTGGGGAGCAAGGAAATTGGAAGTTGTTGATCAATGAGTACAAAGTTTCACATAGGAGTAATAAGTTTTATGATTTGTTGCCCAACAGGGTGACTAGTCAATAATAATGTATTATATATTTCAAAATAACTAAAATAATACATTTCAAATGTCTCGCCATTAAAAAATGATAGGTAAACAAGGTGATGGATAGGTTAATTAGGTTGACTTAATCATAGCACATTGTATACATATATCAAAACATTGCCCTATGCCTCATAAATTGATACAGTTATGATGTGTCAATCAAAAATTATATAATAAATTTAAAGATTAAAAAGTATATTTTTATAAAAAATAAAGAACAAGGGCCTGTCACAGATTAAAACTAAGAAGACAACAATTAAATACAATGTGTGATCCTGGGTTGGACTCTGAACTAGAAAAGGACAGTTGTGAAAAAACTAGTGAGATTCAAATGAAGTCTGCAGATTAGTTAATAGTATTGCATCAATGATAATTTCCTGGTTTTGATCATTGTATTAGAGTTATTTAGGATATTAACATTAGGAAAGGTGAGTGAAGAGTATGTGGGAACTCACTATATTTATTTTTCAACTTTTTTTAAGTCTAAAACTATTTCAAAATAAAAAGGAAAACCAAACCAAACCAAAAATGCATCTACATTTTTAACATATATTTGTTTCTTTTATTTTATACCAGGGAACCTGGCTAACTGTTAAATCCTCTTAATTCTGATGAAGAAAGACCCTCCATGAACACATTATGAAAGCAGATGATAGAAGTGTAAACTCAGAAGCACACATCCTGAGCTTATTTCTTTCTCTACTGATGGAATTAGCTGGGGATAAGATAGATCTTAAGTCTACCAGCCAGAGGGCCTATACAGCAGTAGTCACAGAAGTGAAATTCAGTTTCCAAAGAGAGAGTTCATCTTCCATGCACATTGTATTTCCTTTAAGCTACATTTGGAATGATTCATTAACACTTTTGAGCTGAGATTTTAGTTAAAACGTGGCTAAATCCAGCCATAATGCTAATAGTCTTTCATTCACTGAAAAAAGATTGCAAATAGGTGGTAAGATGTTGAGGTGAAGGTTCACAATTGGAAATTGAATCTTGTCCCCCAGACGAAGGGGGCTTTCGCGCAGTGTAGATGGGAAGAAGTGTTTTCTATTGTGCTTTGCATTTCTAAAGCCAACATTTGAGCAACAGCTTCTTTTCTCTCTTAGACATTTTGGAAATAAGGAGCCTTCATTTCCATGACGATTGCCAGGCTAATTTCCCCAGTACTGCCTAGTCATGTGCCTTGCATCAAGTTTCTCTGGGCTGTGCTGGCCTTTAGCAGAATGCTGCTGAATTATCAGGATGTAGCTCAGTGATTTGTCCTCAACTCCATGGAGAGACAAGCAACTTTCCTTGAAAGAGAAAATTTTAAAGGGAAAGTTATTTTATTTCAGGGAACAATTTTGTTGCTATGGATTTGACAAGACATAGATCCTTCATTTAATTTCATTTTAGTTTGTCCCATTCAGCATTTCTCTTCCATTTATGAACAGTTTTGGAAACTTTAGCAGCAAATGGGCTTGCCCCCAACACTTGGCTTGACATTCTGCATATGACAAATGTCTTTTCCTATGGAACGCATTCTCTCAACCAACTGACAACTTTGGTTAGTCCACCTTTGCTCTGACCTGAAATAGCTGAAAATTGAATCAATCTGGTTGGATTCTGAATTCTCCAGAAAATGCCTCATTCAGTCCATTCACTTTCTTTTCTTTTTTGCAGGTTATGTAACTGAGTACCTCCTCTTTTCTAACAGGTGGTTTATTTTTTCCCCTCTTCTTTTCTCATTTCCCTGGTTCCACACTTCCTACTTAGCCCTTTAGAAATGCAAATATAACCTTTACCTCCTCCTCACCAGATATTCCTTACTGGGCAAGTTCATCTCTGTGCTCCAGAGAGGGATCTCTTCTCTTCACAGTAGATTTGCAGACCAAAGCATGCCATGATGGAACTCTCACAATAGATAGAAAGGTAGTCTTCCAATAGATAGAAACACCTCCAGGGGTTTACCTCTGGAGTATTGAAAGCATGCCCACTTGGCCACTTTTACAACTTCTGTCCAGGAAGACACCAACTCGACTGCCTGGTTGACAAGGCAATAGCTAGCAGCTGCCCTGGCTCATTTCCTCCTCTACCTTACAAAAATGCCCTCTTTCTGCTCCAAAAGTGAAGCAGCGTGGTAGGACATCTGTGCATCTTCCCCAAGCTAGATAAATTCACTTGCTTTGTGTTAGACCTCTCTTATTAATTGGACTCTGCATGTGGCAAACAACTAACCCACATTTCAGTTACATTTATACTACACCATGCTTCCTACAGCGGTGTTGTTACAGTAGGTAGTTAGACACGAGTGGGGCAAGAGAGCTCCCCCACTCCAGGAATGTCAGATGACCATCAGGTGATGTTCAGGCAGTTGTTCAGCTATTTCTCTAAAATAATAATTGATCACAGCTAGTGCCAGGGAAAGGTAGTCTCCCAATAGATAGAAACACCTGAAACTGGTAATCAGCAGCTTCCTGATAAGATCACAGGAGTTGTATAAGTGGGCTCAAGTATGCACATAAAGAGGCAAAATGGCAGCATTTCACTGGCATATGAGCTAGGAACACTTGACTGGCAAGAGGAAAATGCGTCAAGTGAGCGTGCACACAACTCCCGTGAACGCACTGTGCATGCTCCCCTCCCAAGTACTAGCAGGCCACTGTGCATGAGGACAGCCTACCCCAAAAGAAGAATCAGAAGAGAATGAACACAAGACCCCAGAAATATGCCAGCATATAAAACCCCAAGCCAAAGGTCAAACTGGGCACTCAATTCTTCAAGTCACCCACCTGGCCCATTTCCAAGTGTGCTTTCCTTCCTTTCCTTTCCGTTCCAAAGCTTTCTCATTATTTTTCTCTCCTGCTCTATAACTTGCCTTGACCTCTTACTCTGCCTTATGTCTCTTAGTCAAATTCTTTCTTCTGAGAAGGAAAGATTTGAGGTTGCTGCAGACCCATACAGATTTGCTGCTGCTAACATACTTTGCTGCATAACTCAGAGACATTCCCTAGTTCGAATAGTATGGGCCCCTATCATAAACATTTGGGATCAATTAATGCCTATTAACTATCCTTAAATATAGGGAAAATGAATTATTGTAGCAATCACAATAATAATGATAATAACAGATTTGGCGTCTCACATTTGTCTGATACTTTATTCTGGAACAAGTGCTTTTCTAGATATTACTACATTTTTAATCTCACAGCAGCCCTAATCCAAGGACATCTGAGTGCCAGCCTCTGTCTAACCATCTCTCAACTCTGACTCTGGAAACCATGACACATAATGTGGATCTTCATGTTAGGTATTCTACACAGGGAAGAGAATGAACTTCGTGCTGACGTCACCTGCCAGCTTCCCAAAAACCGTCCTTAGATATCTTTCAGTCTCTCCAAATTTTCACCCCGCAGCAGGGACTGACACCCACCCCTCTGGACTCATACATCCCACTGCTCTCCCATAGTCCCCACAGCCTCTCAAGATATGCCATTTGTAGTTTTTAATTCCCCCTTCTTTGGTGCCATTTTTATTCTTCCTTCACCTGCATGCCGGTTCCTGGGAGTACAGTTTGCCTCAAGATAAGCATCCTTCCCTCAACCCAGAATTGTGGTATAAAAATTTCTGCACTTTGTTTCACATGTATGAGTAAATGGAGGTAAAATAACTAGTAATTGCCTAAGATCACCCAGCTAATAACTGAAAATCTGAATTTGAGCTAGAGACTGACTAATAACTGTGTTCTTTACTTCAGACCAGTTTTCCTTGTAATCCTATCATCTGTGTTATTACCTCGTTTATGTCAAGGCTGCATGTCAGATTTGATGTTTCCCATCATCACTATTTGGACAGAGTGATTACTTGGCATCAGAGCTGACAAGTCCAGGTGTGCTCAGAGGAGTTTTAAATGGGTTAGAAAAACATAACTGGTTTGTTTATTTAAAAAGGAAACAAAACAACCCTTAGGTTATAAAGTTGGACGCAGCGTAATTAAACAGGCATCCCAACATGGCAGTCTTTTAAAAGACTTCCTAGACTAAAAGATCTCTTCTTCATCCACCCACACTACCATTACCACTCTGAGGGATCTTCCCTTAGGGAAATCAATACAGTCACTCAACATCAACGTCTATAGCTGTCACTGGCCCCAGGCCATAGCTTTTGTTCTGCCTTTACCAAGTGAGTGATAGTGAATGAATGAGATTTTATAGTATTTTCTTTTTAGTGCAATGAAGCTCTGCTTGACAGACTCCTACGGTCTTCCTATTTAGGCCTACACCTGGTCTGATGGGGTTTTGCGTTCTTTTTCCCTTAGCTTCTTCCTTTCAGAAAAAGCTAGGGTTTCACATCTCACCCCACTAGTTAGTGGTTCTCCAGCTGACTGCACATTGATACCACCCTGGGAACTTCTATAAAATATCAATGTCTAGACCCTATTACTAATCAAATCAGAATCCTGGAGGGTGGGGAGGAGTCTATTGTGCAACTGCTGGCTTAGGTGACCATTATACTAAATTAAGTTCCTAAGTTCCCATTGAGATATGATTACGGGACAGGTAGTTCAGGAGACGACAAAAGAGGTTGTACTTTATAGTGTCAGCTGGAATTTAGCAACTGTTTATGCTATTTTTGCTTATACTGGAGAGTATATCAGTCAGATTTGATGTAAAGATGTGGAGTGACACACCACTCCCAAGCTCAGCAGCTTACATCAAGGAGCATTTATTTCTTGCTCATGGATCTATAGGCAACATGTTTGGCTGGTTTAAGCTGAACTCTGCTGTGTATTTTTCATCAGGCTTTGGATAAGTTACAGTTTACTCCAGGTGGGAATGTGGTTCAGGTTTCTTTCACATCTGTCTCATCTTCCTTGGACCATCCATCGAGTGCCCCAGGCATCTACTTTTCATAACAGATCACTGTCATGCAAAAGGCAGACTCAGCTGTGCTTCAAGATCTCTCCTTGTCTCGTGTCCATTAATGTGTCTTTAGATAAAATAATTCATATGACCCAGCTCAACACTAATGGGATGGAGGCACATACTTTGCCCATAGTAAGAGAAGAAAGAAGATAAGTATTTTCTTACAAAGTCCACACTTTCTTAACAATATGGATAAGAGACAGGGAAATACTGGGTAGAAGAGGGTGGTTCCCTGGCAAAGGCCCCACCCTCAAGCCTGGATACCCGTGACACTAAATGGGAAAAGGCATTCTTGTCTTTGTACCAGAAAGATTGCCTTCTGGCACAACATGTGCCCCTATTCTGTGCCCATATAAATCCCAGACTCCAGGCTCCAGAAGGAGAGGAGAAGATGAACAGAAGAGCAAAAGGATGGGAAAATGGCATGGCAGAGAGAAGAAAAGGAGCATCTGAATGCCAAGAGGAGTTTGACTGGGGTTGGTCAGAAAAGAGTTCAGCCACTGGATGACCTCACTCCAGGGGAATATCATCTTCCCATTTCATCCCTCTGTTAGTCCCCTATCCATCCCACTGAGAGCCACCTCCACTACCCAGTAAAACCCCCATATTTACCACTCTTAAGTCTGTGTGTGACTTGATTCTTCTGGGATGCTGGACAAGAGCTTGGGATATAGAAAGCTGTCACACTGGCCTTCTGCCCTTGTGAAAAGGCGAAGGATCACTGAGCTGGTTAAGGAGTAAGCCGTCTGCAGAGGGCAAAGCTAAAAGAATACACTGTAACACATGCCACAGCCACTTGGGCTTTGGGAGTTGCAGGCACTCTCCCCTAGAAGCTACCATGGGGCCAGAACCCCAGAGCACTCACTCTGGCTCCTGTGCCTGCCTGCCTGTGTGCTGCCCCTCCTTTGAAAGGTTTGAGTGTGTAGTGGCCGAACAGATGAGCCACACCCCGTCACACATTCTTCAAGTGGTTCAGAGAGTTCTCCTGTGACAATAAGGAGAAATATAAACTTGTTGACAATCTTAGAACGTAACTGATGAAAGACGGACTGAATTTTCAACTATCCTGTAAATCTAAAATTATTCCAAAAAAAAGTTTATTAACAAAGAAACAAAAAGTAAGCTACTCTGTGATGGAGGGGATAGCTGTAGTCACTGGAAGTGTTGAAACAGAGTATAGAAAACCTGTGGTGGGACATATGTACAAAGGACTGGAACATGAGTCAATCATCAGGTGTATTTGTTAGATTTATTTTTACATGTCATGGAGAGGAGCGGACAGAAAGAATAGTGCATGACAAATTCAAGGTTAAAAATTGTCATGACAGGTTGCAACCAACCAGGTAAAATGTCAAAGGGATAAACATAATGCCACACATTTGAATTTACAATCTCAATTGTTTTATATACACTAAATAAAAATTTATAGTCTGTAATGAATGAGTGTATGGTCTATATTTAATTAAATCATTGCTTAAATATAGCCCTCATTAGAATTTCCAAATATCCTCGAGCATCCCATGGCAGAATTAGTATGCAAGGCATCTTTATGCCTAAGGCTTTAGTTGGTCATAAAGAACTACCGGCTGGGGTTAATACTACTAGCAATAACATAAGCAGCAGCTAATATTTGTGGAGTGTTTACTATGAGTCAATTGTAGCTAAGTGCTTTACATAGATTAGTTAATCCTCAAAAAAATTCCTGTGAGGTAGAATTAATGCCTTCTCCATTTAACAGATGACAGAGAAACTGAGGTTTAGTGAGTTAAACTGCCTGAGGTCCCACAACTCATGATTGATATTGCCGAAAGTTCAACTCAGGGTATCTGATCTTATAACATGTTGGTGTAAGCATCGCAGTCTATTGCCTGTGCATTTCAACTGGCATAACGTTGAAATACTAGTGCTTTCCCCAGGAGCCTGTTCCGTGTATTAAAGGGCTGCCACCTGACAACGCGCTGTTACGACACATTCCTAGCGTTATCTTAAGATGCTGCTATGTCTATTTTAGATCTTCTCTCTGGGACTGCTTCACAAGTTTCTTATAACCAAATTGTGTTCTAAAAGCTGCCATACATCAGAATTCCTTTCCCAAATCTAAGTGACCACCCTCACCACCACCAGAATCTATTCAAGACACAATCTCCATTGTTGTAACTGCCTCCCACTTTGCTATTGATTATTTCCAACTTGCCGAAGGGAGCTAACGGCTAAATTAAAGGCTGGTGTTTCCCAATCGATCATCATTAGCGCTGCATTTATTAGAGATAAAGTAACTTTCAGAGCCAGAATGACAACTTTAACCATGAAAAGAAAACTTAAGAGCTCATTCTGTAAGGGGGACATAGCTCTCTTCAGGGAGCAGCTAGATTTAGCCTAAGAAATGCACTTGCAAATGGCCTTTTTGTTCGATGCATAGTTGTTTCTCACATATGCACATCCAAGAAAACGTAAGTCCAGGACTGCTCTCAAAAGGGATGTGGAGCCCAACAGATTTGTGTGTTTGTGTGTGTGTGTGTGTGTTTTGAACTTAAGGAAGAAATTTAAGTCACCAGCGTGATTCACCAAACTCGAATGTAAAAAAGGAACAGGGGAAAATGAAAGAACTAACTTGGTAGTACATCTGAAAACAACGAGAGTTCATACTTCTGCTGAAACTGAATGGACAGAGGGGCAATAAGGTTATAGAAAAAGCCAGAAAAATGGAGCATTTGTCAAAATGGGAGTAAGAATCAGCAGACAAGACTTGGAGGAGTAATTTGTTGTGAAAAGCAAGATGTCCCTAAGCAAGCATTGTCCTACTGAAGTGCCTTGAAATTAGGAAAAGAGAACAGAACACATTTTTATAGGATCAAATGAACATGCTTACTGTGAATCATGAAATAGTGTGCTACATTCTCTCACAAGTTATTTGTTTGTTTATTTTGATAAGAAAACTATCAGTAACTACTCAATTTTCCAGAGTTATCATTCAGGCTGAATGGGAAACAGGTATTCTAAGTTTGTTTGGTTAATATATTTTCTGAAATAAGATAGATAAAATGCCTTAAAGAAAGAGAAAGAAAACCCATGGTTTCCTGAAAGGCGACCTTTTAGGCTTTCCTGAATTTGTCTTCTACTTCCTGTCCCCCTTGCCAGCTTATTGGGTCTGTCAACTGAAGAATGACAAAGCTCATAAATTTGGGAAGGAGAATTTTACTTCTCATAAAGGTTTGGAGCCTGTGAGGTTGCCATTCTGAAACGCTGGGAAACATAGCCTCCAGCAAGAAGCCAAAAACAGAGACTGAAGGGGCAATGCGAGCAGGAATTTATGCTGAGTGAGGCAGCTGAATATGCATATTCAATCAGCTATATGAGGAGCCATGAATATTTATGAAAGGAGAAAGTGTGCATACGCAGTTAAGCTTCATCCCCCTTAATGGATCCCATGTTCAAAATAAATAGCAGTGTTATCATGATCCAAGGGTGGAGTTTTCAGCCTTCTGGTTTCATAATGTGAAGCAGAGGAAATACACGTTCTCATACATGTACTGTGTATCCTCTGTAGACTGGCCAGAGCCACTCTACAGTTGGCGGTCTCTTATCAGGAAGAAATGTTGGTTGGTAGTTTTGTTAAAACTTCAAAAGAGAAGGGCAGCAATCAGGTGGTTGGTTGATATTAGTGGTGGAAGGGCTGAGTTCTGTTTATCCCTTGGGGAAGAAAGAGTAAGGGCAGTCAAAGAGGGAGGGAATATGATGAGGGGTTTCTGACCTTCCATCCCCGCACGGCTGATAACTTAGTTTCAAAGTTACTCTGGGGTCCCCTTGGCCAAGAGGGGTTCTGATCAGTCAGTTGGGGGCTTAGGGCTTTATTTTTATTTCTCAGTATTTACGTCATTTGTTTTTCAATCTATTTTTTATTTAATTTGCCTTTTGTACCTTTCATCCTCAGAGTTCTTTGGGATGTTGGATCTTAGAAAGGTCTCCAAGTTGAAGTTATCTGGTGACTTCCTCCTCATTCTTAAGAATGTGTTTAGAATTAGTCACAGTAGCCTTGCTGGAGAGCTCAGCAAGCCTAGCAAATATTGTTAGCATTGAGCATGGAATACACCTCAGATATAGGAATGGCTTATAAGTTAATCAGAGCAGTTCTTATTGAAATAGCAGAAGGGAAAAACTCCAGGAGCAAATGCAGACTCTGGGAGTGAGAATACTGCAAATTAGCTGCCTTAAGACCTGGGCCTACCTCCCAGTTATAAATAGTGGATTCCCAGTTCTTTGAAGCCTTGAAGCATCATCAACAGATGGGGAGAAATTCTGTCTATACTTAAGCCATCAATTAGAGTGGTGGCTAAAAGTGATATGAGTGAAATGTCTTGTACTTTCTGGGAGGCAGATAATATAGATTACATTTTTAAAATGCATATAACTGCTTTTTATCACATTTGAATACTTCATATTTTCAGGCAATTTTATAAAAACCACCTATAAGTAGACAAAAAGGCACATAGCTAACTGGATACATAGGTACATAGACAAATGGGTAAAGCCAAATTCCACAGGCAGTAGTTTTTAAAGATAAATAGGATAAATTGGTATTCTTGACCCAGAAAAAGGAAATTTGGCTTTGGAAAAATGGGAAGTTTTGTTTTTCTCCAAGATGGAGGACTAGAAGATTTTACCATGCCTCAGTTACTTGAAAAGAACAATAATATATAAAAACCAACTCTGAGAGCTTTAATTCAAGAAGGAAAATGAGAATTCACTGGAATAGAGAAGGACAACCCAGACCCTGGGGAGGAGAAGGTGAGCGGGCAGCCCCTGTGACAGCATTTAGCTGATAATTTTGAGTGAAACCCATGAGAGGAGCAGTCAGTTTCCTTTTGTGACTCACCTTTTCACTATGGATCTGTGCAACCCAGGTCAAGGGAAAGCATCCTGTTTCTCCCAAGCCCTGGAGATAACTTGGGGAAAGGATGAGAGATGGAGAGACAGAAAGACACCAGGAAAAGCTGCAGCCATTTTCTCAGACTTGGAGCCGACAGAAGGATGCCAGTTTTAATCTGGGCTCATACAAAGTCAGACATCGATGGCCTGGTAGTAGTGGCCACACAAGCCTTTTAGAATTTCAGAGCACAAAAACCAATCTTTTAAATCAACTCACTCAAGCAAAAGTAAAGAAAAACAAATTAAAATGAAAAAAAGCCTTCAAGCTACATAGGATTATGTAAATTGGTCAAATCTATGACTTACTGGCATTCCTAAGAAAGAAGAGAAAGTAAGCAACTTGAAAACCTATGTGATAATATAATTCAGGAACTTTTTTCCAAGTTTACTAGACATGTCAATATACAGATACCAGAAATCCAGAGGATTCCTACAAGATACTAAACAATATGACCAACCTCAAGGCACATGGTCATCATACTATCCAATATCAATGTGAAAGAAAAAAATCCATATGATTGTATACTAAGGCTCTGCCAAAAGATTCTGCCAAAAGACTTCTAGATATCATAAAGTATTTCAGTCAAGTCTCAGGATATAGTATCAATGTATATAAATCAGCAGCATTTCTATACATCAGTAACATTCAAGCTGAGAACCAATTCAAGAATGCAATACTATTTACAGTAATCATGCACATGACAATAAAATACCTAGGAATGCATCTAACCAGGGAGGTGAAAGATCTCTACAAAGAGAACTACAAAACACTGCCGAAAAAAATCATAGATAACACAAACAAAAGGAAAGACATTTCATTCCCATGGATTGCAAGAATCAATATCATTAAGACTTCCATACTGCCCAAAGCAATATGAGCTGCAATCCTACTCTTATCAAACTACCAGTGTCATTTTTCACTGGATTAAAACAACGATTCTGAAATTTATATTGAACTGAGAAAGGGCCTAAATAACCAAAGCAATCCTAAGCAGAAAGAACAAAGCTGGGGGTATCCCATTACCCGCCAGCAAATATACTACAAGGCTACCAAAACAGCATGGTTAAATACAAAATAATACATAAAGATACAAAAATAGACACATAGATTGATAGAACAGAATAGAGGACCCAGAAATAAAACCACATTTTTACAACCACTGATTTTTAACAAAATTGACAAAATAAGCAATGGGGTAAGGATACCCCATTCAATAATGGTGCTGGGAAAACTGTCTAAATGTATGCATAAGAAGGAACCATACCTCTCACCATATACAAAAATTAACTCAAAATAGTTTAAAAACTTAAATGTAAGAAATCAATAAAAATCCTAGACAAAAACATAGAAAATATTCTTCTATACATTGACCAAGGCAAAAACTTTGTGACCAAGTCCTCAAAAGCGAATCAAATAAAAGCCCAAAACTGACAATTCAGACCTAATTAAATTAAATACCTTCTACATAGCAAAAGATTATTAATTATTATTAATAATTAAAATAATTAAAATACTATTAATTATTAATTAAAAGATTATTATTAATTATCAGAGTAAACAGGCCACTTAAGGAATGGGAGAAAATACTTTCAAACTATGCATCTGATAAAGAACTAATATACAGAAACTATAAGGAACTTAACAAATCAACAAAAAAGAATCCCATTTAAAAGCAGACAAAAGACAAGAACAGACAATTCTCAGAGGATATATAAGTGGTCAAAAAACTTATGAAAAAATGTTTAATATCAGTAAACGTAATAGAAATGTAAATCAAAACCACAATGAGATATCATCTTAACACCAGTCAAAATGACTATTACTAAAAAGCCAAAAAACTACAGATGTTGGTGATATTATGGAAAAAAGATAATGCTTATACATTCTTGGTGGGGATGCAAATTAGTTTATCCCCTGTGGAAAGCAGCTTGGAAATTCTTCAAAGAACTAAAAGTAGAATTACCATTCGACCCAGCAGTCCCATTACTGGATATATACCCAAAGGGAAATAAATTGTTCTACCAAATAGACACCTGCACTAATATGTTTGTCACAGCACTATTCACAATAGCAAAGATATGGAATCAACACAGATGCCCGTCAGTAGTGGACTGGGTAAAGAAAATGTGGTACATATATACCATGTGATACTATGCAACCGTGAAAAAGAAAGAAATCATGTCCTTTTTAGCAACATAGTTGCAGAGGGAGATCATTATCCTAAGCAAATTAACACTGAAATAGAAAATCAAATACCACATATTCTCACTTCTAAAGTTGAAGCTATACACTGGGCACATGGGCAAAAAATGAGAACAATAGACACTGGAGATTACAAGAGATGGGAGGGATAGAAGAGGGCAACAGAATCATTGGAAGCCCAAATCTCAATATCAGTCAATTGTTTGCTACTCATCAGTGAGGACTCATTGTTCAGGAGCTCCTAGGTTTCCACCAATCATTTTCAGCAACAGTGTATCGGCTCCTTCCTCACCTAGTACAGTAGACACTGCAGCCAATTTAACAACTGTATCATCTCCAGTAGTTAAAATAGCCTCAATCTCTAGCATTTGCCCATTTCTGTGATATAAATACTGCCATTGTGGCCAGTTTCAAGATACCAATGTGATGTCACTGTACCTCCAATAAGGAAGAGATGCTCACAGTTGCCTTGCACAGACCTGTACAAGTTGGCTCCAGCATTTCTCTGAATACCTTGCTCCAGAATCCATTATATTTTTCGGGAAACCATGGCCAGTTTCTAAGTTGTTAGTGGCTTCCAGGTGGCTCAGGCAGGCAGACTGGGGGTGGGGGTGGGGAGTGTGTGAGAAGACTCAATCCACTTGTACTATCAAACAAACAGTTCTCATGCTCCACACCTTTCCACTACTGCTACAACTATCAGTTCAAAATGATGGAGTTGTTGATATGGTTTGCCTGTGTCTTCACCCAAATCTCATCTTGAATTGTAGTTCCCATAATCCCCACGTGTTGTGGGAGGGACCTGGTGGGAGGTAATTGAATCATGGGGGTTAGTTTTCCTGTGCTGCTCTCATGATAGTGAATAAGTCTCATAAGATCTGATAGTTTTATAAAGGGCAGTTCCTCTGCACATGCTCTCTTGCCTGCTGCCATGTAAGACATGCTTTTGCTCCTCCTTTGCCTTCCACCATGATTCTGATGCCTCCCTAGACATGTGGAACTGTGAGTCCTTTAAATCTCTTTTTCTCTATATATTACCCAGTCTCTAGCATTTCTTCATAGCAGTATGGCAATGGACTACTACATTACTACTTCTCATTTCCATATTAACTTTTTGGACTTATCTTTGGTGAGTTTCCCTTTGATGTACATTTAAAAGATGTAAGTTAAAATATGTATGATATCTTTGGTGCAGATTCTCTCCACTCCTCTTTGAAATTGATTTCTCTTTTCCCTAGTTCTCTGGACTTCCTCAGAAAAATTTTAATGTAACTTGTTGAGTTTATTGCCACTGTTCCCTTGGTCTTCTTTATGCTTTCCATGTGGTCTCCTGTGCTGCTCCCTCTCTCTCCTACACAGTTACAGGAATTAATTCTCACTGAATGAATTAATTCTTATCATGAGCGAAACATTCCTCTGAACACTTTATTTTTATTAACTCCTTAAATCCTCCTAACTCCTCAAATTGTTAGGAGGATTTGAGAAGGTAATAAAAATAAAGTGTATTACTTTGAGGGTATATTACTATGATTTACCGATTAATATACATGACTTACAGATGAGAAAACTGGGACACTGAGAAGATAAATATCTTGCTGGAGGTCATACAGCCTCTTAGTGTTAGAACTGGAATTTGAACCCAGATAGGCTGGCTCCAGAGTTTTGACTGTCAGTGGAAATAGTGGAAAGTTTTCTCAACAATGCTTTGAGTTCTCTGGAGAACAGTGAGTAGGAAACTGAAAAATTATAAGGAAAGTACTTCCCCAATAGATAAAGCAGAAAAGGTGAGTTGCTGGAAGAACAGATGAGATTTAGGGAGAACTTTGCCTCTACTTTAAGGAAGATTGTAGGTCAAACATCTCATATGATTAGAATCTCATGGAAATGAAATGATTTTCTCCTGATCACTTACTTCATTTTATAACCTGAACACTTACCTGAGTATGGGATACATCCTGACTGATTCACTTCTCATATTTAACAGACAAATTGAGGCTCAGAATTTTAATGGTTATATTTCTTTCCAAATGTAAATATGTGTGTAAATGATCAATTTGTCTTATTATTTAATAGTAAAATATAGATTATTATTAGGAATGCCACTAATCATTGTGGCAGTGGAAAATATCTAGATCTGAAAAGTCAACCAGTATCAGATTTTTTTGTGGGAAACAATTGCTAAGTTCACTGGACAGTGTAGGCCAGATCACAGACTCAGGAATTAATCCATCATTGATGGCTTCTTACTAAAAACCCATCTACTTACACAGTAAGAGAATAAAGAATAAAACCTCATTTATGTAGAACTTAGCTCCCTAGCAATGAGACTTATTTGGAGCTTTTCAAAGAATGAAGGGATAAAACTAGTGTTTTCAGTTAAAATTAGTATCAACTGAATATAAAAGATAACACAATCATGACTTAAACACACAAGGTTTCATGTTTCTTTCACATAATGTAATCTGGAGTTATGCATTTTCAGATTGGCACTGGAAGTCCGTAATTATCACTGTCCCAGCCTCCATCTAATGTTCTACCCCATCATCCTTAGCCCGTGGTCATCTCAAGGTTCAACCCATTGAATATTGAGATGTTCTGTTGGTCCTGTTGCTATCATACTTATTGAAATACCAGGATGAACTAAGTAGCTGGAGAAGAGCAAAAAGGCACACTCTGGCCACTTATCCCCTTTCTGAGGATTCTTCTACAAAGACTCCTTCAACACGCTTCCATCTTATTGGCCAGAATGTACTCAAATGGCCTTACTGAAATAAAAGGCAAACTAAGAAATATGGTATTTTAGCTGGGCACAGTATTCCCTCAAATAACATTAAGGCGCTTTGCTTTGGAAAAAAAGGAGGATGGGTAGTGGGAAGGGAATAGGCAGACATGGATTCTAAGATGACGTCAGAAATTTCCGAGCTGCCATAATTAATGTGACATGGCTGGTGCACTTTCCTGATGAAAGAAACTCTTAGGCTCTCCTGCAGAAGTGATTTACTCCTTCTTTCATTGAGCTCCATCCACTTTGGCATGTACCTATTTTTAAGGTACTAATTTTCCACTTGCTAGTGGTAAAGTGAATGCAGGTTCTTTTCCTTCTAAATAAGAGATAACAGATTCACAAAATGCAATAAAAAATAAAAGCAAACTTTGGTGCTACTGCCCAACTCTCCCAAGGTCCAGTGAAGAAAAATTGGGGAGGAAACTCTAGACCAAAGGAGTACACAAAGGATGATGAACTTAAGTCACAAAAAAGAGAGTGGATCTTATTTCCATGAACAGCAGCTTCCCAGGTAACTAGATCTTGCTTGAGGCCATCAGAGACTGAACACTAACTGTCCTGTGAGTATATATCAGAAAAACAGCAAGGGCAGGGGAAGATTGGTATACTTATGGTCAAGCTGTCCTGGAGGAAAAGACCATAGAGATCTCACTTGATGGGATTAGCAGGTGTAACCTTGGATCTTATCAAGCATTACCTAATAAGGTACCTTCCAAACTTCTTGGTTTTATTTTTTACTTTCATATTATTTTTAATTGACACAAAATTATACGTATGTAAAGGGTACAGTGTAACACTTTGATTTATATTTACAATGTATAATGATCAAATCAGAGTAATCAGCATATCTGTCACCTTAAACATTTATCATTTCTTTGTGTTGACAAGTTTCAAAATCTGCTCTTTTAGCTATTTGAAAATAAATAACAAATTGTTAATTATAGTCACCTTAGAGTGCTATCGAACACTAGATTTATTTCTCCTATTGAGCTGTACTTTGTGTTCATTAGCCAACCTTTGTCTGGTGAATAGACACAAAAGTACTCCCACTACACTCTTCTATCACTAGTACTCACTGTTCTACTCTCTACTTCCACAAG
Source organism: Sapajus apella (assembly GCF_009761245.1). NCBI lineage: Eukaryota > Metazoa > Chordata > Mammalia > Primates > Cebidae > Sapajus > Sapajus apella. Next base: position 46,340,899 of record NW_022436944.1, read on the forward strand.
ATCAACAATTTTAGCTTCCACATAGGAATGAGAACATGTGACATTTATATTTCTGTACCTGGTTTATTTCACTTAATATAATGTCCTCTAATTTTATCCATGTTTCTGCAAATTACAAGATTTTGTTCTTTATTATGTTTGAATACTATTTCATCGTGTATACATAACTCATTTTTTTTCTTTATTTATTGATGGACACTGTGCTGGGTACTACTAAATGTCAACTTGATTGGATTGAAGGGTGCAAAGTAAGTATTGTTTCTGGGGGTATCTGTGAGGGCGCTGCCAAAGGAGATAAACATTTAAGTTAGTGTACTAGGAGAGACAGGCCCACCTTCAATCGAGGTGGACAACATCTAATCAGCTGACAGTGTGGCTAGAATAAAGCAGATAGAAGAAAGTGGAATGAACAGACCTGCTGAGTCTTTCAGCCTTCACCTTTCTCCCATGCTGGATGTTTCCTGCCCTTGAATATCAGAGGTCAAGTTCTTCAGCTTTTGGACCCTTGGACTTACACCAGTGATTTGTCAGGGGCTTGTGAACCTTTGGACACAGACTGAAGACTGCACCGTTGACTTTTCTGCTTTTGAGGATTTGGGACTCAAAATGGTTTCCTTGCTCCTCAGCTTGCAGAGAGCTTATCGTGGGACTTCTCTCTGTGATATGTGAGTCAATTCTCCTAATAAACTGCCCTTCATATATACACATATCCTATCAGTTCTGTCTCTTTAGAGAACCCGGACTAACCCAGACATTAGGTTGATTCCATATCTTGGCTTTATGAGTAGTACTTCAATAAACACGAATATGCAGATAATGTAGCTATTTCTTTGACAAACTGATTTCCTTTCCTTTGGATAAATACTCAGTAGTGGGACTGCTGGATCATATAGTAGCTCTATTTTTAGTTCTTTTGGTTCTATTTCCATTATTTTCCATAATGGCTATACTGACTTACATTTCTACCAGCAATGTGTAAGGACTTTATATGGTCTGGATATCTGGCCATCCATCCCTTCTAAGAATTCTTCTTCAAAGATATGTAATGATCTCATGTTAAGATGTGACATTCAGAGTTGGAGGGGAGCCTGGTGGGAAGTGTTCGGGTTATAGGAGTGGATCTCTTATGAGTGCTTTAATGCTGTCCTCATGGTAATGTGCTCATGGAAATGCTGGTTGTTTAAAGAACCTGGTGCCTTCTCGCTCTGTCTCTTTCGACTCCTCTTGCCATGTGGCATGCCAGTTTCTCCTTTATCTTCTGCCATGATTATAAGTTTCCTGAGTCCCCACCAGGAACAGATGCTGGTGCCATGCTTGTACAGCGTGCAGAACCATGAGCCAAATGAACCTCTGGCCTTTGCAAATTACCCAGCCTTAGGTATTCCTTTATAGCAATGCAAACAGATTAGCACAGGCTCTGCTTTCTCTGCATCCTTGCTAGCATTTGTTATTTTTTGTCATTTTTGATAATAGATATTCTAACGAGGGTAAGATGATAGCTCATTGTGGTTTTCATTTGATTTTCCTGATGTTCAGTAATATTGAGCCTTTTTTCCTATGTACATTGGCCATCTTTATGTCTTCTTTTGAGGGATGTCTATTCCGCTCATTTGCCCATTTTTAAATTGGATTACTTTATCTTTTGCTTTTGAGTCGAGTTTTCTAAATATCCTGGATATTATTCCCTTGTTGTAGAAATAATTTTCAAATATGTTAGCCCATTATTCAGATTGTCTCTTCACTTTTGATTATTTCCTTTCCTGTGCAGAAGCTTTTTAGTTTGATACAATCCTATTTATCAATTTTTTTCTTTCGTTGCCTGTGCTTTTGAGATCCTCTTCATAAAATCATTGCCCACATAAATGTCCTAAAGCATTTCTGTAATGTTTTCTTCTAGTATTTTCATGGTTTGGGGTCTAGGATTTTAATTCTTTTTTTTTTTTTTTTTTTTTTTTGAGAGGGAGTCTCACTTTGTCACCCAGGCTAGAGCACAGCGGCACGGTCTTGGTGCAGTGGCACACGATCTCAGTCCACTGCAACCTCTGCACCCCAGTTTCAAGTGATTCTCCTGCCTCAGCCTCCTGAGGATCTGGGATTACAGGTGCAAGCCACCATGCTCAGCTAATTTTTGTATTTTTAGTAGAGACAAGGTTTCACCATGTTGGTCAAGCCCAACTCCTGATCTCATGATCCGCTCATCTCAGCCTCCCAAAGTGCTGGGATTACAGTCATGAGCCACCAGGCCAAGCTGGATTTTGGCTCTTTAATCAGTTTTGAATTGATTTTTGTTTATAGTGAGAGAAAGGGATCTAGTATTATGTTCCTGCATGTGGTTTTTAGTTTTCATAGCATCATTTATTAAAGAGACTGTCCCTTTCCCATTGAATTTTTTAAAAATCTTTTTCTAAAGTCAGTTGGCTGTAAATACATAGATTTACTTCTGATTCTGTATTCTGTTCTTTTGGTCTATATGTCTATTTTTAGGCAAGTACCATATTGTTTTGGTTATTATAGTTTGGTAGTATATTTGGAAGTCAGGTAGTGTGATGCCTCCAGCTTTGTTCGTTTTGCTCAGGATTGCTTTGGCTATTTAGCTACAGGATTTCTGTTTGGTTATATTTAATGATTTCTATGTCTTTGTTCAATTTCTTGTTCATATTGTTAATTTTTTCCTGATTTCATGGGATTGTCAATCTGTATTTTACTGTATTACATGTAACTTCCTTAAGATTATTGTTTTAAATTCCTTTTCCTGGCAATTTATTGAATTCCTTTTTATTGGGGTCTGTTACTAGAGAGATATTATGTTCCTTTGGTGGTGTCATATTCCCTTGCTTTTTTCATTTCTTCATGTGCCTGTGTTGATAATTCTACCTCTGGTGGAGCAAACTTTCTAGAGTACTTATATCGAGAAATGTTTTCATCTGCAGTTGGGAAAGGGGTGGTGACTCTCTTCACATAGGTGCAGTGGTATAGTTTCCATGTAGCTTCTTCAGTTGCATTCAGAGTCAGCAATAACTGTGAGCAGCCCAGGGGCTTAGGCTATAAAAGTTTGTGACAGCAACCATGGCAGCATCTTAATTCATTTTCACATTGCTGTAAAGAAGTATCTGAGACTGGGTAATTTATAAAGGAAGAAGTTTAATGGACTCACAGTTCTATAGGCTGTACAGGAAGCATGGCTTGGGAGACCTCAAGAAATTTACAATCATGGTGGAAGGCGAAGGGAAAGGACTCATGTCTTACATGGCTGGAGAAGAAGGAAGAGGGAGAGAAGGGGAAAGTGCTATACACTTTTATAAATGAGATCTTGTGAGAACTCACTATTATGAGAACAGCAAGGGAGAAATCTGCCCCCATGATCCAATCACCTCCCACGAGACTCCTCCTCCAACATTGGGGATTATAATTTGCCATGAGATTTGGGTGAGCACACAGACCTAAACCATATCAATAGCATAGGTTGTTAGTATCCTCTAACTCAAGGGCTTTTGGAATTCTATTATCATTTTCTCCACAGTTGGGAGACATAGCTCAAGTGATCTCTTTTGGTGTCAGGTCTGACATAGCCTACAAGCAGCTTCGGTAGTACTGGGTTCCTGGTGCTAACAGTTGAGGGACTATAAGCTGGGGTCCTAGGCTCAAAATTTCATGAACCTAGTGTGCACCTGGGTCTTGTGTGAGGTTTGCTCCCTGTGGCAGAGTTAGTTGTAGGTTGCCCATAGAGCCATGGTCTCTGACTCTGAGGCACCCCTAGCAGCTTGAGTCCAAGGAGCCAGGTTTTAGTTCCTACAGTTGGGGAGAGAGGCAAAATATTGTGATTTTACATTTGGGGAGAAAGGCACAGTACTTGCCTGACTCTGCAGAAGAAAGGGAGCTCTGGATGATTGGGCTGGGGAACAGGGTATAGCTGAAATTTGGGAACCTGTGCAAGCAGCACTCAGTGGCAACTTGGGTTTCAAGGGATGAGGTGCCAAGTAGTAGTGATTCTAGACCCTGGGGTTGTGGGGCTTGCCAGTATCCCAGGCTCTGTGAGCCCAGGTGCCATGGCAGCAAGTACCCCAGAATGGCAGAACACAGATGTTATTTGAACCCTATGGGACAGGGAACAGCACAGCAATGACTTCACTCCCTAGGGAGAGGGGAGTCTCAGAAGCTCAAACTCTAGGGGAGTAGTCAAACTCCAAGGAAGCAGTTTAGTAGAGTAGTTTGGCTTGTAGGGCAGTATGTCTCAGCTCAGCCTCTGCACTGTTTATTTAGCATGTGGTGTATTATGTCAGGTCAGCCCTGAGATGTGTAGCTGCTCAGCTCAGCCAGGGCACCAATTCCTCATGGTATGATACTTCACTTCACTTCGGGCCTGGAGATTATGACTATTCTGGGTGGCCCAAGCCCCATTTCCCTGAATACAGGGCACCGCTTGAGCTTAGTTGCTGTGGTGCATGACTACTCTGGTGGTCAAGGAACCATTTCCTGGGACGCAGGCCACTGCTTCAGTTTGGTCACAGGGAAAGTATGACTGTTCTGAGTGGCCTAAGTACTGCTTTCCCAGGAGGGAGGGCATTGCTTTAGCTCAGACCTGAGGAGGGAGAGGAAAGGGTAGGTCGAGTGGTTCCACCATCACTCAGTCCCATAAGAAAGGATGTAACAACTGTTTAAAGCTTGGCTTAGCGAGGTTGGGCCACCAGGTAGGGGTGCTTTGGCAGTGGCTTAACTTCAGGATTGAAGAGGTTCCATGCCTACTCACCCCTGAAGAAAGACACACTCCAGCCATAGCTCCATATCGAAGATGGCAAAGGGCAGTAGCTACGGGCCAAAGGGGACAGAGTATAGTGTTGGCTTCTCTGGGGGAGCACAGCTATGTGAACCTTAGGCAGCTCCCTCAGCTGAGCATACTGCCTGTGATGATTTTAGGGGACCCCAGTGGTAAGGTCTGTAGGTGTTCAAAATATTGATGGGGATCGTTGGGATCCTCTTCCTTATCACCTTGCCATAGGGAAAAGTTATTCCTGGTTCTTAGCTGATTTCATTTGGGGGATGGAGTGGTAGAGACCCAGGGTTTCCTTTCATTCTTAATACGGCTTTTCCAAGCTTCTGTGCTCACCAGAGTTTCTGTTATTCCTTTGATGCACTTTGGTGCTCTACGTCAGTTATTTTCGTTAAAATGTAGTTGTTTATTCATTATTCTGTCTGTTATTGTGAAGGGAATGAAGCTTCTAATGGCCCATCTTGTTGACATCACCCTCCCCTCCCAAATTTCTTAAAATCTATTTCTAAAAAGGTGTAATATCCTTACACTCCAACTACACACTTGGCATAAATTAAAATTACAACATTATATTAAGTTGAACCAGCCAATGTTTCCTGTTTAAGGCCTAGATTCTTTAACAAACTTGGGGCATGACCACTGAAATCAATGGTTCACCAACGTAAGCATTTATTTAGAGGGGGCAGGGGCACCTAAAGGAATTTTCCTTGACACTTGCACCATTGCACATAGTTGGCTTGTTGTAAAATTTTGTTGCAGTAGATTAGAGGAGAAAATTAAAAGAGGCATTGCTAGAGTTAGGCACATCCAAAAAGCAAATGTGAATACAAATAGCCTGATATCAAAGAATGAGTGAAAAATACATACAAAATGGCAAATGCCTATATGTTTGAAAAAAATCATAACATACTTTTGGAAAAATTGGGCAGATTAAATGAAAATAAGTTTCAATTTGGGATCGTGTAGCATTGGGGCAAATTGTCAGTAGACTGAATTATAACAGAGATGTTCAGAAAAAAAATCACTTCTTTTGATAAATGCAAGATTAAATTCAAAACATACAGCTAAAGAAAGCAGAGAAATATTTTAAGTATTAGAAAAATTTCATCTAAAGTTGTCAAAACATATTTTAAATTATTGTTTAAAGGGAGTGATAAATTCATTACTCATTCACTAAGAGCTTTAGTCTGATAAAACTCTACTGCAACATAACAGTTATTTTTAAGGAGTTTAAAAAAATGTACAATGCTGTTAAGTCACATTAGATACTTTGCAAACATTCGATGAAAGTGCCGTTAGGTAGCATCATACTTACTTGGTTGATAGAAACTATTGACCAAACTGTTTAAACAATTTCATTAAAACCACAGAACACCATGATGGTAGAACTAACAATCACAACTATTGAATGACAATTGAACACATCCTAAAGTTTCTGACCAATTTACTGCTAAATAAATATATCTATCTGTATCAAATATGTGAAACCAAAGTCATTATATCTCTCTACATCTGTTTTTTACTGCCCAAGCTAGCAACCTGGCAATTTCCCCGAACTCACCTCTTAGACCCATATGTCATTCACCTACTGCTACCACCTACATACTGTGAGTATGCCACCTGGACAGCTTCTGAACCTAGCCTCCAGAGTGTTTCTTCAATTCTTTATCTTTTCTTGCCTTGTCTGTGACTCTAACCCTAACTCCTCTTCAGGCTTTTTTCTCTCTTCACTCCTTTACATTAGATATATCTATCTGTATCATTGAACCTTTAACATTATTTTCTCTAGATTGCAGCCTAATTACTTTTACTCCCTCGCTTGAAAACTTCCAAGGCTCCTTATTGCCTACAAGAAAAAGCCCAAATCTCTTAGTATGAGCTGAAAAGTTTTCATCACATTGCACCTTGCCTGCATCTCTGACTATCCTCTGCCATTTTTTTCATGAGAATGTCTTCTACCCTGTATTTTTATGCTCCTTCCTGACTTTGTACTTGCTGTTATGCCTGCCTGCCCATGCATCCCTTTTCTAGTTGATACATTCCCATTATTCTTTTACTCTGCTTAAATTTGATCCTGCTCAAATATATATTTATTTGTATCGATTTACTCAAATCCTCCAGGAAAAACTGGTTGTTTTGAGTTCCTTGCCTTCCTGGTGTTTAATCTACCTATCTTCTATTACATATTATAACATATCCTTCCTTTTGCCCTCTATTTGTGCATTTTTCCCTTAGACTTAGTCCTTTATTCAGCTCAATATCTTCAGCACACTAGCACAGAAACTTGTACGTGGTAGATTTTTCGTAAACATCTTACGAGTGGATTTATCATTTTTCAGGACTTTTGAATAGTAAAAGAAAATGCTTTCTCTCTCAGTGATTGCTTCTGTCTTAACAGCAGACTTGATTCTCTTTTGAATCATGTTATAGTTAAGAGTATGGGGCATCCATGTTTCTTCAAGCTCAACTTCCTATTATCATCAAGCTGATGAAAGTGAGCTGATACCATTGCTCTATTATTAGCTATGTTTTATAATTGGTCAGAAATTTCACGTTTTATTAACACAAGTTGCTGTACCTTTCCCACTAGCATGAATTATTGAGTGTTCAGTATGCATGACTCATATGGCTAGGAAAATTATATTTGGCATGCCTGGAAAAGTCAGACTATGATCTTGAAGTAAGTCAGAATAGAATTAGAATGAGTGAGGGGTATTAAAATATGTAAAATATCATAGTTCATTTTCCCAAAAGGGAACAAGAGACCCCACATCTCATCAAGTTGTTCTAAATGTGATGCCTAAAAACATTACTGCTAGGTTTTTAAGTAGCAGGTCAAAATTAAGAACTGCAAATGTCTGGCAGCAAAATACCGTCTTTTTAAACACTCATCACAAATGAGCTAATTTGATTTACTCCAGGATACTTCTGGCATGATTGAAGGCATATGAAAAAGACCAAAAAGAAACAGGGCACATTTGCTAGATCTGGAATAATACCAACATAAATGTGTTAGATTAGGAAATTTCCATGGCACTGCTTTTTAAATTTTTTAATGGATTTTTAAATGTCCAGTACATATATAGGTTACAACCTTGAACTTTGGATGTCTCATTTTAATCCCTCATAGTATCAATAGAGTACATTTTTATATCATTCCTGCTGATATCATGTAATGTTTATTCCCAGAATGATTAGATGGTTGGTTGGATAGATGGAAGCGAGATGGATTTTAGATCTTTGATGCTGTCGTAAATGGGATTTTTTCTTTTTTCTTTTCAAATTGCTCATAAAAGTAGAGTATATCCACAATTTTATTCACAGTACATTCACATGTACATAATATAAATTAGAAAAAATATTATAATTAATTTGATCTTCCTCAATAGCTCAGACATTTATTAGTCAAGGAAAATAGAAACTTCTAATCATATACATTTAAAAATTTAATCTATTCTGTTAACTAAGCCCTTTTAGTTTTTATTTTATATCTTTTTTTAAACAAAAAAATTATTTTGAGATAATCATCAATTCACATATATTTTATATGCAAGAAATAATAATGAGAGCTCTGTATATTCTTTCCCATTTTTCACAGTGGTAATATCTTGTAAAGCTGTAGCACCATATCCCAACCAAGATGTTGTCATTGATACTGTAAGATACAGAATCTGTCTGTCACTGAAAGCATTACTCTTCTGCTCTTCTTTAGACACACCCACTTCCCTCCCAGTTCCGCTCCCTCCTTAACCATCGGCAACCACAAATCTGTTCTCCATTTGTATAGTTTTGTCATATCAAGAATGTCATATAGCTAGAACCATATAGTATGCGACATTTGAGGGTTGACATTCTTTACTTAGCATTATTCTTTTTTTTCTTAGAATTATTCCTTTTCAAAAAGCTTATTTTTAATTTTTGTGGGTACATAGTAGGTTGGTGTATATATTTATAGGGTACCTGAGATGTTTTGATTCAAGAATGCCATGTGAAATAAGCACAGCATAAAGAATGGGGTATCCATCCCCTCAAGCATTTATCCATTGGGTTGCAAACAATCCAATTACACTCTTAAGTAGTCCTTTTAAATGATGTTCTTAATTTCCAGATTTCTTTATCCTGTCTTCTTCCTTTTTTAACTTTTATTCTTATCTGAGATTTTATTATAAAAGCATGTGCTCATTGTAAACACTTCCAAGAATACAGAAATAAACAATGAGAAACTGGAACTATGGCAATGTCAGCTTGCCTTATACATAGCCACAGAAACATTTTTAAAAGGACATTTTTATTCTAGTTGGGATTCCTGGGTCAGTTTCTGTGGGTCACCTCAGCAGCCCTACAGGCTGAACCCCATCTGTCCCCATTGTGAGTGGGCAGCCCTCATTGTCTGCTTCCTGGGCATTCACAAACCATGCTCCTGGGTGAGGACATCCTCAGCACGACTTGGACAAATGGAGTCTTGACCAAGAACATCTGCATCATTGAGGGAAAGCTATCCCCATCACCATCCACCAGCCAGGCCCTGCAACCCTGGTCCTTCCCACAGGGAGAGGCTTTCACATTTCCTGTTCCTGACACTTCCAGACTTCCTTCAGGATGCCTGCTGTTCTTTCCCCATTTTGTTTTGTCTTAGAGGCTGCTACAAGGAGGGGGACACATGAGCACATCTTGCAGGTGAGCACATGTTGGAGGGGCTCAAGGGGCATGTAGGACAGGCTCTGCTGGGTCAGAAGAGGTACAGCCTCAGACCCTGGCTGCCCCCACTTTCCCTCACCAGGGAAGAGCAGCCCTGAGAAGCTATTGAGTACAAACCTGGCTCATGCATAGCCGGGAACCCATGGCCAGCCCCCTTCACCATTATGTTTTAATTTTTCAGTGGGTGAAATGATTGTCTTTGTTTCCTCCTCTTTTCAGCTTTGGAGTCCTTATTAACAGGGATTCTAACCAGAAAGTTATAAATGCAACACTGTCATTGCCGTCTAAACCTTTCATGGTTTTCTCTTTTACACACAAAGCTTATAACCTTTATTTTTTCCAACTGGAAAACCAGTTTTTCCAACGCCTTTTCTTGAATAAAGTATTCTTTTATCATATGCTGAAAGATCTACACATAACAATCCCACTTCTGGCTTTTGACTCTGTTCACTGACCCTTAATTGTGCCCTAAACGGACCTTTTGGCAATGTTCAGTGAAAGTGGTAGCTTTAAAACTTCTTCAGTTGTAAATCATCCAGAATCTTCAGGTCAGTCTGAATATTCTGAAGGTTAGAGATGCCCCCGTGAATTGGCACAAGGTACCATGCCAGTCACGGGCTGTGGCCACCCAGATGTGAACAGGAACAGAGTGCTTCCCATAGGCACCAGTGGCGATCCACACATACTGCAGGTGTGGGACAGCATGCAGTCAGATGCACTTCTTTGAAAGGCATTTTCTGTCTCTGGTGGAGAACATGGGCCCCAGGAACCCATGACAAGGCTGGTTCCAGCATGTGCACGTGGCTCCCAGGGTCGGGGAGGTGGTAGGTCAGAGGCTGGCTGTGGCACAAGGACCATGAAGAGGCCAGAGTGTCTTGTTTACTTGGCAGAGACCCTAGAAAAAACCAACGGGCCATCATCAGAGCCAGGGGCTCAAGAAGAGTGGCATACAGCAGCTGCAGGCCATTGGCCAGGACAGAAGATTGTGAGTAGAAAGCATGAGGCACTTGGAGAGGACCCAGAAGGGGTAGACAGCTCAGAGCAACTCTGAGTCCTGTATTTGACGTTTGTGTTTCATTCGGTAATTCCTAAACCAGGTATTTTTTTTTTTTTTTTTTTTTTTTGAGACTGAGTCTCTTGCTCTGTGCAATAGTGTGATCTCAGCTCACTGAAACCTCGGGATTCAAGCAATTCTCCTGCCTCAGCCTCTTGAGTAGCTGGGATTCAGGTGCCGCCACCATCCCCGGCTAATTTTTGTGCTTTTTAGTAGAGACGGGGTTTCACTCTGTTGGTCAGGCTGGTCTTGAACTGACCTCAGGTGATCCACCCACCTGGGCCTCCCAAAGTTCTGGGATTACAGGCATGAACCACAGTGCCCAGCCAAAACCAGGTTTTTATCTTTACCTCTGAGAGTTGCATCTTCTTGGCCAGCTTCTTCCACTCCAGGCAGCCCAGGTACTGGTGGTGCTGGAAGACACCCTCCAAAGTGCGGACCTGAGCTGTGGGGAAGGTTGTGTAGATGCGCAGGGCTGCCAGGGGTTTGGGTCCTTGCTCAACCCAGACACAGGTGTCTCTGGCACAGAAAGATACCAGGACTTAACCTCCTTGATGCTGACAGTGTGAGGAAGCTCTCTAGTGCTGGATGCCTGGCCTGTGTCATGGACAGGCATGACTCCCCCAAGAAACTTTAGCAGGCATGGAGGTGTGGGTCAGCCCTGAGCAGCTGCCTGAGAGAGCTAGTCCACTGAGCCAAAGCTGGAAGGCTGGTGTCAGCCATGGGGCAGAACAGAGGAGAGAGACATGATGGTCAGGTGGACCCACCAGGAATGGCCCAGTGGGGTTGGCAGGACACAGGATCTGCTCTGTCTTCTTTCTAAAATGACATGTGAACCTAGTGCCATAAGGGAATGAAGCTTATGTAACTCTGCTAAGAGAATAGTGGAGATCCTCAAATGTGTTTTCCTAGGGCCTCATGGTTCTCAGAGGCGATGCCTCTGTTATTAGCTGTTTGCTGTTCAGCCTGCAGCCATTCCCTACTGAAACTGGCAGCTGGAACTTAGAATCTGTCTCTCTGCTTGGTGAAGGAAACTGGTAACTCCTAGTGACCATATTAACCTTCGATTTCTGCTGACTCCTAAATCTATGGCATATTCACCCCCAGCTTCTTTTAGGTCATCTCATCCCTTACCATGTTTAGTGTCATAGCAAGGAGGGTGGCTTTCAACTTCACCACCTTCTGATTCTCCTCAAGGGGCTGAAGGAAGTTCTGGACTCGACTGATGCAACCCTAAATCAGAAAAACATCAAGGGTTTTGCCTGCCAAGTTTAGTTGATGGTTGTAATAATGAGAGATACTGCTATTGAAATCGGTTTCCTCATTTCATTAGAGCTCATAGAATTCTGGGGCTGATGATAAAGACAAATCATTTACAAAATGCCTAGAAAGGAATGGTCCCATAATAATCTCAAAGTTAGACTAAAAATCAGAGTGAATTGGCCTTTGGAGAATTTTGAAAGTAAGTTATAGATCACGGAATTCCTAAGACCAAAATAGAAGGTCAGTCTGTTAAAATCTTTCTTGGCCTGAATAACTGGAAAAAAACGTGAAAAAAAATGACTTACATTACCATCCTCAGAGCTGCTTAATACAATGACAGGTGGGGCCTGACACAGTGACTCATGCCTGTAATTCTAGCACTTTTGGAGGCCAAGGCGAGCGGATCACAAGGTCAGGAGTTCGAGACCAACCTGGCCAAAAGATCAGCTTGGCTAATATGGTGAAAACCCATCTCTACTAAGAGTACAAAAATTAGGCAGGTGTGGTGGCAGATGCCTGCAATCTCAGCTACTTGGGAGCCTGAGGCAGGGAAATTGCTTGAGCCCAGGAGGTGGAGGCTGCAGTGAGCCAAGATTGCACCATTGCACTACAGCCTGTGTGACAGTGTGAGACTCCAACTCAAAAAAAACAAAAACAAAAACAAATGACAGTTGAGTCCCCTTAAAGAAGAACTGTGCTATAACATCTGAACTTGGTAATATGACTTTTCCGTCATCTGTAAGGACAGCTGAGATCCTTTACTAATGCAATGGTGCCTTCAGGCAAGGGACATATTTAGACTTTGTCTACAATACTATACATTCATTTCATTTTTTAAAAAAAATTAACATTTATAATTTATTTTTAATTAACAAGCAAAAATTATACATATAGTGTAAACACAATGTTTTGGTGTTTATATACACTGTGGAATGGCTAAATGAAGCTATTTAACATATGAATTACCTCATGTACGTATCCTTTTTTAATGTAGTGGGAGCACTTTCAATCCACTCTTTTGGTAATTTTCAAATATACAATATATTGTTGTTGACTGTAGTCACATGATATCCAATAGGTCTCTTTTGATTCCTCGTTTGTTCCTCCTGTCTAACTGAAATTTTGTATCCTTTGACCAATATCTCCTGAATTCCTCTACCACTCAGGCTCTAGTCGCCACCATTTTTTCTGACTTGAGCATTCATTTGGACTTAATGAAAATTCTTTGAGATTCCCAATACTTATGAGGTCCACTGGTCATTGGGTGGCTCATGAGGATCAGTTAATAAATGCAGTTTTGTTTCAAGTTTATCTCATGGTAGGCTTAGCAGGGCCATTAGACAATTCGGTAGATATTTTCCAAATTTCTGAATGCATACTTGGCATCAGAATCCCTGTAATGGCTTTTTGACTTAGGAAGAAAAGGCTTTTATAGTACAAAGGATCAAATGGAACTCCCTGCAGTGCCTCTTCCCCATAAGAATTATACCAGAAAGGGATACTGCTTCCATTGGAGCATCATAAAAATTAATGCAATTAATAAAGATTTGGAAGATAGAAAGTTATACTCTCTATCACATCCTCATTTAAAGTCCTTTACTAGCCTCTGCTGAGAGCAGATGGATTTTGAAGAATAGAAAACTGCTGAGGATATAATAGGGATTGTTCCAAATGTACTTTTTATATTTTTTCATGGCACACATACCCTGGCACCTGAATTTTAGTCTGAATATTCCACTGATTTGTATTTCAACTAATGAGTTCTCTCTGCTGTGTCAAGCCTGCTGTAAAAAAAAAATCTATTGAGTTTTATATTTTTTTGTTGTATTTTTAATTTCTAGACTTATTAAATTTTTTTTTGTTTGTTTTCTTTGAGACAGGGTCTTGCTTTGTGACCCAGACTGTAGTGCAGTGGCACAATAATAGCTCATCATTTAATTTTTGTTTTGTTTTGTTTTTTCTAGACAGAGTCTCAGTCTGTCACCCAGACTACAGTGCAGTGGCATTATCTTGGCTCACTGCAACCTCTATCTCCTGGGTTCAAGCGATTCTCCTGCCTTGGCCTCCCAAGTAGCTAAGGCTACAACCATGCCTAGCTAATTTTTTGTATTTTTACTAGAGACAAGTTTTTACCATGTTGGCCAGGCTGGTCTTGAACTCCCAACCTCAAGTGATCACCCACATTCCATCTTACAAAATGCTAGGATTACAGGCATGAGCCGCCACATCCGGCCAATTAAAAAAAAATTCATTTGGCTCGTAAAGAACTCCAGAATGTATTAATCACAGTTATTTCCATGTATGTACCTAATTACTTACAACTAGATCGCCTGTGGTTATAGTCTGTTGTTTGTTTTTTTCCTCTGGGTCTTATTTCATGCTATACCTTATTTAACTCTATGACAAATTGTGGATGCTCTGGATGATGTAGATAGAGGCAGATCAGCTTAATCCGATCAAGGACAGAGATGGCTCAGACTAGGTTTTTGTAAGGCTTAGTCTATTTCTGATATCCTTTTATTTTTAGGACATATTTCTCCATGGTTTTTGACTGAGAGCATAAAGACAATACTATTTGGGAACCAATTCTGGAATTTCAATTTTTAGCTCATTAGCACCATGAAATTGCCAGAAACATCTTTGTGCCTTTTTTAGGCTTTGTGTATGGAATTTTAACCTCCCCGATTGAATAGCTTGATAATTCAGTAAATGTCTTTGGGGGATACCAAAGCGTCACTATTCTGTATTATCTTTCTCTGGGATATTGGCTTCTCCATTCCTGGCTGCCTCTGTCAGTCCTGAATTCTATTTTTTTCTTCCAATTCCTGAGAGATTGGCAAAGCCTTGCTGATTTTTCTGCCTCTTTTGAGTATTCATTTGCTTGTATCCCCAGGCTTCCATTCCTGTTCCATGAGTCAGCAGGTGCTCCAAAGAGAAGTACAGAGCATCAGCTCACCTCTTAGGGCTCCTTTCTTTTTGGTATTTTGGTTTTCCAAGGCCGCAATGCCTTTGAAGCCCTACAATTACTTCACAAAGACGTACTTTAAATTGTAGCCTGAGTTCTCTAATTCTTGATGAGATCATCGTTTCTACATGTTCCTTTATGCAAGGTAGATGCAGTAATCCTGATTTAGTCTGCAATGAGGCGTCACTCTTTTTGGAAACCCTAGATGATTTTCAAATGAAGTCCAAATTGAAATACACTGGTTTTTTGTGGGGGGGTGTATTTCATAAAACATTCTTTTTGTATTTCACTGGTTTGTTCTTACCATATCATCTGGGGTCCGTTTTAATTTTCACAGACTTTCAAATTAATGTATGTATATAGAGCTGAATAAACTATCGCTTACATTAAAATTTTTTTTCTTTTATCTGCAGTTTTTCCCTATTCTTTCACTTTTATTATTTATGTTTGTACCTTCCTTTATGGCTTGATAGCTATATATTGGTTTATTTTGTTTTCTACATATCAACTCTGATTATCTCTATTTGATATAAGCTCATTTATTTTGTCTATTTTTTCTATTTCATTATTTTTTTGATTTTTAACATTGTAAATGGATTCTTCTTCCTTAGTTTTGTCTACTTGTTTTCTATAATTGTTGTACTTGAATGTTAGTGAATTTTATTATTTTTGTTAGTTAATATACATATTTAAGACTATGAATTCTTCTCTGAATACACACGCAGCCACATCCCACAGGTACTGACACGTGCTAGGTTCACTCGCACTATTGTCTCTCAATTTTGAACTTGTGGCTATTTGGCCCATAATAATCTGTCCAGTGGGTTTACACTTTGAATAACATTGAATGTGTATGAATTATATCTTATTTTAATGGAGTTTTAAAACTGTTTAAAAGGGGACCATTTCCATAATAATGTGAAACCGAAATTAGTCCAAGTTTTGAGTAGAAAATGGATCTACTCACTGTTTAAAAAGATTCTGGGTTTTTATTGTAGGTGTCCTTTGAAAACTTAGTGCAGTCCACTACTTAAAAATTACTTTTTTAGTTTTGGTTTTATTTTCTCTTCTGAAATAGGAAGTCCAAGAACTAGCTGTGTCTACCTAGCAATTGGGTCCATCATAGTCAAGTGAACTGAGCCCCATGTCTGCTGGAAGTCTCAATAACTTTTTGTCTTTAAAGAACTAGTAAAACTATGATTTGGGGTTGAAAGTCAGGTTTACCTCTCATTATTGCTTAGTCCTTGTCCTTCAGTAACTTATAGATTCTTTGATGATGAATGTTAATTAAAATATATTTGTAAAAGGGAACACAGATTTTTTTTTTTTTTAAAGAAGGAATAGAGGTTACCAAGGGATTTATGAGTGTCCAAGACTTGGCTTTATTTCCCATTGAGTGATCTGTCACCATATTTCTTCAGTTTATTTTTTCCTATCAAACATTTTCTTGTATTTTTAATGGTTAGTATTTACTCATAATGATTTTAACTGATAACATACTAAATGACATTACATTTACAGTTGGCCCTTCTTATTCACTGGTTTTGCATCCTTGAATTCAACTAACCACAGAATTAGAGATATTAATATAGAAATAAATGTTTAAAATAAAAATACAACTCTAAAAATAATACAAAGAGAAATACATACAGCAACTATTTATGTAGCATTTATATTGTGTTAGTTATTACAAATAACCCAGAGATGACTTGGAGTATATGGGAAAAGTTGCATAGGTTGTATGCAAATACTGCTCCATTTTATAAAAGGGACATGAACATCTGCATATTTGGGTACCCTTACGGTGGTCTTGGACCCGATCCCCCACAGATACTGAGGGAAAACTGTACTACAAATGTACTGAAACTGTATTTGACAGCTGTAGAGGGCATGCATGGGGGAAAAGGAAAAAGGCATGGCCAGAGAGAAAAACAAAGGAAAAAATACATAAATAGCTTCTTACCTAGGAGGAAAGCAAAAATAGTTGCTGCTTTAATTTGATCTAAGGCAAATCCATAATTGACATTAGAGTGAAGGGCATTTTGGCTTGTCCCAGGTGATTTCATTTTGAAAACCTTTCAACTAGGGCAATAATTCATCACTTTCACTTTCTGAGCTGTAGTCTGAGCTACGGTCAGTGATATCATAAGGAATGATCCAGAGAACAGAGTCCTTGGAAAAACAATTTTTAAAAAGCTATTTGCACATTTAGATAGCCTATCTGTCATTGCACTAATTCCTGAGGAAATCAAATAGGACAGCCACTCAATTTACTCTTTAATTTACTCATCAGGACACTCAGGAAGAGGCTGAAGGAGATCACTGGGTCTGCAGGGAACAGGAAATAACAGTATAAAGAAGCAAAGTGGTTGTACTCATCAGGAAAGCTGCATTTGCTGTTTCAAGATCATGTATATAACAGAAAGGAATCCTGCTGTGAGTTTAAGATAGGTATAGCATTCTGTTGGCACAGGAGTCATTTCTGAAGGCCCTGGGACACCCAGCCACCAGTTGCATTGCTCTGCTTCTTTTAATATCTTAGTAGGCCAATGCATGTGAGATTATATACTATGTATTAAGAAGCATATATAATTATGTCAAGAATAGAGGTCATTGAACCTTCAAATTCTGTGCAAGACTCCTCATTTAAACCTTGGTTTTTTTCGCTTTCTTCTCTGTCCTTGACATTATAGAATTTGACAGATTCCAATGAACAGGAGAGAGGTGAAATGTTTTAAGGTGAAAGCACACAGCTAAAAAGTGCTAATCCACATCATTGGAAGGGAAATATTTCTGTTTTCAAGTAATAAAATTTGCTGCTTCTTTCCCTTCCCCTTTGTTTGCTGGAAAATTCTTTTTCCACATAAGGAATTTCTAAAAGTAGATGATAAACTTCCATGGGACATAGACTGAAGGACTGCATTTTTTTCTCCAAATCTCTTTCTTGTTATCCTCAACTCTCCTTCCATGCACACTAGCACTTAGTGTATGGTATGAGGAAAAGTAAATCAACCGATTTATCAAATAATCATATACCTTTTACATACTGATTTGTGTTTCAACCTTCCATGTGACCCTGTGTAGTGTCAGAGGTATTGCAGTAGTGATGCCCATGTGAGACCATTTTGGATCCTCCCTTTTATGAACTCCCTTATGCTTGTGCAGTAGAGTTGTATAAATCCTTTAAAGTAGTAAAAATCTTCATTGACTCAATATGCATTTTTAATAGTATCTATTATATCTCTGCACCTATTGTAGCTCTAAAATAGGCATAGAGAATCTGCTATGAACTCGTACTTATGTGTAATGCAAATGTCATTTCCATGGCTGGGAACTCCCTGAAAGAGTCTGGATTATGATTTTTCAATGCATCAGAACTTGTTTCTATACTGAAGTGGCAGTGTTTTCTCCCACATGCCTGTCCTTACAACTTTTCTTTAGAACCAAAAAGTTCTATTAACATATTAATTAAACTGTAGTATTATGTAACATATATCAATCATATGATAGATTATAGATGGTAAGAATGCCCAGGCAATCTCAATATTTTGACAACAGTTCTGTTCTTTTAGTTTAATTTATTCTTGGCTCTATACTTTAGGATATGTGCAGTTTCTTCTTGATTTTTCTAAGCTTGCCCATTTTGGTTTTAAGGCTTTTGTCAGTCATTATTTTACATAGAGTCTTTGCCCACTCACTTCCTGAAGGTGGTACTGGCAAACAGCACATGCTTGTTTTTGGAGATACACGAAAAACGAAAACAAAAAACCACTCAGATTCATTCTAGGCAAACCAACTGTATTAGTCAGCTCTCATGCTGCTAATGAAAACATGCTCAAGACTGGGTAATTTATAAAGGAAAGAAGCTTAATGTACTCACAGATCAACATGGTTGGGGAGGCCTCACAACCATGGCAGAAGATGAAGGAAGAACAAAGATACGTCTTGCATGGCCGTAGGCAAGAGGGTGTATGCAGGGGAACTGTGCTTTATAAAACCATCAGATCTCATGAAACTTATTCACTACCATGAGAACAGAACTGGAAAAACCCACTCCCATGATTCAGTTATCTCCTACCGATTACCTCCCATGACACTTGGGGTCATGGGAGCTATAATTTCAAATGAGATTTGAGTGGTGACACAGCCAAACCATATTACCAACATTATCTGGACTTTCTGTAATAGTCACCATAGTATTCTCCACCTTCTCAGTCTCTCTCTCCTCCCCTCCACCCCACCCCCACCCCACTGAAATGCCTGAGAAGAGGAAAGAGAAAACAATTTCTGGTTGTAGGAGAGCCAGTCAGAGCACCCAACATGGTTCTCTTCTGCAATCAAGCCCTATAATCTCTCCTCAGTTCTTCTGGGTTACACACCAAAAATTAATGAGACATGCTATCTCCCAGAAAAGCATGTCTTTCTAAAATGGATTTGATTTTGAGAGAATCAAATGTCTTTCAAAGCTATGTCTAGAGGAGAATTTAGATGATCAGGCTGAGGAATTTCATCAGTTGAGTTTTTTATGTCTAAAAAGCATTATTGTGTTCCAGGCTAAGTATAAAGTAGTAAACAAGTAGCATTATATTTATACATATAAAGTTTTTATTTATTTATTTATGTATTTATTTTTGAGACGGACTCTTACTCTGTCACCCAGGCTGCAGTGCAGTGGCACTATCTCAGCTCACTGCAACCTCCCAGGTTTAAATGATTCTCCTGCCTCAGCCTCCCGAGGAGTTTTTAATTAAAAGAATATACAGTTGTCCCTCAGTGTCCATGGTGGGTTTGTTCCAGGAACCCTTGCAGATAACAAAATCCACAAATACTGAAATGTTTTCTATAAAATGGTGTAATATTTGCATCTAACCTACACACATCTTCCTATATACTTTAAATCATGTCTGGGTTACTTGCCATGCCTAACATAGTGTAAATTCTATGTAAATAGTTGTTATAATGTATTTTTAATTTTTTTATGGTTGTACTGTCACTTTTTACTTTTTTGAATATTTTCTGTGTTTGGTTGAATCTGAAGATGAAGAACATGTGAATACGGAGAACTGACTCTACACATACCCGGAAGTTAGGACTTTCAAAGGCTTCTGCTTTTCATATGGCTAAGATAGTGTTCATAATATCTTTGCTAACCAGTTATTTACCAGACCAGCAGTTCTAACACCCTCCAATCACCTTCATTTGCTCACTTTTACTAGTTTTGAAGGGTAATTAAAATAAAGCAAGGCTCTATTCAAGTAGAACTGTTGCATTGGGGTTATAGCTATGCAACACAATTCTCATGCCATTTTGCTTTCCTTGTTGTTAATGAGGATGACTATTGGGGAGGCAGGAAGAGGTTCAGAAATAATTAAATCACTACATTTGGGCATTTCTGAACTGAAGTGATTTGCCTGGGCATGTAATTGCTTTTTCACTTACTTATAATTTCTAGGAAGAAATGAGAGAGAAGAAAGAATATTAAAGTTAATAGAAATCACACTGAATATTTGGCTCTTTCAACTTTGCTGTTTAGCAGAGTATTATTCCACTTGTTACTCAAAGCATTAATATTTTCAGGGCCAGTTTGAGTCATTTGAGAAGTGACACTGAATCCTGAGTATAAGAGGTTTATTGGGAGTAAAAGATAAAAATGGAGGAAGCCGGATAGCGTAGGGAGGTCTTCTGATGATATGCAGACCTAAAAAGATTCAGCCAAGGGTCACCCAACGGGGAGATCTACAGCAAAGATTTTCCTTAGAGATGTCCTGTTTTAGGTGGAAACAGCTAGGCCCTAGACAGCTGCTATGGTCAGTCATTGGCTGGAGGGGCTACAGGAAGAGCAAGGCGTCAGCTTAAGATCCCGTAGGCTCTGTAGCTGAATGCTGCTCAGCTAATGTTTTACCTTACAGCTGAATGGCAAGTTCTTTCTTGAAGGGTTATCAGGTAGCACACCCCCATGGCTGCCACAGTCTCAGGTGTGTCTTTCAGCCTCTGCTCCTTCCCCCACTGGGGCAACTGGACCTTGCAGACTTAGGTAGAGATGTCATACACAAATATGGTGGGTAAGAAATAGTCAAGTCTTGGCTTTGAGTTCTAAAATCATATGCATGGCTGTGACCAATTGTTTGAGAGAAAAGTCATTACAGTTATCAAAAACCTATGTCATAGTCAGAGAAATGTAGAATAGGAGAATTTTGTGATCAGAAGAATTATTGTCCCCTTCTAGATGGGGAAGAAGAAGAATGAAAATGAAAGGAGAGATGGAAGAAGCTGAAGTGTCTGGGCTCAATCCTGGAGGGAAGGACAGAATGAGATGACTCAGGAAGATGAGGAATCTGAGCTTGACCTTGGGACAGCTCTCTGCACCCAACTATACAAGTTGTGCCCTGCTTTTGGACTCCAGGCTAAGAGTGAGGCTGAAATTCAGTTGGCACTATGCCCCACAAGCCGTCAGACCAGGAAGAAGGGAGTCTTCTTCTCATTGTTCTGGCTGCAAGGGGCATATCTTTGCAATTTTTCCATAAAGAAGAAACATTTTTTTTCTAACTTGCACAGTTTTCTTGTATACTAGCAGGGGCTCTGCCAATACACTGCTTTCTGCTGAGAGTCTGAGAAATCACAAGGACTTAACAGCCTCTCCATCCAATCAATTCTGTATAGATGAGTACAGAATAAATGTCAAGTGTATTATTCATGATCACAGGCCTGAAGGATCCTCATCAGGTCTTATACAATCCAGCACAGCATTGGGAGGTCTAGAATGTCTCTTCCTGAAGTTGAAAGCAGTGCTGAAGTTATACTAGAGCCAGAAGACCTGGAGAGGTCTTAAAGTAGAAGAAGGAGTTTTTCTAGAGAAGTAAGGAACTGAGAGCCAAAGAGCATGTGAGAGTTAGTGTATGGCAAGTGGATAGGTAATGTTGACTTAGAGTTCATTTTTCCCTAATGAGTACCCGGCGGACTCAGTGACAGCTCTGGGGAGAAATGGGAAGGATCTTAAACTGATGGAGAAAACTCATTTATGTCAAATTAACTGATTTAAATATATGCCATTCTAAAAAATATGGGACCTAAGTATTAATAGTTGAGTGGGAGAAAAATTATAATATTTACATTTGTTTTCGCAGCTTAGTTTTTTACTTGAAAAATTAGAACCTCTTGGACATTAATAGATAACTGAGGTTCCAGGTTGAAGTGAATTGCTTAAGATATGAGAAATAGTTAGTGAAAGTGCAGGACTTGGACTCAGGCTTTCTGACACCAACCACAGTGTTCTTGAACTTACAGCAGCCTGCCTTCTCTCTGCAATCTGTTTGGAAGGCCAGCTAGCACTGCGCAGTGTTCGGCACATAGCAGATGCTAGATAAATGCATGTTAGTGAATGGTAATTGACTCATTTACTGCATCCCTGAAGGCTGAATTAGCCACACATACAAGGCTGAGAGGATTTAGTCCCATGCTTTAATAAGCCATGACAAACTAAAGTGCCTTAGAAGAAGGGAGAGAGGCAGTTGAAACCGGGATTTTAAACAATAGGAACTGCTGTTCTGTTTACACACATGATGCCAGGATCTCACTGGTGAGTATTATAGCAGCATTTCCACAGCCAAAGTGTTGTGCACAGAGCTAGAACCCTACAATGACAGCTAGAGCTGAATTTACATTTTTTTCTCAGGAGTATACCACCTACCATTTATTCCAGGCAGCAGGCCTCTCAGTCCTGGGAGGCTCTTTCAGCATGCTGTCCCCCTCTGCCCCCTTGCATCTACCCCACCACTGTGAAATCTGGGAGCCAGTCCAACTTAATTTTATATTTCAAAAGCAAAGGATCTAACATTCTTATATTGATTCACAAAGTAAATTTCACTTTAATATGCACATGAACACATATACACAAAGCAAAAATGTGCATCTGCTGACAGATATCTTTTTTAAATTAAAACAAAAAGTATGTTTATATTTTTAGAGATGGGTCTCTCAATGTTGCCAAGACTGGACTCAAACTCTTGAGTTCAAGTGATCCTCCTGCCTCAGCCTGTCAAGTAGCTGGGATGACAGGCACATACCATCATGCCTGAATTGCCGAAAGATTTCTTAATTTGTGGAGCCATTGTAAGAGAAAAAAATAGTGCTTAACATGAGACAAAATGAGAAAAAATCCAAATGTCCATCAACAGGGAAATGGATAAAGAAACAGGTGCATTTACATGTGGAATAGTACTCAGTTATATGAAAGAACAAACTGCTTACACCTACAACGGCGTGAATGAGACTCAAAAACATTATGCGGAGTAAGAGAAGCCAGGAACACACACATGCAAAATACTACCCTTATATATAGTTGTGGGACAGGCAAAAGATGTGTTTGCTTAAAAATAATAGAAAATCGGGCCAGGCACAGTGGCTCATGCCTGTAATCCCAGCACTTCGGGAGGCTGAGGAGGGTGGATCACAAGGTGAAGAGATCGAGACCATGGTGAAACTTCGTTTCTACTAAAAAAAGTGCAAAAATTAGTTGGGTGTGGTGGCGCATACCTGTGGTCCCAGCTACTCAGGGGGCTGAGGCAGGAGAATTGCTTGAACCCAGGAGATTGCAGTGAGCCGAGATCGCGCCAGTGCACTCCAGCCTGGGACCTGGCGACAGTGCAACACTCTGTCTAAAAATAAATAAATAAATAAAAATAATAATAATAGAAACTTGGTTGCCTCTAGAGTGAGGGTTCCCTGGAAAACGGTACAAGAAAACTTTCTGGAATGATAGAATTATACATTTAGCATCTGTGAATTTTACTGTATGTCAGTTATACCTCAATACAAATAAATATATTGAATTTAAAAAGTAAAGTTCTCAAAAGAGGCTGGAGAAGTGACTGTGAATGATGTCAAGTGATGGCCACATGGTGATCACCATTATCTGCATTGTCTCCAATATGATATCTGCTTTCTTTGGCATTACCGGACTCCATTAACAGAAGTGCTGGATGGTTTTATAGTGGACAGACATTAGGTATCATAACTCCTTGAATAATTTGTCATTGGCTCTATGAAGAATATTTTAAGTCATTTTTTAAATAAAGTTCATTTTATATTTTACATGACAGGGAATACCAGTTTAGAACAGGTATATGTCATAACAATCAGTTAAACATTTAAAAAATAATTAACCCATCCTTTTATTAAAGAAACTCAGGGTCAAAGATTTCAAACTGAGGTTGAGATATTTTGGTTTTGAATGAACTCCTTGTTTTTATTTATGACTTTGCATCTGATAATACTTACTCAGTGGTTGTTATAAGGATTAAATAGAGTGTCATATATAATCGCACCTTGTAAATAATAAAGCACTACATAAATGTGCACCACCTAATGTGGAAACAACAATCAAACTTTTATTTGTATTTATTTATTTTTTTGAGATGGAGTCTTTCTCTGTTCCCCAGGCTGGAGTGCAGTGGTGCAATCTAGGCTCACTGCAACCTCTGGCTCCGGGGTTGAAGTGATTCTCCTGCGTCAGCCTCCTGGGTAGCTAGGACTACAGGCATGTGCCACCACACCCAGCTAGGTTTTTTTTGTATTTTTAGCAGAGACAGGGTTTCACCTTATTGGCCAGGCTGGTCCTAAACTCCTAACCTTGTAATCCACCCACCATGGCCTCCCAAAGTGTTGGGATTACAGACATGAGCCACCGCACTCAGCCAACAATCAGACTTTTTACCTTTAAGTTAGAAGAATGCTAGGGATACCATAAGAATAACACATTAAATAGACATACTATTCTCCTACAGTGATTTTGACCAGTTTCATATAAAAATTGTGATGTATTTACATTTGGTTATGTATATATTATATTTACCCACTCTTACCTAACACTCCAGTACATTTTCCATTCACCCTAATTTTTAGCAATGATCTGCTGAAAAAGTAACCAATTATGGTATAAATCTTCATTTAAACGCTATTTTGACAAGCACCAGGTACTTACTGTAGGGTTGGCATAGGGGTACAGCATGAAGAGGGAGGATCCGTTGGCTTTTTTTTTGGAGATGGAGTTTCACTCTTGCTACCCAGGCTGGAGTGCAATGGATGGCACCATCTCGGCTCACTGCAACCTCTGCCTCCCAGATTCAAGGGATTCTCCTGCCTCAGCCTCCTAAGCAGCTGGGATTACAGGCATGTGCCACCGCACCCAGCTTATTTTGTATTTTTAGTAGAGACATGGTTTCTCCATGTTGGTCAGGCTGGTCTCAAGCTCCCAACCTCAGGCAATCCGCCCGCCTTGGCCGCCCAAAGTGCTGGGATTACAGGCTTACTGGATTACTGCACCTGGCCTTACACTGGCTTTTCTAAATCACTGTGTCAGCTTGTTTCAATATAAATTACGTAGGTTTTTTATTTTTGCTGCGTCTGCTCATTTGTTTTCTTCCTCCAATTATTTTATGTGGTTGCCTTTGCTGATAGTATTTTATTTTAGCTTCACAAAAAAAGAAGTGTCAGGTAAGTAGAATTTGGCACCATCTGCTTGAAACTTAGTCATGGTGTATTGGTGCCTTTTTCTAGATGATAAAAATCTGGAAATGCTAAGTGCACATTGAAAGCAATATTGCAGTAATTTAATGCACAGGTGTCTCAGGCACTGCTGGCAAGATGGACAAGATCATTTAAATGCTGAATGTAACTGCCTCAGGCTTTAGGAAATTAAAGAAACCCACTGAGAGAAGTTCCTCCACATTTCTGGCTTTTCATTGTAATCCATATGAATTATCTCAGAATATATTTAGTCCACATTATTTGTTAAATATTTCTAGGATTTTAAAATTAATTGAAGTGAACAGATTTTTGTAATGCCCATGAAAGCTTAGAGGCTCTCCTCAAAAGAGAAAATAGCGTTCAAAATAAAATGCTGCAGAAAAATATGACTGATAATTTGGTAATAAGGTGAAAGGCAGTTCGCTGGAGTGTTTTCAAGTGTGGATTCTGGAATATGAAAGACCTCTCTTCAGGTATTTATCCTATCATTTCCTTGGCAGGAATCTATAGTGATCTATAATTAACTACACTCTCTTAAGCTTCAAGTTTTAGTTTCTTTATCTATAAAATGGCTGTATTAGTAGCAACTATTTCAGTTGTTGATTGTTGTGAAATGAAGAACCTCCCAGATTTATTTATTTCCTTGTTTTAACTTTTAAGTTCAGGGGCATATGTACAGGCTGGTTCCATAGGTAAATTTGTGTCACGGAGGTTTGTTGTACAGATTATTTTGTCACCCAGGTGTTAAGCCTGGTACCCATTGTTATTTTTCCTGTCCTATCCTTCCTCCCACCCTCCACCCTCTGGTAGTCCCTAGCACCTGTTGTTCCCCTTTATATGTCCATGTGTTCTCGTCATTTAGCTCTCACCTGTAAGTGAGAATATGTAGTATTTGGTTTTCTTTTCTGTGTTCGTTCACTAAAGATAATGACCTCCAGCTCCATCCATGTACCCACAGATGACAAAATCTCATTCTTTGTAATGGCTGCATAGAATTCCATTTCCAAAATTCAAAATACCAATTGATTACATAATTATTTGGGCAGAGTGGGTTTTATTTATTTCTTCATGAAGTGTCAGCTTGGGCACTAGAAAGACTGGGGTCATTTGGAGTCTCAATGTGGACTTAGAGCTGGAAACCGGAGGCCCTTGGTTCTTCTCCACAGTGCTTGGACTACCTTGCTGTATGGCATCTGAGTTCCTTAATGAAATATTCCAAGAGTAAACAATCCAAAAAGGAGAAAGTGGAAGCTTTCAGGCCAGTTAAGAGTAGAACCAGAATTGGTAGTATCATTTCAACCGTATTCTATTCATTGATTGTGAAGATTAATTAAATAAAATTTAAGTACTTTACACAGACCTAGTTCATAATAAACCTTTATTCAGGTTTTGCTAATATTGATATTATACCAGTATATAGTTATAACTAAGATTACAGGAAATGGTGTCAGGACAGCTAGATTAAGCCTTAAGAAAATGAAATATATGTAGGCACTATAAATGGAGGGTCTTTAAAGGTCATCTGGCCAACCTAAGTCATTTTATAGAATTATAATTCTATAAAATAAGTCTTAAAGGGGGCATGACTTACTCAAGGTCACACAGTTTATAGAAGAGTTGAGACTTAGACTCCTACCTAGACCATTGCTTTTTAGAATGGACAAGTTTCTTCCTTTCCCTGGGGCTTCAATTCCTTCATCTATAAAATGGAGATAGCAATAGTACTTCTCTTAAAGTATTGAAAAGATTTCATGAGTTGATGCAGGCAAAGTGCTTGTTACTGTGTTTAAAAAGTATGTTTAGTAACTGATAGCACCACTTCTGAAACAATTCTTCCAAGATTGTGTTTTCAGCATTATCATTACCCCATGCTGTTACAGGAGCTGCTTGAGTACATCTTGGTTGGATTGATGTTATTCTGGATTTTGAGTCCAAGTTTTATTTCACACAATGTCCCCTTAAAATAGGAGTTTGGCATTAATTAAAGATGAAATTAATTTTGCTACACTCAGCACTGTTGCCAGCTCTGTATCCTTTCTTTTCTTCTTGTGAAGAGGCCAGAGTGCACCGAAGGTCTGCCAATTCACACTGACGCTGGTTTGAGTATTTCTAGCAACCAGGAGTGACCTTAAACACTGTTAAACCATCCCTGTGACCTTAAACACTATTTCTATACCAGTGGTCTCTATGTTGTAGATGCAGTTTGGAATTAAATATTCAACACCACTCTTTAGATGTCTAAGAGTCATCTCAAACACCAAAATTGAACTCCTGATTTTTCCACTGAAACTGATTCAGCTTTCCCCATCTCGGTTGATGACAACTCTCTCTTTTCATTTCCTCAGGCTAAAAGATTAGAGGCCAGAAAAACCTTTATATTTGACTCCTCTCTTTCTCTCACACTCTGTGTCCAGTATTTTAAAAACGTGTTGGCTTTATCTCCAAAATATACTCAGAATCTGAAGAATGCTGCACACCTTCACAGATACCACCCTGGCCTAACCCATTATCATTATTTCTCTGCACGGTTTCTGTGATAGCTTCCCAGTTCGTCTCCTGTTTTCCCCCTTGCTTTTTCCAAAACTGATTCTCAACGTGGTAGCTATAGAGATCCTTCTAATAAAATGTAACTCAGATTACTCTACTACTACTACCCTACTCCCCAAACTGCCTTTTTCCTTCTCCCCATTTTGCAACTTCCTCTCTTATGACTCTTCCACTCATTGCTCACTTTTTTGCTGCCACACCGCCTCCTTTGCTATTCAGCAAACACAGCAGGGATAGTCCAAACTTGGTCTCTTTGCTTACCTGATCTTCCACTTACAACATTCTTCTACCAAATATGTACTTAGACAACTTATTAGTTTTCTTTCTTTATGTCTGTGCTTGAAACTCATTTTTGGCTAGGTGCGGTGGGTCACACCTGTAATCCTAGCACTTTGGGAGGCCAAGGCAGGCAGATCACCTGAGGTCAGGAGTTCAAGACAAGCCTGGCCAAAATGATGAAACCCTGCCTCTATTAACAAATGCAAAAATTAGCCGGATGTGGTGGCAGACACCTGTAATGCCAGCTACTTGGGAGGCTGAGGCTGGAGAATCGCATCAACCTGAGAGGTGAAAGGTGCAGTGAGCCGAGATTGCACCATTGCACTTCAGCCTGGGTAATAGAGCAAGACTCCATCTCAAAAAAAAAAAAAAAAAAAAAAAAAGAAAGGAAAAAATTCATTTTCTCAGTGCCACCTGTCTTGACCATCTTCTTTTATAATGCATTCTCTTTCTACTGTTTCTACCCCACTGTCCTCCACATCTCTTGCCCGCCTTTTCTACTCACTTATTTTTTGTTTTGCCCTAGTACATATCACACGCCAACATACTGTATAATTTACTGACTTATTATGTTTATTTTTAGTCCGCCTATATTTGAATATAAACTTCACGAGGTAAAATGTATTTACTCTGTTTATTTACAGGTATATATTCCAAGTGCCTAGAAGAGTGCCTAAAAGATGTAATTGCTTAATAAACATTTGTGGATGAATGAATGATTTTTAGAGTTTAACAAAAATAAATTGCCATCAAACCAGGAAATCTGCCTCTAAAGGCTGTAACGTCTCTTATCTCATCCACTTATGTGGCTTTCGTACAGGTTCTACATAATCATTTCTCCAGCAATTCTTCCATCTTTTCTCTCTCTTCCTTCCATACTCCAACTTTAATGTATAGCTCCCTAAAAAATATTTCCATGTGGATAAGCCAAAAACATATGAAATTTAACACGTGAAACTTGGATTCTTAATCCACTGTATTCTCTTTCATCTTTTGTGTGCACTATCTCAGTGAATGATGTCATCATCCATTGAATCATTTCATTCAAAAACTATTGAGGTAGAATGTTATTAGTCAGATTGAGACCTCAGAGTTATTACCATCAGTCACAAACCCGGAAGCGAAATAACGCTATTTTTTGGTCACTGTTTCAGATAAAAAGCAGACGAATACTTGCATTTAATCGTGGCTGCTGAGACAATGCAAGATGTATGCAAGGGTATAATTTTAGTGATGGGCCATCAAATCTCATTTAGGTAAGGAATAAATTGAGTACGTGGGGGTATGGCACAGAAGAAAGGGGCTCAGTAATTAGATTAAAAGTTAAAGTTGATGGAGTTGAACAATTGTCAGAATCAAGATACCAAAGTTAGAAGGCTGGAAATATAGGAAAGTTTTAAATTTTGATTTTGGAAATGGTAAATCTATTAGTAATAAAGTGTAATTTATAACTTATATTATATATTAATGTTTTTTGTAAAAAAAGAAAGAAAAAAAAGGAAAGAAAAAAATAATTTAAAAAAAAAAAGAATGAAGGAGAGGAAGGAAGAGGAAGAGGGAGAGAGAACAGGAGTGTTGCTTTATTGCCCAGGCTAGGATGCAGTCTAAAAATGGGTATTGAAAACCTCTTTTATGCCAATAATTGTGCTTAATAATGGAGACAGGAAAAAAATGAGGGAAGAAAATAACAAACAAGCAGCCAACCAATATTTCATTTAAACCTGTAAGTAGGTGTGATGTGGTACTGATAAGAGTGTATATTTTGTGTATTTAAAGTGGAGAGTTCATAAATGTTTATTAAGTTTACTTGTTCTGGATCTGAGTTCAAGTCCTGGATATCCTTGTTAATTTTCTGTCTCGTTGATCTGTCTAATATTGATGTTGAAGTCTCCCACTATTATTGTGTGGGAGTCTAAGTCTCTTTATAAGTCTTATGTATCTACATGTTCCTGTATTGGGTGTGTATATATTTAGGATCTTTAGCTCTTCTTGTTGCATTGATCCTTCTACCATTATGTAATGTCCTTCTTTGCCTCTTTTGATCTTTGTTGCTTTAAAGCCTATTTTATCAGAGACTAGGATTGCAACTCCTGCTTTTTATTTATTTATTTATTATTTTGCCTATTTATTATATTAATGTTATTAATATATTAATTAATAAATGTTAATGTATATTAATATCATTACTAAATTATTTCCAATTATAAACATGGAAAATGAGTGGAACTAGTATCATGGAAAACAAGAAAATTGGAGATGAGGAAGTTAAAAAATGAAGAAGCTAGAACACTGAATATACCATATTGGTGGTTATTGATTTCATTAAGGAGGTGACAGACATATTAGCAGAGAGGAAGATAGTAAGCAGAATGTCATTTTTCAGTGGCTCCAAGGAAGTGATTGGAATGCAGTGGGTAGCTTTAGACTGCCATAGACCAAGAGTTCACCCAAATTCCTTAAATCTGGTCTCTTTCCAAGGTGTATTTATCAATTTTCCTCTAATATAGCTCTGAAATCTGCTCATTTTTCTCCATCTTTTCTTCCACTGTCTTGGTTCATATTCATGTAATTTCAAACCCAGGTTATTACAACAGCCTCTTAATTGGTTTTTAAACCTCTAGGAATCCCAAACTGATTTTTTTTCAATACGAGAAAATTCATTAAACTAATAAATGAATAAATGGCATTTTTCTTAGTTGGTCATTATATAATGTACCGAACACTACTTGTTGCCTCTCCAGAATGCATTGCCAACTTGTTTTTCCTTAATAGAAAAAAACTATTTCTTTTTCAGGTATCTGCTCTACATTCATGTGCTTACAGGAAATCTAAAACCATTTCCTGTCCAAGGAATGCCAGGTTAGCTCATGGGCAGTATTTTCAGAAAAGGTCTCTTGACATTTTAGGTGGTACTATTCTTCCTTGTGCAGGGCTGATGTGCATTCCTGGATATTTAGAAGCCCAGATATTCTCTGCGAAATATCAATAGAGTATCAAGACGTTACAACAAGCAAAATATCTCATAGTATTATGGTCTAATTTATGAACCATGAGTCTAAGCATGCAGAGCGGATATGTGATCTAATACTGACTATTAAGAAGTAAAGACAATTGTATTGGGAAACGCCTATGAAAAGTTTATTCATGTTGTCAGGAAGACGACAGTAAGACAAAGCCCTTCTCCTCTGGAGTATATCAGATCCATATTGATCACCTTGAACTGCTGTCTTGCTACCATCCTGGAAATGAAACCATTCCCAAGCATGTTGGACTGTAAGAACATCAAAACACTGGGTATTTGAATTGTTAAATCAAATAACTCCGAGGTACATACTATGTTGAGATTTCCTATTGAGTCAGATAACAAAATTTTTCACACTTGCACTAGTTTCAGTAGGGATTTTTTTATTACTCATAGCTAAAAACACCCTAAATAATCCATGTAACATACTTACTCCTTAAACTTACCGGAATAATAGGGAAATTTTCAACCACATAACTTATTCTTGTTGAGAGGTAAAACCAAATTTATATCACAAGACATTTCTCTCTCTCCTCCTAATCCATTCAGATAATTGACTTCAAGCCAGAGAAAAAACATTTGGGAAAAATAACAGGCAGCTGTGTTGCTTCAACCAAATATATATTGATTTTGCTAGAGGAAATGAGAAGTAAGTGCCTGTCTCCTACAGCTTATTGGTAGAATCAGTCCTTTGCTATTTCTAGATTGATCCATTATCTTCATTATCTACCCCCCCCTTTTTTTTTCTTTAAATGAAAGGAGACTGCTTTTGGGGAACAGCTGGATACAAGGACCAACCAATGTATCAATTTCGACTTTTTAGTGGACACATGGAATAAGTCACAAGGATATTTTGGTTATCACAAGAAAAAAAGTCTTTCCAGGGAAAGACTTCTTTGCATCCATAAGTAGAAGAAAGGAGGCTCTATCCAGTCTTTAGGGCCAATTTCCCAGTTCAGGTTTGTCTTTGACTCACTAGCCACAGGTAGGAACAACGCACAGCAGAAACCAGAGAGAAAAATAAAGAGGGAAACTTGGCTGAAAGTGGAGAACGTTTACAAGGTCATGTCTTTTTTTCTGAGTAATTCAAGGTGTAACTTACTTGAAAGCACTGATTATAAAGTTAACACGTTGTTTCAGAACTTATGTGGAAATAGAAGCCGCATCTCTTTGATGTATTCCTTTTGGACGAGTCTTCATCTCGTAGATCACAGTGGAGGAGCGCTTTAGTTCTCCCAGTCTTGATTCTGTCCCTAGAAGAGGTTAGGAAATTGGGCTATAAACTTCTTCCTGGAGCATGTAAATGAGAGATAAATCTACATTCCTTTGAAGACTGTTTGGATATTCATCTGACATTCCTGAAATGTAGTCACTCTATTTTAACAGCACCTAGACAGTTGAAATTGCCTGACAGTAAAAAGAGGAAGTGGGGGGACAGGGAGAAGCTGGCTTGGATTACAGGGATGAAGGTTTAAGGCATGCTGGAGGTCCTAAAACTGTCCTCCAAGAATCTTGCCTATGATCATTCTCCTTCCAACCTTGCAGACAGTTTCCCAGTGAGCACACTCTACTTTGATGCAGTGACATCTCCCCCTGTTTCTAGCAAGCTCTACTGGTAACAGAAACAAGCCGCACAATATTCCACTACTGTGATATAATAGGCCTCTTAGCTTTCCTTAGCTTCAATATTTATCTGTGTAAAGGATTTTATATGGTTCTTTTACAAAAATTATTTATTATCTCCTTCCATTTTTCAAAGAGTTAACACTGTTTGTTGTCTCTGGTAAAAACTTATAGTGGATATTTGTCTTTTTCTTTTCTCTATCTCTCTTTCTTTTTTTTTTTCTCTTTCACTCTCTCTTTTCTCTCTCTGACTTTCCAGTGACTCCTACTTCTTTCTGTTATTGCAACGTTTCAGAGCCCACTTGTTACTGTAGAAACCTAAAATTGGAGATCCCAGTTTCCTATTCAGTCTTTTAGGAAGGACTCAGGCATGTGACATAAGCTTAACAATCAGATAAACTTGAACCCAGAGGTAGTTACGAAAAAAGGACGATGGAGGAGAATCCCTCCTGTCGTTGGTCCATTGGTATCCTTTCCTGGAGTGCGCTGCCAGCAGCAGCAGGCTGTGTCTCCTCCCAGCAGCGGGAGGAGGTGGGCAAGGTGAGTCATCCAGTATTGGACTGTAGTTGCTGCCAGGCTCACAGGACTGGTTCTGTGGCATGGTTTGACTTATGAGCACAGCTGCCTAACTTACCCTATTTCTGCATGTCTTCTGAATCCAATTCTTAAGGCTGATGTGCTCAGGAATTTATATATCGCCATTTTTGACATCCTTTAGTATGTACCTGATGATTCATCAAAGTTAATATCTTCACTGTCTCCCGAATTCATGTTCAAAGTAAATTTATTCCTACTTCACTCTCATGTGAAGAAACTTCAAATCAGTAGTAATCAACTAGGGATGATTTTATTCCAAGGGGGACAATTGGGAATCTCTGGGGATAATTTTGGCTTGTTTTTCACAGCAGAGAGGGTGCTACTCGCATCTAGTGGGGAGCACAAGACAGCCCCCCACAACAAAGAAATATCTACCCCAGGCTTTAATTTGCTGAGGGTGAGAAACCCTGTTTTAAACATAGACAACTGCAGGCTTCTGTCGCTGCCCTGGTTATTTACGGTTGTGTGATCTTGGACAAGACATTTAACGTCTATATGGAGTTTCCACATTTGTAAAGTAAGGGTGATGTTTGCTAAAATCAAATGAAAGTATATAGAAAATGTCATGCCTGTGCATGGCAGATGTGCAGTGAGCATTGGGCTACTTTCTCCCTTCCCATCTTTCCTTCTTGGTCTTTTTCTATTATACAGGAAGGAGTTTGGAAGTTATTTTAAACTCTCTTGTCACCAAGACTTTTCTTTCTATTTTAATCTTGCCATCTTTTGTAACGCAGTTTCACTTTCTCAAGTATCCCCAGGAGAAACCTCTTTTATTAGCTCCCTATGAAACACCAAGCAGTATATATAGTACATAACTTTGTTTTTAATTTCACTATCAATTTTATGTGTGTACATCTCCCACTTGAAGCAAAATTTCCTTGAGAGCAGGGCTCATATCTTATAACATCATAGGGTTTAACACTATGCAATTGTGCATGGTAGATGTTAAATGTTTGCTGATAAATCTGTTGAATAAAATAATTCATTGGCTAATACCAAGTGTAGATATGACAGTTCAACTATGCGATTGTTCCAGCAAAGGGCAGCAGTTTTGAAGGTATTTCCTGTGTCTTCCCACTTCCCTTTCACTTTACACTTCATTCTGGCAAATCCTGCTTTACAAATAATATTTTACTGCACTTTGTTTTGTTAATTAACCTAAGAAGCAAGACAAATTTAGGAATGGTTGGAGTTGCTCTTTCTTGCCTCCCTTTTTTGCAAAGCCTTGCCACTGTCTATCCAGACATCTATGAGATACACGTGATATGCTCATTTTAACAATGGTTTCCTATTGTTTTATGCAGAGTGCTGATTATAATGGGAATGGTTTTAGATTAGAGAAGGAGGGTGAATCGTACCATAGTCCATTTGTATCATGCATGGGTGGCTGTTGGTTTGGCTACAAGTGAATTATAACTACAGTTGAGTTTACCTGATTCTTCCTCCTGCTTCACTCTTTGGTTCTAATCTGTAACTCAAGTTTCCCATATTTGCCTCTTAAACATGAAGTCACCAATCGGTGTGTGTCTCTCTCACTCTATTTCTGTCATCTCTCTTTAAAATCCCTCAATGGAGTTTCACATTTTAGCAGGGGACGAGAAAGTGGGGAATAAGTTTAAATTTTCTATCCGGTCTTCCCAAACTGCTTTTGGATTATATATCCAACCCCATTTATAGCAACTTACCATTTCAGAACTTTTCCCTCTAGAAACACTGTTATTTTTAGATTATGCTTCCTTCATACACAACATACACATGTGCAAACATACACACACATCCCATGCTGTTATACAATCAGTGCTTTGCTCATGCCATTTCTTCCTACTTGAATACCTTTTCTTCTCTTCTGTGCTCAGCTCCTCCCTGCTCATTCATATGCCATTTGCTCAATAACTGTCTCTGCCATAGACTTGACTAAGCGCCCTGCTTTAGTGCCTCTGCTACTGAAAGTATTTTTTTCCTTGGTATCGAAACAAATTATTATAGAATCTGCCTTCCCTTCTAGACTCTGATGTCATGGAAGGCTCTAAATTCACCAGTGACCAGGGAAAAACAGTTGGTTGCATAAAACTGAACATGCAGTGAAAACCAGGGATCTGTTGGCTGCATGTTTGTTTTGTGGTGGGATGGTTGCCTAACTTTAAGTGGGAAAATATTACCTGTTATCAATGACCTCCTGGAGTGCAGTGTAGAAGAAATCGGATGCCATAATTGATTGGTGATGTTTGCCTATGGGCAGAGGTGCAAGTAGCACGTTTGTGAATGGATCCTCTAAATATCAGTTTTTCAGACCCAAGCCTCTGAAAAATTTATACACTTTGGTTAAAATACCATCTTCAAACCCCCCATTTCTTTTATTTTGTAAGTGGTTTATTAGGTATCACTGTTGTGATATACATGTAGAGGTGGTATTAATGGGCACTTTGTTTTTTGTGGTCAAAAGCATCATGTTTTGTTTTTATGGCCTGAAATCCTGTTAAAATTAAGGAGTAGGTGCTCAATGCTTATTCTCAGATGCTTATGGGAAAACTTCAGAGAGTTTACTTTGTGTTTTAAGACTAAACATTTGGAACTACAGGATGACCCTGACCCTCGGGTGCTTGAGTTCCCATAACAGACCAGGGGAGAAAAATTGGCAGTTTCTTTGTGGGTCTGTGCCTACCCGTTTCGTCTTTTCCCCAAAAAAATCTGAAAAGAGGCAAGTCCATACCTCTGCCATCCTCCCACTGTTCAGATGTACTTAATTAGGCTAATTCATCAGAAGACAGATAATTAGAACAACAAGTTGTGCCATTTCTAGTATGACGTGAGATGGCTATTTCATATCTGTTTAAATTTTCAAGGAAATTGATATAAACTAGTATGCTATGTTCCAAAATCCTAACTCCAAGGACAGAAATAAAGGAACAGAATGACCCAAGTCTATTACTGATATGTTCAAATCTAACATTCAAAGCTATGAGAAGGGAAACAGCTTCAACCTACAAAGGCCAGACCCCGGCCAGTGAATCTGTTTTTCACGCCTGGGGAACATGCATTCAGAAATGGAAGACTTGAGCAAATGAAAAGATTGACCCATCAGTGATGTGCAGGAGCTCTACAGGCAGGGGATGTAAAGAGAAATGAAGCAATCTCTGAGCTCATAGCATTTATATTTTAATGGGGGAGTCAAGACATGCACATAATTAATCATAAAGCAGACTAGCGTATACATTATACTAGCAGTGCAGGTAAAATGCTGAGAGAGCACAGTGAATGAAGACTGTGGGAATCTTCAGGAGTCAGTGTCTGTTTAATCTTCAATAGGGGAAGGAGGAGAAAAATTGAATTCTGGATTGAATAAATATCTGAGCAGAGGTATAGAGGATTTTAGATCAGTTCTCAGACTACTTTCCATGTGCTAAGTACTGTACTAGGGCCTAGAAATAAAGAGGTATGAGTAAAATATAGTTTCTGGAACTAAGGGAGAATATTTAGGCTAGTTTGAATGAAATATTGACATAAAGAATAAATAGTTAAAAGAGTATGATTAGAATAAAAAGATTTAAATGAAAAACAAAGGAGTAGAGTTTACTTGGTTTACTTGATTCTTCAAAGCTTATTAAAGGCTTTGGGGAATGGAAGTGACATGATGTTTTTTCTTTTCTTTTCTTTTTTTTGAAATAGAGTCTCACTCTGTCACCTATACTGGAGTGCAGTGGTACAATCAAGGCTCACTGAGTTAGTTGAAGATATAATTAATGGTACAGTCTGGCTCTGTGTACCTGCCCAAATCTCATTTCAAATTGTAATTCCCAGTGTTGGAAGAGGGCCTAGGTGTGAGGTTATCGAATCATAGGGGTGCACTTCTCCTTTGCTGTTCTTGTGATAGAGTTCTCACAAGACTTCATTGTTTGAAAGTGTACGACACCTCCCCCTTCTCTCTCTCTCCTTCCAGCCATATGAAGATGGGCTGGCTTCTTCTTCACCTTCTGCCATGAAGTTCTAACCATGAGGGTAAGTTCACATATCTACCTCCTATGTAAGGTCTTCAATAGTAGTAAAAAGCCCACCAACCAGAAAAAACCCAGGACCAGATGGATTCACGGCCAAAGTTTACAAGTGACACAAAGAAGGTCTGGTGCCATTCCCACTGAAACTATTCAAAAACATTGAGGAAGAGGAACTCCCTTCTAATTTATTCTGTGTGGCCAGCATCATCCTGCTACAAAAACTGGGAGACACAACAAAAAAGGAAAACTTCAGCCCAATAGCCTTGATGAACACAGATACAAAAATCTTCAACAAAATACAGCAAACCAAATCCAGATGCATATCAAAAAGCTAGTCCACCACGCTCAAGTAGACTTTATCCCTGGGATGCAAGGTTGCTTCAATACATTCACACAAATAAATGTGATTAATCACATAAATAGAACTAAACCCAAAACCATACGATTATTTCAATAGATGCAGAAAAGGCTTTCAGTAAAATTCAACATCCCTTCAAGGTAAAAACTCTCAGCACTAGGCATGGAAGGAACATACCTCAAAGTAGATAAGCCATCTATGAAAAACCCATAGTCATCATCATACTGAATAGACAAAAGTTGGAACAATTCCCCTTACAAACCAGAGCAAGACAGTGATGCCCTTCTTGCCACTCCTATTCAGCATAGTACTGGAAATCCTAGTCAGAGCAATCAGACAAAATAAATAAATAAAAGGCATCAAAATAGGAGGAAAGGAAGGGAAATTGTCTTTGTTTGCAGCCATATGACACTATACCTAGAAAACCCCACGGTGCCTGCCCAAAAGCTCCCTGATCTGATAAACAACTTCAGCAAATTTTCAGGATACAAAAATAAATACAAAAATCAGCTGCATTCCTATATACCAACAACATCCAAGCTGAGAGCCAAATCAAGAATGCAGCTCCATTCACAATAGGCATGGAAAGAAGAAAATGCCTAGGAGTACAGATAAACTAGAGAGGTGAAAGAGCTCTACAATGAGAATTACAAAATACTGCTCAAAGAAATCATAGATAACACAAATGGAGCAATATTCTCTGCTCATGGATAGGAAGAATCAATATTGTTAAAATGGCCATACTGCCCAAAACAATTTAATAATTCAATGCTATTCCTATTAAACTATCAATGATATTCTCTAGAATTAAACAAAAAAACTATTTTAAAATTCTTATGGAACCAAACCAAAAACCAAAAACAAAAAACACAAATAGCCATGGTAATCTTAAGCAAAAATAACAAAGCTGGAGGTATTACATTACCTGACTTCAAACTATACTAAATGGCTACAGTAACTAAAACAGCATGGTAGGACTACATTAAACAGGCACATAGACCAATGGAACAGAATAGCCCAGAAATAAGACCACACGCCTATGACCAGATGATTTTCAACAAAGCTGACAAAAACAAGCAACAGTGAAAGGACTCCCTATTCAATAAAAACTGCTGTATGCAGTAAATTGATATTAGACCTCTTCTTTACAGTATATATAATGGCCAGACATGGTGGCTTAGGTCTGTAATCCCAGCACTTTGAGAGGCCAAGGTGGGCAGATCACCTGAGGCCAGGAGTTCAAGACCAGCCTGGCCAACATGGTGAAACCCTGTCTCTACTAAAAATGCAAAAATTAGCTGGGTGTGGTGGTGTGTGCCTGTATCCCAGCTACACAGGATGCTGAGGCAGGAGAATCTCTTGAACCCGGGAGGCGGAATTTGCAGTGAGCTGAGATCCTGCCACTGTACTCCAGCCTGGGCAACAAAGCAAGACTCCATGTCAAAAGAGAAAAAAAATACCTTGGATTAAAGACTTTTAAATGTAAAATCTAAAACTATTAAATCCCTGGAATATAACCCAGAAAGTATCATTCTGGACATAGGACTTGGCAAAGATCGCATGACAAAGATGCCGAAAGCAATTTTGACAAAATCAAAAATTGACAAGTGGGATAAAAATTTACAATTAAACAACAGAGTATCTCTACAGCAAAAGAAACTATCAGCAGAGTCGGACAACCTACAGAATGGGAGAAAATATTTGCAAACTGTGTATCTGACAGACATCTAATATCTAGAATCTTTAAGGAGGTTAAATTAAGAAGTAGAAAACTAATAAGCCCATTAAAAAACGGGCAAAAAACATGAGCAGACACTTTGTAAAGATGTGCATGTAGCCAACAAGCATATGAAAAAGTGCCCAACATCACTAATCATTAGAGAAGTGCAAATAGAAACTACATAGGATACAATTTCACATCAGTCAGAATGGCTATTATTAAAAAGCCAAAAAAATAACAGAAGCTTGTGAGGTTGCAAAGAAAAGGAAATTCTTATACACTGCTGGTGGGAATGTAAATTAGCTCAGCCATTGTAGAAAGCAGCTTGGCAGTTTCTCAAAGAGCTTAAAACAATTGCCATTTGACACAGTAATATTACTGGCTATATCCCCAAAGGAGCATACATCATTCTACCAGGGGGACACATGTACATGTTCATTGCAGAACTATTTACAATAGCAATGGAATCAACCTAAATGTCCATCAATGGTAGATTAGATTTTAAAGAATGTGGTACATAGACACCGTGGAATACTATGAAACTGTGAAAGAGAATAAGATACAATCTTTTGCAGCAACATAGAAGAAGCTGAAGGCCATTATCCTAAGCAAACTAACACAGGAAGAGAAATCAAGTACAACGTGTTCTCACTTACAAGTGGGAGCTAAACATTGAGTACATATGGACACAAATAAGGGAATAATGGACACTAGGAGAAGGGTGAGGATTGAAAAATACTTGTGTACTGTGCCTTATTACCTGAGTGATGAAATAATCTGTACATCAAACCCCCCTGACATGCAATTACCTATGTAACAAACCCGCACATGTACCCCTGACCTAAAATAAAAGTAAAAAAAGACTTCTCCAACAGCCATTT
Organism: Sapajus apella; assembly: GCF_009761245.1. Lineage (NCBI taxonomy): Eukaryota > Metazoa > Chordata > Mammalia > Primates > Cebidae > Sapajus > Sapajus apella. The sequence goes on from NW_022436944.1 coordinate 46,381,190, forward strand.
AAATAAAGTTTTATTTTATTTTTAATTGACAAATAATAATTGAATATACTTGTAGGGCACAATGTGATATTTTATACATGACTACATTTTGGAATGATCGATTCAGGCTAACTAGCATATTCATCACCTCATATATTTATCATTTCTTTGCAGTGAGAACTTTCAAAATTATCTTAGCTATTTTGAAATATACAATACATTTGATAGCCATGGTCATCAGTGCTTTAGGTTTGGGGCTCAATGCAGTCAATATTACAGCTTAGAAATAAAACTCTTTCCTAATCCAAAAGGGATCAGAATACCCTACTATTTTACATTAAAATCCTAAGGATCAAACATACCAGTATCACATATGTAATTAGCATATTTCAATGAACCAATGAAATTATTTACATTTTTACTAACATGTCTCCTTCAGACAACACTTTAGTAGCTGGAAAGATACTAAGAAATGCCCCTTTGTGTAAAATTATGACTGTTCATTAATTGTCATGTAACAAGTGATAATAACTGATAATAATTGGTACTAACTGCTAATCTGCCAATCACTGGTAACAGTAAGCACAGAAGACAAAATTTTATCCTCCAGGGTTTGAGTTCATCGCATTTGGGCTGATTATTATTACTTTTCATAGATAAGACTAGAGTTCTTAAATGGTAAATATTTGAAAAGTGAATGTTATAGTAAACTCAACAATTTTTTTTAATTGACAGATATTGAGTACTATATGCTTTAATGTTAGAGGCTCACAAGAAGAATTCGAAAATGATATTAAGGTGAGTAGCCTTTAACTTACTCATTTGTCCTACCCTCATGATAATGCTTTATTATGGTTCACATTTTGGAGGACCCGATGATAAATGGTTCCAATTACATTCTCTATTTCCTCTATAGTTTTTGTTTGTGGTTTTCATTATTTTAAGTAGAGTTGTTCATCTTCTCCATATCTGCTGTGAAGGACATATATAATTTTATACATGAATGTCGTCCATGGGAGGACATAAATTATGAATTGTCATGCCTGGCACCAAGCCATATGACCACTGGAATGCCGACTGAGGCTCCCAAAGACTGGCTTTTCTATGGTTACCTGAGTGGCATTTCAAGGATGTGGGTGAGAAAGATTGGGTCTGCATATTTGAACATCTCAACTGTAAACCCCAATGCTCACCACCTTTACCATCATTCCAATGACTCAATGAAGACTATGAATAAACATTCAAGTTATAGAAAGTTAACATAAAAGTTCAATTGAGCCAACTTTGTAATCCAATGGAAAGATTGAACTTCCTTCTTCAGTTAATTGCCAGGGACTTGAGATTTTCTTAAAATGAATATATTAAAATGAATATACACACACACACATATTTCCAGATATCTGAATTCGGGCTTTGTTACTTTCTTGTGCATCTATATAGTTTTAAAACTACCCTTGCTAATTCCCTATATTATTTTTGATTATAGCCTTTTAGAATATTAGCGGTCCCCTAGCATATTAAACTAAAACATATTGAAATTGTTAAATATGATGTACTGATCTTGGCTCTAATAAGTTTAAAATGGTCGGAAATTTCTGAAGGTACATTGTGTTTTGTTTGTCATGCAAGATACATTATTTTGAAAAAGACAGACATTGGATTCCTCCTCCCTTCTTCCTCTACCCTCAGCCCCTTCCCACCACACAGCTATACAAGTAGAGGAGGTTTCTGTGATCCATACAACTTGGTCCAAATATATTCCTTCTAAATAAGCTTCAATGCTTTATTGCTTTCTCTTGATGAGTCCTTTGGCTTCACAAGGGTAACATTTTTCTCTTGATACCATATACTGACTGGCATTTAAGCAACGATGATGGGAAGTTACTAAACTAGGAAAAAAAAGTGAATGCTGCAATTCTTAGAATGCTATCACCCTTTGCTCTTCAAGAGGGAGATCCTCTACTCCATTATTAACTACTATTCACAGTGGTTGGAGCTTCTAAGTGATTGGTGACCCTGGTGCATTCATTGGGCCTCATTTTACTACTGAGCCAGGTCCAATCTCAGACTTGGAGTCTGCTCTGTGGACATAGATTTAGGAGAGAAGAAAACCTAATTTAACTTTGCAAGCCTAAGTCAATACACTAGCAATACCATAGAACACCCAGAGAAGAATAGGCAACCATTTCTTGTGTATTCCTTGGCCATTAAGAAACTGGTGTTACTGTTCTAGCATTTATCACCCCATTAGCAGACAAGAGGAGGGGAAGAGGTGTGACTGGCAAGTATATAGGAAAATGGAGAGAAATTTGTTCCACTTGAATTGCTATGAATTCTTATTCCTTCGAAGTATGAGACGGTAATGCTTTGTCAACCCTTGTGATGCCAGCTGGATTTCTGAATTCTGTAGTTTCCTAAGATTCAGAAACCCAGACGAATTTCTGCCTTCACAATGTTACCTCATAACTACTGGGTTGGTTCTATTTCTGGTAACTTAGACACTCAAATGTGCAAACATGAATAAAACAATGCCATTTCAAGGTAAGTTTACAGTTTAATTAGTAAAGAAGAGAAAACCTTATAGAATCAGTAGAATACAAGATAGAATTAATTAGTTGTTAGGTAAGTAGCAGAAAAAAATGAAATGGGTGGTCTTTATGGACTGGTGTGGGGAAGCAAGGACTGATTCCCAGAGGAGGAGGAATAGTTGACAGACTTCAACTAGGCAACTCATAGAATTCAACTAGGCAACTCATAGAATTCAACTAGGCAACTCATAGAATTCAACTAGGCAACTCATGCACTGTTGGTGGGAGTGTAACCTGATGCAGCGCTGTAGAACAAGTTGGCAAAATCTATTAAAATTATATGTGGGCATAATTTTCTACCCAGTAATTACCCTTCTTAGAGGTTATCCTGGGAAACATTCACAAGCTCAAAGAGAGGCAAGCCCACCATGAATTTTAACAGTGGCCGTAACAGTGGAAGCTGGCTGTAATCCATGGATTTCTAAGGGAATGTCTACATAGATAAACTAATACATAGCCACACTATAGAGGCTTACACGGGTATGATGAATAATCAGCTCACTCTACACAAAAAACATAAAAAGACATTCAAGATACGATGTTAAATAAGCAAAATCACATGCAAAGTGACAGCACATAAACAACATGCATGTATATGCAAATACATAGGAAAAATAGGAGGTGCCACAACAAATTGTTGGCAGCAGGTCCTTTCAGGTAGACACCTAGGATTGAGCATATGTTTAAATGGGACATAAGCCTTAGCTGTATGTACTTATATTATTCAAGTAATCAAATTTTTATAAAATGATTTTTCAATGAAGAGCCAAATCAGAAGAAGAAACTGGGAAGGAAACAGCAAGATACCTGGAAAAATACGCAAATGTGCACCCAAGCTGCAAACTGATCCTTAATTCCTTATTGCCCATCCTTCCAATCTGGCTCATCTCAAGTTTTGCTATCTAAAATGCATATATGATTTGGTTACTCCCCTTCTTAGAAAGGCTATCTACAAACTCCTTCTAAAGACCTCCAAAATCTCCCCTTACAGCCCGTCTTCAGTTTCACCTCTCTCTAATTCCTCTCCAGCATTCTCAACTGTAGCTGGACCAAACCACTTGCAGTTTGTACCTGCACCACCCTAGTTGCACATCTGTGATTTGGTGCATGCTGCTGGAAAGTTCCTCTCCTCTTTGGTCACCTGGTAATCCTCAAGACTGTCAAGTCCTGGGTGAAGGCTTTCCTGAGAGCATCACCTCTGTCACTGTGAATTACCATCTTCTTCTTTTCTGCCTGCATTATAGGCTGTATATACTTCTATCACCTACATCAGTCTCTTGGCTCCTTTTTCCTTGCCTTTGGACAGTTTAAATTTTTTATGAGTAGGGACTATATGCGTCAAAAATGTATTCATTCACTCAGTCTTTTATTCAACGAAAAATTTAGTGCCTGCTACATTCCAGGCATTATGCTGGGTGCTGAAGAAGACAAAATTGAATAAAACGTATTTTCTGTTCGCAAGAAACTCATAACAGAGGGGTAAAGGAAGAAATGGGTGGAAAGGTAAGAGCAAAATTAAGAAGGTGTTATACCAGGGGAGGAAAGAACTTCAAAACCGAGGACATGGTAGACATTGGACATTGCTTTAGCAGGCCACTTCCCACTCCCATTTCCTCACCATGTACTGACTTTCCTATGGGAACAACCTCACCCACATTGTGTCCGACTTGCCCCCCGTAGTAACAGGCATGTAATCCAATCAAGGTCAGACACCTTTTCACTCCTGTCATTATAATCTTGAGTAGCGGGACACGAAGACAGACATCATCTCGGTTGCTTCCCAGGCAGCAGCAGCAGCCCCATGCCATGTGGCCCAGTGGTTCCTGCAAGGGTCTTATCTCTTATTCTACTTCTTGTCCCAGCCTCTTGCCTTCTTTTGACTCTGTGAGATATCATGCATACAATCCTATTTCCTTTACCACAGTAACTTCCTGGGGAGTTAGTTTCTGTCCCTTATAACCTACAGCTCTATCTGACACCTTGGGTTAGCAGTAGCTAATGCCACAGAATGGTAGAGTCCAAAGCTTGAATGTCATTTGGACTCCAAATTGAGGGTCACTGGTGACTTCCTTTCTAAGATGCAATTCAGGTTTATGGTTGGGTCAGAGTTTGATTATAGGGTGCAGCTAACCAGCATATGTAAACAGATTATTCATCCCACCATGTCTCACTGTATTCTCTCTTGTGATTATCTGCATTCTTGAAGATTCTGTTGACTATGGAGGTAAAGAATTCCAAAGAACTAATTTCTCTATAGGCTGAATGTGCCTACTCGTAACTGTCCAAAGGTTGCTAATATATTACATGTCTTTTTTACAAATATGACCAGTCTGGGTCAGCCAGCTTGCTTTGGAAGCCAAAAGGTGCTGACTGTCTCTGGAATGTGTCTTACCTAAGTAAGTAGTTCTTTTTAAATCAGCTAGTTTATTGACCTTGGCTTGTTTTGTAAACCAGTCAATTATTAATAAGGCTTTAAAATGCCTCATGAATTTGATGAGATGGGAAAAGTCTGGATTCCTGGCTAACTTTATGAAGCCAAACTCTCCCTAACACCCACTCCTAACATAGACAGAAGGGCTGGAATCAGCCATACAGTCTTGCATTGCTTTTCTTTGAACTTGTACCTGAGGGTAGGACAGTGGTGGGGGCCATATAGAAATAAATTCAAGTTTAATTAAGACGAAATTCACACCAAAAAAAAAATGATCGCTCAGTTCTTTACTGAGTGTGGATAATCAGTGTTACACTTTGCTCTGTTAGGCAAGCTTCCTTCCAACTGATTGCCTCAGAGATGACCCAGCAGGGACTCTCTCAAAGCACTTTTCCTCTAGGAACGAATTCCCAGTCCCATCACCAACTAGGTGGATTTTTCTCTGCCAACACATACACCCCCTCCAGTGAATTGGTAAAGCACCTGTACGGAGTTGATGTTAAGATCTCCGACTATGGATGCAGAAGGACCTCCATTCAGACCACTGGCTCTGCTTCCACTGGTTGTACTGTGTGACCTCAGTAAAGCTTTTTATCTCTATGAACCTCATTTTCATATTCCGCAAATTGAGTCTAACAGCTAGCTCAGAGTAATTCTTTTGAGGACTAAATAAAGAACTTAAATGTAAAAGGCACATTGTTGGGCACGTAGTAATTTGATTATTGATGATCATTTTAAATGATTATTATTTATGTATTCATTAATATTTATTTGATTTATTCATTAATAAATATGTGATTAATATTTATTTGATAATATTTATCAATTTAGGACTTACCAAAATCGATAATATTTGTTTTATCATCAGGAGAACATAAAAGCTTCATTCTTGTATGTCAAATGGGGCTAATATTTGTAAATAAGCTTTTACTACCATTCTTATTCTGTTAGTGTATTATTATATCTTATATGATCACTGTTCTAGACCATGAGGCCAAAGTTACTCATTTATGCATGCTGAGCGCCTAGCACAGTGTTTGGAAGGGTTTAGAAACTCAACATCCGTTATTGAGTGAATGAATAGAGAAATGAAAGATACATTGTCCCAAGTGTCCTTTTAAATAGAAACTTTCTTGGTGACAGAGATTGTGGCTATCTTTGTGTCCATGGAACCTGATAGGTGTCCAGTAAGCATTTGCTGCATTTATTCTGTTAAAATTGAGAGAAGGGATTCGTGACTTAATTATAGAATAGTGGTGAGCTGAGTTCATTTCTGCTAGCCCTTCTATTTTCTGTCTGCCTTGGTTTATTTCTAGTCCCTATTGTAGAACCTGGCATGAGAATCTATCAACAGGAAGACAAAAGAGATTAACTCAATACGAACTGAATTAAGTCCTCAGTAAGACTCAACAGCTTCCCTTTCTGATTCCTACTCAGCCCCACAACTGTATCATGGCAGGCGAGAGAAAGAAATCATATTGTGTTCTTTCTTTCTTGCCCATTCTAAATTTGTTTATGACATGGAAAATGACAGCGTTGAAGGGAGACTGGAAGGGGAAAATTACTCACATGAGGGTAATAAGCAGTCTTAAAGGGTGTAAGGGAAGGAGGGGTTTGCTTTAGTTGGGACTGGTGGTACTGCTGTACGGGGTCGATTGTGTAGACATGAATCTTGGGCCTTTGTAAACCCCAGACAGTTTAGCTGACTCCTTACCTCCAAAAAAACTGCTTTTCGATTCGCTGTGCTGGATGGAAAGGGAAAAGGTTGACATCGAAGGGAGTTGACTGCTTCTCTCACTGTCCAGGACTATTCCTCTAATTGCTTTATCCATGAAACAGTTCTGCCTTCACCTTCAACGATTAGGACCCATTCAATGCTTTCCTGCCGAGATACCACCAGAGGAGTGGCCAACTGTGTCCACCAGAGTGGGGAGCAGTCAACGTGAAAACAATCTGCCTGGGTTTCTCAACTCATATTTAACTTGCAATTACTAGTTAACTCTCACCATCACTCTCATCCCATTGGACAGATACCTTTGTGCAGAGTGCGCTGAACAACACAAGAACTTGGGTTGTAATCCAAATTCTACTAGGTCCTAGGATCACAACTGAGGCCTTTCACTAGTTATGTGACTTTATAAAAATCACTAAACCTCTCTGGGTCTTACCTATATGTATAATGTCATTTTTCCGGAAGGTGCTAGGTCTGTCTTTCGATGTCTCTTGTGACTCTCAAATTGTCTTGCCATGAAACTGCTCTAGATAGTCCCTAGTTGGACTAGTTGTGGGAATTAAGTGGGAACATATTGGTGACATTCTCACTGTCGACTCCCTTTCCTTTCAAAGTTCCTCCAAAGACCTTGGTTATAGATAGACTTTGTTTACACATGTAAACAAACATCTTGTCAGAGCCACATGGAGCTGGATAAAAAAAGGAAAATATAGAAAGGCCTCTGGACAAGGCATTTCACCAGTGCCTTGTTAGGTGGATAATAGGGGACCTTAAAGATGTTTGAATGGCATGTACAGGGACATTCATGACCACATAATCTCACAGCCAGAGTCTGAAAACAACCTCAGTGTCCATCAACGTATATATATTTAAGAGTGGACAATGAAATTGTAATATATTAATACAGCAGAATACTACTTGCCAGTGAAAACAAACTACTCATACATATAACAATGTGGATCAGTCTCACAGATATTAGACTGTATGAAAGAAACCAGATGCAAAATGATACCTGTCTGACAGCATTTATATGAATATAAAGAACAGGCAAAACTAAGTGACAGTAATGGAAGTTGGAAAGTGGCTTACCTAGGCGTAGAAAGTCATGGATATTGACTGGAAAGGGCATGGGATTACGGACATGTTCCATATCTTCATCTGGGTGATGGGTACTTGAGAGTTTACATTTATAAAAAAAAAAAATCCATATACTTAAGATTAGTGCACTTTATGTATGCTGTATCCTGATAAAAGTGCATTTATGCATTTATATACACTCATTATTCAGTGGTTATGAATATATATATATATATATATATTCCTAGGAATATATATAAAACCCCAAAAACTATCCATATATATACACACACACACACACACACACACACACACATATATATATATATATATATACGGATAGTTTTGGGTTTTTTTTTCTCCCATGAAGGAAATTATAAAGGGGAACAAAGTGAGCAAATCTCACAGTGGTGTTACCGTCAATAAAAAAAGTGGGCTTTGGATTTAGATGCCTAGAGGCTAGATTATATTGGTGGTTATTAGGAAATTGCTTCTAAGAAAGGCCAACCTCTACTAAATTAGTAATCAGTCTTTGGCAACCCTGAAGGTAGAATATAAGTCTAATGAAATTTATTTTGACACAATCAAATTGTATTGACTTCCCAGTAATGGCTTCTGTGACTCATTAGCACAGGAAAGATTATGGTAAACAATCAATCACTAAAGCTCTTTCAGAACCATCTTTTAAAATGTAGAATCCTCTGCTAAAAAAAAAAAAAAAAAAAAAGCTCATTAATTAAAAGGCAGTTGATGCCTCTCTATTCTTCACAAAAAGTGTGATTTGATTTATCTGTTCACTCATACTTTAAGATCAAAGATAAAGAAAAATATCAGCAATATTTAAAAAAAATCTTTTAAAATGAATGTGGATCTAGAATCTTTTTCCTTTTTTGAATGTAATAACAAAAGCCAAAGGATAACAAAGATTTATAACATTAATTTGAAAATATACAGATGTGATCAACATTGCTGGAAAACTTACTGGTTTATTTACATAGTGCCCAAATAATTGATTTGACATGGAAATATTAATGTGCCTGAATTCTCAAATCTATGCTTATAATTTTCTAACAAATTATTAAATTTCAGAATTTATTATACATTACGTTCATTCAGGTGAGAAAAAGAAAAAAAAAGGAACTGACAGGAATTCACTTGATATGGATCAAGCAAAAGAAGGCATGAATTTATTGATGGAGAATTTTTCTTTTTAATGTAAATTCCCATTTTATAATGTATTAGAGAACTTGGAGGAAGATGACAGACACATGGCAATATCAGGATTTGCAAAAATGTATGGAATGCAACCTGGAAACCCATAATTTTTATTAGAATGGGCAGGAAACAGGTTTCTTTCAATCTACCTAATTCTAATAAGATGCTAAAGCAAAGGTCGTCATGTAGCAAATGGTTTTTCAACAGCATCTCCCAGGACTCCGGGGTTATTTGGAGGGCAAGCTTTTCCATTTCCCTCCACTTTCAAAAGAAGTACAGAGAGAGAGAAAAAAAAAATGGGAATGCTTTTTCTCAGGAAAAATACGTTGTAGAAATGCTAAGACGACAACAACAATGTATTCTTTCCAATAAAAGACACTTCAGGTTAGTTTCAACTCCTTGTATGCTCACAAAGAAAGGAACCACAATTGTGATAAAGTTCCGATACAAAGAGATAATAAAACCATTTTAAAGATAATCCTTCATTATTTTTTGGTAGGAGGGAACAAACTTTCAGGGGGGATAAAATACCACTTTTGTGTTTACAAATGAGAACACTAAAGTCAGGTGGGTAAAGTTACCTGTCCGAGTCATCTTATTCTATTGTTTCTCAAAGCATCTTTCCTGTACCAGTGACATCAGTGTTACCTGGGAACCTGTTAGGAGTGCAGATTGCCAGTCCCCACTCCAGACACACGGAATCAGAAGCTCCAGGGACAGGGTCCAGCAATCTGTGTTTTAACAAGCCCTTCAGGTGATTCAGATTCAGCTAACATTTGAGAACCACTATCCTAAGTTATTAAAGAGGAAACTAAAAGTTTTACAGCTAGAACCAACTTCTTGCTGGAAGTCCTAGTGACAAAGCTGAGAAGAGAGCCAAGTAGGACATCAAAACTTATTCCTTACCACTCTACACATAATCTTTGAAAATACACATTATTCATATTACATTAAAGTGGACCTTGGGAAAGATAAGCTCTCCATATTCATAACAATGGGATTGTGGGAAAAAAGCAAAATGAGCCTATTTAGCCAAATCTTTTTAAAAGTGGGAAATGTAGCTTAATTTTAGAGGTTTCTCATTGGGGTCCTCAATATTTATGATATTTCTTACACAACATATATATGGGCTTCTCTGGAAATCTAAAATGTTTATTACCAGCAGAATTCATCATGCTTCACCAATTTTGCTTTACAAAGGTATATTCTTTGGAAGGCTTCAGACCAACTGCCTTGTTTTCCTCGGGTCTGTCTTAGAGGTCACAAATGCAGGCAGGCAGGTGCCCTTCGTGGGTGGAAGACAAGCAGTAAAATTGTTGATAACCAAAAACCACTGACACTATCTGAATGAGGAAGCTACTCATCTCTGGCCAGTGACCTCTAGGGCATTTAGTGTCACCTTCTGATCACAAAGTAAAGAGAAATAACAACAATAACAAATAAATCCAGTAATCCTCTCTCCACTGGAGTGAGAGCCCATTTAAAAGATGATGCTAACTTTCCAAAAACGAAATACATTATTTAAATTACCATCAATTACCAACCTATTTATTGTCTTCTATGCCATATTGTTATTCCAAAAAACAGAATTAAATGCCATTTATTGGTAGATGCTGAAATGTAGTATCATCACATTGTAATTCTTGTTACATGAGAAAATATTTTGGTTTATGTTCAGTTCCTGATCAGCCTATTACTTAGAAGAGTTGTTATTACATACTGTGTTTTCTAATAGTTATTTTGTTATTTTAATTTTTACAATTGACCTTTGAATCACGAAATCTTGTTTCTCAAAGTAAGTAATAATCCACTTCAATATTTTCCAAACTTTTAGCTGGGAAACCCATTCTTGAAGTGAAAGGTCATGAGGTTACCCAATATATAAACAGAACTGAAGCAACTATGAGATTTCCAGAGGCTCTCCAGCAATATTTCCCCCTAATATTTTTTTCTTTGACAGTTTTGCTGCATAAAACTCCACAAGTTCACTGGCTTACATGAAAAAGCATTTGTTCTCATGAGAGTTGGCTGATGTAGACTGGTCTTATCTGGGTAGCTCTCCATTAGGTTGTCATCTGAATTGGACTAAGGTTTGCTCCTCTACATGTCTTATGTGAGTCCAAGATTAAAGGGACAGGCAATACCAAGGAGAGGCTGTTCTTGTGGCAAATTATAAAGTAGAAGAGGGCAAGCTCTACCATCATGCATATTTTAAAGCTCTGATCACATCATGCCTGCTAATATCTCCTTGGCTGAGACAATTTATTTAGCCAAACCTAGAGTCAAGGAGAAGGGAAGAGCACCTTGCTCACCATGGGACCACTGCAGAGGGTGTGTATATATAATTCCATGCCAGGAGAGTGAAGAATTTGAACTATTAGTTCAATCATCTACATTATCCTACCCTATTGTAATCTCAGAGCCAACACTGCGTGACTCATAAAACAATAACAAGTAGTTACCATGCATTGAGAGCCTAACCATCTCATTTTACAAATACACAAAACTGAGGTTTAGAGAGACTAATAAATTTCCAAGGTCTACACAGCTAGAGACAGGTCCAAAACCCTGATGGACTACTCAAAGTTGAGAATTTTCTCCAGCAATATAATAGACCTAACTTAAAAACATGTTCCAAGTCCCTTGAATTAAATAACAAAATTGTAAACGTTATTTTGAATATACAGAAATGCCTTTATTTTGCTGTTGAGTTTAGAAGACTGTTTAATACAGAAACAGGAGGCTGCTTTAGGTTCAGTGCAGATAATGGAGCCTTATTTTTCCAAGATCTGGCATTTACTGGCATTGTGGACTTGCACACAGTATTTGCTTCATTTAAGTATCTTTTCTTACATTTGTCAAATAGGATAGTAATGATTCCCTCAAAGAATTGTTGTGAGGTTAAACATCTGACATTCCATAATGATGAGTTCCTTTTCATTGGGTTATCATTCAGTAGCTAAGAGCTATGCTTTCCTTTTCTTATGTACTGTTAGGAAACCGATATCCTGTTATTCAGGAGCATAGCTTCCTTACTGAAGACATATATATTACAGAAAATGGGCCAACCAATTCTCTACATAGCAAAGGGCAAAGAGGTCAGTCTTGTTTGCCCAATTCTCATGTCATTTCTAATATTGAATTTCTTAAGGCACAAAGAAAACTTGAAATGACTGCTTTGAAGTTAAATTCCGGATTCAATATGTGTTTGGTAATTACTAGAAAAATGGACAGCAGAATTCAAAAGGTTTGAATAATTTATCCAGCAGTGGAATTTTTAAAGGCCATTTGGTCAGCAGGGTGCTTATTTGACATGTGGCTGGTGTGCTTTCTCCATTTTTTATTGATGGTCAGGTGGTAAAAGCAGAACCTCTGTGACATATTTGTCTTACTTGGATGTTTTCTCACCTTGCACTGCTCTTTCAGCTTGAAGCTAGTACTTGTCCTGCCATGAAAACTTGTCTATTTATTAGTCTGTTATAATGTCTATAAACATTAGATTTCTTTTGAGGAACAAATGCCTAACTTGTAAAAAGAAAAAAACATTAAAAAAATTTTCCTACAGTTTCTTTCTGCAAGAATTTTGATAAACATAATTATATTCATAGGATATATTAATACCAACTAGGTGTATTGACTTAAATTATCTGGTGATTGAAATATTTTGTGAAAATCACTCTGTTAATTGAAATATAGAAATCCTGATGAAAATTCCTATAAACACCTTTCCTCAGAATAAAAATATATGTTTCAATATTTTGCAAACAATCATGCACTCCAGCTGTTTTTAGCATCTGCTACCCTGAATTATGTGGTTCAAATATAGGTTTTCTTTTACCTGGGAATTTCAAGAGATTGTTTTGTATTCCTTCATCTCAGTAATGAAACTTTGCAGAGTGTTGGGTAGAATGTTACTCAGTGAGTAGTTGAATTGAGTACAAATAGTATTTAGAATTATGCAGATACTATATCTTATGGTTTTCTTATTATTGAAAGTCAACTGCTATTACAAATTAGAGAAAACGGGAAGATTTGAATCAGTTCGAATATTAGCGCTTTGACATTCACACCCTATTTCTCCATTCATTTATTTGCTACCTTTCATTGGGCTCATAGGACCCATTTGCCAGCAAGAATACTTCCCCTGGTGTTCTACAATTATGCATAACAAAAGGGCTTTTACCTCCCAAGTTTTGCTTCTGAACTTTGTATAAATAGAATCATATAGCATGTCCTCTTTACTCTGGTTCATTTTGTTCAAAATTTCATTTGTGAAATTTATTTTTTTACCTTTAGCACTAATTGATAGGTTCCTATTGATGTATAGTATTACATGTTTGACAAAAACACCATTTCATTATCTATTCTATTCTTGATAGACATTTGAGTTGTTTCGGGGTTTTAAAAAAATTCTTGTGGGCATTGCCAATAGTTCTATTAGGAATATTTAGGTGTATTATTTTAGTGAACATATGTATGCATCTCTTTTGGCTATACATGTATGCGTGGCAATGTTATGTCATAAGTCATAAATAAGTTCAACTTCAGTAGACAGTTGCTCTACACACTTTCCAACACTTGGTATGATCAGTATTTTTGTTTTAATCACTCTGGTGTGTCTGTTTCCTTGATTACTAATGAGGTTGAGCACCTCTCCATAACGTAGGAGAGATACTTATATCCTCTTTGTAAAGTTACTGTTTCAGTCTTTTGTCCATATTTGTATTCAAATAGTGAATTGACATTTTCTTGTAAGTCCTTCATTAGATATTTGCACTGTGGAGATATATATTTTGAGACAGAGTCTCCCTCTGTTGCCCAGGCTGGAGTGCAGTGATGCTATCTCAGCTCACTGTAACCTCTGCCTCCCTGGTTCAAGAGATTCTCCTGCCTCGGCCTCCCGAGTAGCTGAGATTACAGGTGCCTGTCACCATGATCGGCTAATTTATTATTTTTTTTTGCATTTTTAGTAGAGATGGGGTTTCACCATGCTGGCCAGGCTGGTCTTGAACTCCAGACCACCCACCTCAGCATCCCAAAGTGCTGGGATTATAGGCGTGAGCCCCCGCGTCCAGCTGATATCTTTTTTTTTTTTTCCTCAAAGAGTTGGTTTTTCACTGATGTCTTTTAATGAAGGTAATTTATTTAATATTTTATTTGTAATTATTTTTGTGTGGCTATGGATTTTTGTATCAATTTAAGAAATCATTGCTTTCCCCATCATCATAACATTAGCATCAAAACGTTTATTTTTCCCCATGGGAGCTTTATCTTTTGACATTTAATACTTAGGTCTCCAGTCTGGAATTGATTTTTGCATAGAGTATGAAGTATGATTGAAATTTTACTTTTTTTTTGAACTGGATTTCAGTTGACTCAACAACTGTCTCATGTTTCTACTTGTGATTCTTGTATCCTATATGACACTTTCTCAATTATTTTGAAATAACACTGAATAACTAGTTGTATGGGCCCTTTGGCTTTCTAGTTTTCCTGCTTTAAGTTTCTCTTGGTTATTTTTTTGTCATTTGTATTTTTATATATAGATTTAGAATCAAATTTTAAAAACTAAAGCAAAAACAAAGACAAAAACCAATGCCTACCAAAATTTTGGTGGGAATTGTGCCAAGTTTATGAAATCAATCTGGAGAGACTTGATGTCTTTAAAATTCTAAGTCTTTCATTCCACCATACCAGGTATATTTTTCTATGTGTTTCAGATATCTTATATTTTTCTCAATATTGTCTTGTAATGTTGGGTGTAGAGCTCTTCCTTGTCATTTGTTAGGTTTATTACAAGCCATTTGATGGTTTTGAGTTATTTCAAATTGTACAGTATTAAATGTTTTTATTTCTATTTATTTTGCCAGAATATAAATACAAATAATTTTGCAAATTGATATTCTGTCTAGCCCCATTGCTAAATTCACTAGTTGATTCAAAGAGTTGTGACTCTTTTGGATTTTCTGTGCAAATATTCATTTCAGTCTGTCCTTTCTGGTTCTTGATTTCTTTTCCTGGGAAAAGAAATTCTTATAATACTGGCTTAAACCTTCTTTTGAATAAAAGTAATAACAACAGATATTTATCTCTTTTAATTTCAGGGCAAACTCTCAATATTTTACTATTAAGCCTAATGTTCACTGTGGAATTTTTATAGATACTCATTATAAGTTCTCTTATTGATAACTAATGATACATATATTTTAACTCATATTACCATTTTATACAATCTTTTAATTTACTTACACATTTACTTTTATAATTGCTTTTTATTCTTTCTTGTATTCTTATGTTTCTACCTTAGACCATTTTATTTGGATATAGCAGATATCTTTAACAACACATTATATTAGTTTTGCTTATCTGGACATTTATATATTTCTTCTTTAAAGGACAATTTCACCTCTTATAGAATTCAGGATTGGCAGTAATTTTCCACTGACATTTAAAAATGCTATTTCATTACCTTTTAGTTGCCGTTTTTCTGTTGAAAAGTCTGGTATAATCTCCTTGCCCTATTGAAGCTAATGTGTCTGTTATCTATGGCTTCTTTAAGAAGAAATTTATTTTCTTTGTTTTTGGGTAGTGTTAGTATGATCTTGATAGGTATAGTCTTCTTTGTATCTAACCTTGTTGGAGTTTTAAATGTTTAAAAAATTTGTAGCATAATGTCTTTCACCAATATTGGAAAATACCTGGACATTGTCTCTACAAATTTGTACCTGTCCCATTATCTCTCTCCTCTTCTTACAGGTCTCCAATTTTATATATGCAGGATCTTGCCATTGTTTACCATACATCTCCTATGTTCCTTGCCAAATTTTCAGCCATTTTTGCTCTCCATTATTCAGTCTGTGCTTAGAATTAGCAAAACCTTGAAGGAGAAAAACATCTTATAGTATTGTGGTTCATCTCTGAAGTTTTCTTTCCTTCAGAATATTAACCCCTCAAGTCCTGATTGCATCATACTCTCTCTTAATAACTTCTGACATATTTTTCCCCTGATTTTGAATTTTTTTTTTTTTGAGACAGAATTTCACTCATGTTACCCAGACTGGAGTGCAATGGCGCGATCTCGGCTCACCGCAACCTCCGCCTCCTGGGTTCAGGCAATTCTCCTGCATCAGCCTCCTGAGTAGCTGGGGTTACAAGCACGCACCACCATGCCCAGCTAATTTTTTGTATTTTTAGTAGAGACAGGGTTTCACCATGTTGACCAGGATGGTCTCGATCTCTTGACCTTGTGATCCACCCGCTTCGGCCTCCCAAAGTGCTGGGATTACAGGCTTAAGCCACCGCGCCTAGCCTTGAATTTTATTTACCTTCTTTTATTGCTTTCAGTGAACTTTGGGCCACTGCAGTCTACTTCACCATAGCCAGAAGCACAAGTTCCATGTTCCTTTTTAACTTAAAAATTCAATTCCGCCCACATTTATTAAGCCATAAACTTCTACAATTCAGTTGTTCTAAGTACAGGAGTTTCTCTCACTGAGATTATGCTATTTCTTGTTACACAATATGACACCATTTTCTTAGAAACTTGAGAGAAGCAGTGACAGCTCTCTTCTTTGAACTAGGCTTTGTTCTGGTATTTTTTTTTAGTGCAAAGAGATGGAAATATAAAGAAACCCAGAGACAGTGACAAGTTAAGTCATGTTATTGTCACTTCTTTTTTCTACCCAAGACATAGTATGTTGTTAGGATTTGTGCACACAACATAGGCAAATTGGGAGTGAGAAAGAGAACAAGGACTGGTGATGACTTAGAACTAAGGAGAACACCCTAACATTCATTACCTCTCTCATGGCAGAAATGACAGGTGATGCTCACTTATATGCTACTTCATTGGAAACACCAATGGACAGTTCTCTTTAAATTATTTCTGAGAAACCTTTTATAGCTAACATGACACATGTCTGATAAATACTTTGTTTTACTAGCTAAACTTTAATAAATACTGTATGTGCTCACATACATCATGGAATACTGTGCAGCCATAAATAAGAATGAGTTCATGTCCTTTGCAGAGGCATGAATGAAGCTGGCAGCTATCATTCTCTGCAAACACAGGAATAGAAAACCAAACTGCATGTTCTCACTCGCAAGTGGGAGTTGAACAATGAGAACACAGGGACACAGGGAGGGGAACATCACACATCAGTGTCTGTTGGAGGGTGTGGGGCAAGGGGAGGGAGAGTATTAGGACAAAGTTATTAAAGCAATACATGTTTATTGTATAATTTTCAGAACTAGAAAAAAGTAAAAAGAAAAATATGCCATAAAAATGCATGCGGGGCCTAAAACCTAGATAATGGGTTGCTAGGTGCAGCACACCATCATGGCACATGTATGCCTATGTAACAAACCTGCACGTTCCACACACCATCCCAGAACTTAAAGTAAAAAACAAAAGAAAAAATTATGTATGAATTATGTATAATTAATACCTGGTAGGTGGCACATAAAATCTGGTATAACTTGCTTAATGTTACAGTTTATTAATTTTGCCTTTTCCGAAAGGGAAAAAATAAGTGATTAATTTTCAGCATCAAGGGCCTTTATTGCTCATAAAGAAGGATTCTGACTGGTCTCTCACAACAACAAATACCAAATCTCAAAGCCTGATGCAAATTTAAAGAAAGGGTCTAATACAGCTGATTCTTGCTTTAAAGACTCTTCTTTTTAATTTTTTATTTCTCAGCTTAAAGTATTAGGTAAAATATGTTTTCTTACATAAAAGAAGAACTTTCTTCCTGTTTGGTCAAAATGAAGAAAGTAATCCTTTCTCACAGTTTTCCATGCTTGCTCATGGTGCATATATAAATTAATGAATTGAAAGTTTTATAAAAATTTCTAGGCAATTGTCATGTAATTTATTTTAATGAAAATGGAGAAATGTCTTCTGCCTAACACCTGCTGTAGTAAGTCCAGCCATGTAGCGTGAAACACTAAAGCCTCTGATTCACTAAGAGACAGTTTGATTTGCTGTTTTAACTACTAGGATGGCATATAGCCTTTAAAACATGTACCTAACCAAATAATGGCAATTTAACAAATGCAAGAGAAAAATGTTAAATACTACATTTCATACATCTGTTTAATTTTTCATGTAATTTTACTCATAAAATATTTCAAACCTAAAAAGTAGAGAAAATAATGTGACAGGCACCTATGAGCTCTCCAGCTCCTGATTTTAAAATGTTAACATTTTGCTATGTTTCTTGAATCATATACCATAGAAAATATTACACAGTAAAAAAGACAAAATTTTACAATCATATGCATTGAAGCACTCTTGTGAAAAAGTGGGAGGAAGCCATTGTTCATCCACAGGAGAATTCGAAAACGGTGAAGAAGCAGATCAATTTTCCCAAATGCATAAAAGAAGAGAAAGAAAGAGTGGTGAATGGAATTTTACCTCTGTCTATGGCACTTTCTATTTCTATGTGATTGCTTTTTAAAAAGCAAGTTATTAAAGTAATACATATTTATTGTAGAATTTTCAGAACTAGAAAAAAGTAAAAAGTAAAAGAATATGCCATAAAAATGCTGCCACTCAGAGATATTTATAACTATTGTTGATGTAATTTTCCCTTTTCTAAAAATATATATTTATGTATGTATATATAATTACATGGTAAATCATATAGAAAGTTAGATATCACAAACACACAACATTAGTTAGAATTTGTACATTTTATGCTGCTTTTACCAATTAATATATTTGTGTATATTTTTCTTAGTTGAACTTGATTTTCTAGCACAAATTCTTAATTTTGCTGGTCGCATACTTATATCACTTAGCTTTGCTATATTTCATTTAACTGTTTCCTTGTGATTTGATACCTGTTTAAATTATTCATAAACAATTTTGCACAAAAATCTTTGTGATAAACCTTGATCATTTCTCAGTATAAATATCCAAATGTGTAATGTGTCGGTCAAAGCATGTGAATATTTAAGGCTCTCTCTTGAGGCATATTACAAAATTACTGTCCAGAAAGGTTATAATGATAAACAATCTGATTTTCACTTATGAGCACACCCTGTCACTCATCTTGGATAACAATGAATATTTTTTTGCATTAATTTTGTCTGACAAATAAGAAATCATGTTTTTTTTTCATTTGAGTGAAAAATTAGGCATATGCTGCGATGTAATAAATTACGACTGACACATTATCAAGTTAAGCATATCTCCATTTTGTAAAGGAAAAAAACTTGCTATCTGTTTATCTACAGGTAAAAGTTTCCTTTTTCTAATGGGTGAGCAACTGCCTGCTGCAGAAACTCAAAGAATGTTATCAGCTTGAATTGAGAGTCTCCTAGAGATAGGTTATTCTCTATAGTGAGTTAACTATTAAAGTTACTCTTCTTGCAAAAATTGATAAGGCATAATAAAAATATTATATTTGCACCACCATAGTATACCAGAGAATCTTGGGTGAGGATAGGAGATTGTTCGTGAGGTGAGAGAAACAAGAAGAGGGAACAGATATCTGAATTGTCTTACAAGTTGAGGAAAGGTCATCTCCAGAGAAGAGAAGCAGGAAAGCCCAATACGTTCCAAGGAGGAAGAAACTCCTTAAGCACATGTAAGCAAGAAGGAAGGAGAATCCCAAAGCCAGTTAAATAAAAGAGAATTTGTAATTAAGGTTTAAATTGTGGACAATTACAGATTGAGAACATAGAGAAAATCAGAACAAACAGATGCATAGAAGTTGCCCTTACTAATATGTGACTTCCCAAATCTTTTATAAATGTCTGCTAAATGAGTGAATAAACTCATTTTATTATATACAGCTTTTTAATTAAAAAAATTTCTTTCTAATAGTATTCACATATTCACACACACACACACACACACACACACTCACACACACACACCCCTGCATGTGTAACTATATACTTGTTAAGATAATCTTTTTTTTTTGAGGGAGTGGGGACACTTTGTCTCTTCACCTCCATCAACCTCTCCCCTCCCTGATAACCCATATTAAAGACATAATAATGTAATAATATGGACTCATTCATATTTTTCTCTTTGCTCAAATAATAATTCTGCATGAACACACAAACACACACACATACACAAAGGCAAAGTACTTATGAATGTTCTTGGTAATTATGAATGTTCAAACAATTGGATGACGTGAGATCTCATTATTCAGACTTGCCTGCAACTTGCTTTTCTTATGAGAGCATACATGATGAAAAGTCTTCAAGCCATCTGATGTAGCTCTGTTTGATTTTGTTAATGGCAGCAACATGATGTATAATATGGCATGGCTATGCTGTGACTCCTCAGGTGTTCTCTTATTGATGGCTGTTCATCTTGTTCTAGGTTTTGCCTGCTGTGTATGTTTTTACTTATCCATGCTTATATTTCCATGAGATAGATTCCCAGGTGTGAAAGGGCCTAGTCAAATGGCTTAGTCAAAGGATATGTATATTTTTAATTTTAGCATATGCTGTTGAATTGCTTCCAAATATAGCAGAAGTTAATACTTCCCCCAACAGAGTTTCATTTCTATATGCAATTGTCCCTGGGTATTCTTGGGGGTTGGTTCCACAGCACTTGGGATACCAAAATCTGTGGATGCTCAAGTCCCCAAAATAAAATGGCACAATGTTCTATATCTTTCCACACATCCTCCTGTGTACTTTAAATCATCTCTAGATTGATTTCAATACTTATGTAAAGCTTTGTAAATTGTTGTCATATTGTATTTTTAAGCAATAACGGCAAGAAAAAAAGTGCAAACATGTTTTAGTACAGACACTTTTAACCCCAAATATTTTCAATCCACAGTGGGTTGAATCTACAGATAGAAACCCCACAGATACAGAGTCCACAGATATGGAACCCTTAGATACTATATTTGGAAACCTGTAAGTGTTTAATTTTGTATATGCATATGCATATTTCATATTTAAATTATCTTTTAACTATGATGTGGATTTTTAATACTTTTATTACTTAAAAAAATCTGCTAATGGAAAGCTCTAGGGATGAGTGAGATGTCATTTTATCCCATTAGAGGCAAGGATTTCTGATTCAGGTAAAGCAGCCACAATTTAACTATGGTATTAAAGTTTGTCCTTTTTGTGGGAGGAACAAGGTAGTTTAATGTCTCTTTTAAATGCCTCCTCTAGGCTGTTTCTGTTGCTTAGGGAAGCCTTCCTTTTGGGTCAATCAGGTTTCCTGATTGAAGATCATAAAACTGACTGGAAAGCAAGCCCAGGATCAGAATGGGGTCTTGAGGAAAAAATGACCATGACCGATGGTATATACAATGAAATTTTAAAAATTTTCTTAAGAATCAGAAACACTTGGCTGGGGGTGTTTTCCTTAAAGACAGAGGCTAAGGGTACAGTAGTATTTACCAACACATGTAGACTGTGCTGTTTCTATGGCCAAGTCTGCTTTACTCATTTTCATTTTCTGCTTTCTCTGTAGAGTCTTAGGTTTGTGATCCCTGCCTTAGCACTTAATGCTGATTATTAAAATTAATAATATAAAAGGATTTCATATCCTCATGGATCACATAATAAGTAAAAAATTTTTAACCAAGTTAAGAACAATTAGATTATCTAGGTGTGATTATATTAGAAACAGTTGAGATACAAACTGGGTAGAGAAATAAACTTAGAAAGATTTTTCTTAAATAGATCACCTCAATTTTGGATTATTTTCTATTTTCCCTTTATCCCCTTATTGATTCAGGTAGAATTTCTTTCTATGTGGCACCCTCTTATTATGTTCTTTTGTATTATTTTATTTCTTCCTTCCTGGGCTCCTTGGTATTAGCTGGGTGGAGGAAGCAAAGAGAGAGGAGGGGAGAGAAGAGGAGGGGAGGGGAGGGGAGGGGAGGGGAGGAGACGGAGCGAGGGGAGGAAAGGAAGGGAAGGAAGGAAGGAAGGAAGGAAGAAAGGAAGGGAGGGAGGGAGGGAGGGAGGGAGAAAGGAATGAGGTCCACTGTTATGGGAGTGAAGAGGGCAGAGATCAAGACCGCTTGAGTTATATTCCATCAGAACATCTTCGATGTTAAAAATCATTACCAATAAGAAGATAAAATTGCCCTATTTCTATGCAAGTGAAGGTAAATTTTAGCTATTAAGGACTTTCCAGCATTCTGCTTTCCCAGTAATAAAAGTTTACTTTATTTTTCTTCTCATCTTTTATAATGATCTGTGTACGGACTCGAGACGTGGGCTTTGATACATTTGAACATTAGAGTGAGAACGTAATTATGATTAGGACACAACAAACCTCACACTGAATTTTGTCCATTGTAAAGCAAATATTCTCCTTCGCGTCAGCTCTTGTCTTTGCATGGGTGTGTTTTCTGTTCTAAAATTCAGGCAAATCAAATCTTTCAGTTAAAAAATGTCTCTAGAATTTTAAGGAGTATAAACAAGAATTGCTGAAGAGAATTAGTTCATTGGAAAAAGAAGGTAAAAATGGAAATTAAAACAGGGAGCCAAAAATCAAAACAAAACACGTCAAAGAGAACTCCTGGAATAATTGCAATGTTGTAGTATAATTTGTAATAGTAATTTTACCTATTATTCCTAAAATAACCCACCAAGAGCTCAAAGTGATGTTCCAAGATTATAGACTTAGTCATTTCGCTTTGAAAAGTGGCAGCCATCTGCATAAAATCTGAAATCTGACCTCTTTCCAGGTTTCCTGAGGGATGTGTTGAAGAAGCAATGGTTCATGCCCTTGCACAGGGTTTCTCCTTTGTTTGTGCAGTAATAGGCAAGAGCAAACTGCCTGGCTTGCACTGTGGCTCTAAATTGTTTTCAGCTACATACTCTTGGACAATTAATCTCTCTGTGCCTCATTTTCCCCATCTTAAACACAGCTGTCTTTCCACCATCTCGTTTCCTCTCCATAGTATTCCTCTATATACTGACATATATCTGGCCTGAAGGCAATAGTCATTATTGTATATTGTTGACTAGTATTGCTGAGCTGAGTAGTGCACTATGATTTAATTTTTTATACTTTTGTTTTTCTCATAAAGACCAGCTAATATGAAAATTATTATGTTTCTTGTAAAATTACATTGTTTTGCTATTTTAAGAGTATGAAGGATTTAAAGGTGCAGGTTATTTTAAAAGTACTATATAGAGGAACATAAAACAAATATGTAGGCGCCTACCTCTTATCATTAATGAATATACAATGTAAAATATTGAGAATATGGCAAGACAAAGGAGAGACAATGTTGTATGTCTATTTCTTGGGTTTTTGTATGAATCATCAAAAATATAACCCAGGTTTTTGATGGTGGCAATAATCTCTGTCTTGGGTAGCAACAAGACTGTGCTGGTGGCACAGGCAGTAAAGGAATTCACCAAGACAGTTGTAGATAAAGAAAGGCAGATTTACTAGAGACAATGTGAAAATATGTTGCAAACTTGCAATGAGCAGCAAAGCAGAGAAGCCTGTCTGCAAATACGCAGGGGCTGAAGGAAAGTTTTACGGGGTTGTGCTGGAGGTGGCTGAGTTCAGAACAAGGTTGTCGTGTCTGCCAGTTATTTCTCAGAACAGTTCTTCCCTATATGGAGCCTTCTCATACCTGGGGTCCCTTTCTTGTTGCTTACTTATCTTTTCAGGACTCCACAACCTCTGCAAATCCCCAAAGAGTGGAGGGTTCGTTAATTTACATCTGATAAACATAATAGTCCTTACTCGTGGGTCAGGGATCCAATGTGGATGCTGCCCATTAAACTAAACATATTTCCTCTCCTGGGAGTAGAGACATAATATTATAATATATCTGTGGTAACTTTGGACCTGCCATTAGATGGGCTTGGGCCAAGTTTCCATCTGTCACCCGATTTCTCTATGTCCTTTCTGACTGGTGGATTACATTGGCATTTAGGGTCTTCAAAGATTAGCATAAATTCAGTGTCAATATCTGATAATCTCTAAAATGTCAGGCTATTTTCATTTTTCTAGAGCACAGTCAGTCTGGTAATGGTTACATAGAAGTCCCTTCTGGAAAAGCTTAGGGAAAGAGTCACAATATACATGTTTTGTCAGGCTGCAAGATTCTTTCTCAGTGAAGGGGCTAAGAGTCTGTGAACTAGTTTAGTTCTGAAAATTGGTAAGAGGCCAAATCTCTGTCATGGTAACATAAGCTAGATTCTTCTCAGGCAACCAAAATTATTTCCATCTATATATGTCAAGCAGTACTTTAATAGACTACCAGTCCATTTCAACTTTATGAACTCTATAATTGATTAATCATACCTGCCCTTTTACCAATAGAGATGAGCGATTCCTTCATAGCTACCAAAAAGCCTTCACCACAGGTTTGTAGCCTTTAATTTCTCTTTTTCCCTAGGTTTGTTCTCTAGTACCATAATGAGCCAGATGCATGGCTTATCTGTTTCCTATCTCCTGCAGAAAAAAGGAATATGCATATCTTGCACATATGAATAACTAAATCCCAGAACCCCACTTTGAAGATTTGATCATTGACCCACTCTTAGTACCAATTATAATATCAGTCCACACAGATAGCATGATCAAATGGGATAATTTGAGGAGTTTAATAAACAGACAATTTACAAAGATGTGGACAGTGTGTATAGGGGATCAACAGTTGTCTAGTTTGGTAGTATTGAGGGGTATCATTGGGGCCTAAAGATTTGAGGTATAGAATTTCAGCCAATCTCCATGTTATTCAGAGGCTGCCTCACCTTGCTTTCCACCTGTGCTCTCCACAGTTCCCAGAACCTTAAATATGGGTCCTCTTAGAGTTCCTATAGGACAAACTTGCTGTCTTACCACCTGTATCTTTCAGGACAGGCAATTAAACCAGAGACATGTCTGTGTTGTTACACTGGTTAGCACTTTTCCATTGTTGGTCCATGTCCAAATTCTTGAACCCTTTCAGCTACAATTGAACAGAGGCTGAAAGTTTTGTCCCAGCCTCTGTTTTGGTTGTACAGTAGCATCTTTTTAAATTCCTTGTGTGTGTGTGTGTGTGTGTGTGTGTGTGTGTGTGTGTGTGTGTTTATGTGTGTGTGCATGCATGTGTAATTGATTACATTAAAATTATGTTTCTATCACATTGAATATCTTTGGAAGCATTCAACTTTTACAATAATATAAACTGTTGATGCAAATAAGATGATTGTTTTATTTGTACCCTTTCTTTCCAAATGGAGATTATCAAATATCAACAATATCCATTATAAGAAAAAAGTGGTCATACAACCTAGATTATAAATGTCAAAATATCATACTACACTGTAGTAGATTATTTTTGAAAAAGAATCTTAATTTTTTTTAGAACAAATTTTCAAGAAAATTTATAACCTAGATTATAAATGCCAAATTGTCATACTATAGATTATTATTTTAAAGAAAAAAAGCTTGAATTTTTCTTTAGAATAAATTTTCAAGAAAACTCTAGTGAAAGTCACTAACATCAATCAGTGACAAAAACAAAAGCCCAGCTGCCAAAATAGCATAGACATTTGAGCTAGTGTTCCAATCCTTTAATGTTTATTATAGCTCAAAGGGTTCTGAAATAATTATTCCTTTAGTTTCAGTTGAAAAGCTGGGGAAAATGAAATGGAATTATGTATTCTCTTAGACAGTAATAAATAAACCATAAGATACTGATAAATCCAGTGGAGAAGACACATTGGGAAATAAAATAAAAAATATCATTGAAAATTGATTGAAGATAGTCACTTTTCAACTGTTAAAGAAGGCTTTGGCACTAAGATATTACAGCATTGTGAAATAAAAATAACCAAAATTATCTATATGTGTAAATCTGCTGCACTTGGACTGAAAGAATCAAGGTAAGTTTCTCCTTGTTTTGCTTTTTTCTGCTAAACTAGCTTTGGTGATAAACTAGCTTGCTGTTCAAGACTTTTTTTTTACATTTGTATTTGAAAAACAAGAGCATTTATATAACCTGATTTCCTGGGTTTTCACATGAAGACACCTATTGATGTCTCATGATGTTATCCAAAACTTCAAGACATGTATAGCAGAATTTGTTTACTTTATTTGCTTACTTATTTAGTTATTTACATATTTGTATGCTTATTTACTCCTTTGTTCAATACACAGAATTTGGGGCTTAGCATGTAGAAGCAATTAAGCCACTCTGGGGTGTCACACATGGTCCCCATTCCCAAGAAGTTAGTTGCTTAGTGTATGAGTTAGACTAAAAAATGTGATTTCACACAATGGAGAGGCTTGATGATTACTAGTTAGACTGTACACATCACAAAGAAAATAATGATAATGTCTTGTTTATTATTGCCCTAGAGCTTAGTGTGAATAATACTGAATATTTATCAAATACTATTAGATAATTTAAGGCAATTGATAAATATTAAATATCAAAGATAATATATAGTATTAATGGAAGTATAAGGTGGAGCATCTCAACCTGCTTATGAGGAGTTGGTGGACGCTTCCTAAGGAGGTTTGCACAAAGACTTATTCAGATGACTATATGTATGGGCAATGTTACAGATGCAGAAGGCATCAGAAGCAAAGGGACAGATAGGTCAGGCAACATACACATCTCAGAAATGGTATTACAGGAGGAGTAGAGCAGAGTGATGGGAGCTGTAGAAAAAGAGATCTGATAATGAGGGGGCTGACTGGATTAAGAAATTTAGGAGAAATGGGAAGTCATTGAAAGTATATTAATCAACTTTTACTATGTGATACAGCATAACAACCTCAAAATCTCAGTGGCTTACAACACCACATATTTTTTTCTTGCTACTTTACATTTTGATGGCTTTGGGTTACCTGCTGTGTTTCTTCTCCTGGCTGTGAGCTTAGACCTGCTCCTCATTCCAGGATGTAGGCTCAAGGATCCGTCTCTAGCATATGTCCTTCTCATGACGGAAGGCATAGAAACATAAGCACATAATAAAATTTACAGTTCTTCTTGCCAGATTTGGCACATCTGCTAAAACAAGCTATAGTGTTGGCCTGGTGGGGTGGCTCATGACTCTAATACCAGCGCTTTGGCAGGAGGATCTTCTCAGCCCTGGAGGTCATGACCAGCCTGGCAACATAGCGAAACCCATCTCTTAAAAAAGAAAAAGAAAAAGAAAAAGAAAAAAAAAATAGCTGGACATGGTGGTGCATGCCTGTAGTTCCAGCTACTTGGGAGGCTGAGAGAGAAAGATAACTTAAGCCCAAGAGTTCAAGGCTGCAATGAACTATAATGATGCCACTGCACTCCAGCCTTAATGAAACACTGATAACCTGTCTCTATAAGAAAAAAAAAAAAAAAACCAGAAAACACAAACCAACAAAACACAAGTTACAGAGTAAGTCCAACATCAGTGGGGCAGAACATGTGATGTAATGCTTTTATAGGAGACAGACAAAGACGTGTTAGTGGATTTCTGAAATCTACAGATTTCAGAAAATGACATTGTGGATTGCAGCTGACATAATTTGAAAGTAAGACATGGAAATCGTCAAGTCATCATTGACTTTTGATATCTCATCAGGAAAAACAAAGATCTAAGGTAATGTACATGTTACATAGCAGACTATCTGTGCTCATCATTCTCCAAGCAAATTTGAGAGCAAAACATTACATTTCCTTGCCCTCTGTACTCTGTAAAGTACTTTTATATACTGTCATTGCACATTCAGTTACCCTCAGAAAGGGGTAAAACTCACAAAAAGGCAACACTCTGTGAAGACTTCTTAGCCATTGGTGTTCATCTGGTTATCGAGTGATCAGCTGCCGTGTTGACTCTCCAGGTTGGAAAGAAAATAGCAGGGAGCAGTGAGTGGTGTGATTGTTCTCAGTAGAACATAGAAGATGTCATGACCCTAGGCTAATATCATGAAGAAACGCATTAGGATCAACACTGTGTCTCACTAAATCTTTCTTTAAATGTGTATCTGTTTGCTTCTCTTCCATTTTGCATCATTTCTATTTAAATTCCTAAATAGTGTTTGATTACTTAAAAATGTTTATTGTTAAGAGTCATTTATAGTCTATCTTAAAAAGCAGCACTATAGTATGGAAAGAAGTAAATTAATTCATGAGTTTATGGGCTTGAGAATTTAATGAGCCAGGTATATGTTCTTGCTCTTTTACTAGCTTTCAACACATTCTAAATCTTTTTCTCGAGCTCTCAGTTTCATCATCTGTAAATGGGTAATTTATTCGTGGAAGCTCACACAAACTTATAGAGGCACATGACCCACAAGAAACAGCATCGCGTTAGAGCCTAAGGAAGGTGAGCCAGTCTGACGGCAGCTGAGTCCCACTTCTGCCATTCACTAACTGTGTGCTCTGGGACATTCACTCCATCTGTGCCTCAGGTGTTTCATCTGTAAAATAGGTTTTTCATAGGGCTTTGTGAAAGAGTAAATTATTCAATACGTGTAAAGTACTTAGAATTGTGCCTGGCATAAAGGAAGGGTTCAGTATATCTTAGCAATTATTATGAGCAGTTAAGTATCTTGACTCCAGATTTTTCAGTTTAGATATACTTACCTGAACTCGGGGAAATGTCTTAAGTCTAAGGCCCTAAAACATAGACACATTGCTTTGCTAGCCTATGGAAACCTATTTCAGGCAAGAGTTGAATTATCCATGCACAGGCATTACAAATAACATCCAGATTTCTAACCCCATGACGTAAGTTGTTACTCACCCTGCATAAGTGTCTGTTTGTGAGGGCCAATACATTACTGTGAGAGTCTTAAGTAATCAAAACCATAGGGGCTTAAGAGCTGGGTTCGGCAGTAAGGACCTCTTCACTTGAAAGTGTAATTATTTTAATTTTTGAAGAGAGTCTCCCTTTCTAGGACCTTCTTAAAAGATGGATTTCTTTTTTTTTCTTTCCTTTTTTACTTTTAATTTTATTATATTCAGTATACCCTCACTGATGAATAGCCATGCTGGGCAGGCGATGTGAAAGGAGTGAACACCTCTGTTTGAAGTGGGTCTTGGGAAGTCAGAAGTGAGAGAGGCAATTAAATACAAATTCTGCCATCCAGCTTCTTTTGACACTTTTCATATTTTGTATAGAATCTGCCACATGCTGGGAGTTTATTGACTGCATTAAAAGGCCACAAACTCTTCCATGTAGAACATTTCTATACCTGAGGTATTTGTTACCATCTGACTATTCTATCTGGCAAAAACAATCCTCTTAAACACTGTCTCCTTGACCAAGCTATTCACAATTACATGAAAGAGAGGGCTGGTCATCCATACCATGCCATTATGTTTAAAAAAACTGTACTTCATTTTTTCCAGCCTGCTTTCAGGATTTGTTTCCCTGTTAGGCCCATTGTAAAACAATGTTGACTTTTTTTTTTTTAATTTCAACTTTTATTTTAGGTACAGAAGGTACATGTCCAGATTTGTTATGTAGAAATATTACATGATGCTGAGGTTTGGAGTTTAGATCCCATTACCCAAGTAGTAACCATAGAACCCAATAGGTAGTTTTTTTTTTAACCCCCACTCTACCTGCCAGTAGTTCACAGTGTCTGTATTTTCCATATTTATGTCCATGTGTGCTCAGTGTTTAGATTCCACTTATAGGTAAGAATATTAGGTGTTTGGTTTTCTGTTCCTGTGTTAATTGTCTTAGGATTTTGGCTTCCAGCTCCACCCAGATTGTTGCAAAGGACATGATTTCATCCTTTTTATGGCTGCATAATATTCTATAGCATATATTTTCCCTATTTTCTCAGGTCACTGCAACCTGGAACTCCTGAGCTCAAACAATCCTCTCGCCTCAGCCTCCTGAGTAGCTGGGGCCACAGGCATGCACTGCTGTGCCCAGGTAATTTTTGCATTTTTGGTAGAGACAGGGTTTTGTCATGTTGCTTAGGCTGCTCTCAAACTCCTGGGCTCAAGCAGTCCTCCTGCCTCAGCCTCCCAAAGTACTGAGATTACAGGTGCGAGCCACTGTGCCCAGCCCAATGTTCTATATTTTCTTTATCCAATCTACCACTGATGGGCACCTAGATTGATTCCATGTTGTTGCTATTGTGAATAATACAGCAATGAACATATGAATGCATGCTTCTTTTAAAAAGGCAGAATTATTTCTTTATTTTTCCACTTAAAAATCATTTGCCACCTTTATTCCAGAATCACACGTCTTTCCAAATAAATGAGCATATTAAAAAGCACACCTTTTAGTAAGGCTCTGACCACTGGTTCTAGTCTTTCTTATGATCTCATGAATCAGTATATGTTATTCTGAAAATTGGAAGATTAAAGAATGTGAAGCAGTTTTTAGCCTAATTTGAGAATTTTTTCATGTTGATCTTATTTCTTTCCTTGAAAATAGAGCAAAAGACCCAAGTTTAGAGAGTGAATCTGTTTTTGGTTCAAAATACTTGTCGAGTGAAGTGATACTTTTGTATCTTTCAGGAGAACCCAAGCAGAAAACTGTTCTGATTATTAAGCTTCTTTCTCCAAATACGTTAAAGTGATTGAGTCCATGGCGGTGGGCTAAAGCCTCTGTGTAACTCAGGCTAGGTTAGGCAATACTGCAATAACAAGCAACATAAAAATCTCTGTAGTTTAATGTAACAAATGTTTATTTCTTGCTCTTCAAAAAAACCCTCTGAAGGGTTTGGTGAATCCCAAAGCAACCACATTCTGTGCAACAGCTCAGTGTTTCAGGATACTTTCATTTGGTGGCAGCTTTATTTCAACACATGCTTACATGTTTCCTGTCACCGGAGAAAAATATATGAAGAACTAGATTATAATCAAACCTATTGGTTAGAGCTAGTTACATGGCTCTACTTACTGCCCAGAGGATTGAGGGAGTATAATCCATTAGGGGAGGGGAGGAGAACTAGATATATCAGGGAGATAATATCTGCTACCCATCCCCACTTATTCCAAGGACTTAGGCAGAAATAATCTAATAAGAGATGATTCACCTTCTGCTATTACTGTCTTGGGCAGATAAACTCAGAGAAAGCTTTCACTGCTCTGATGGACAAGAGTGGACCAAGGGTACTAGTAGGTCTGAGCTGTGCCTACAGACTAAAGCTGTTTCAATATTACAGCCATTGCATTAGGGGGTCACTCAGAGACGCAGCCCTACTTGTCCAATACCATTGACATGAGAGGGAAGGAGCCATTACCATCAGGTCTGCCTTGAGCTATGTCCAGCCTACTAGACTCTTGGGTCTCCACGTGGGTCTAGACTTGGGCAGGTTATTGGAAGGAGGGTTGGCTGGCCCTATTTCTCTTTTCTCTCCTTTGACTGTAAACCTACTGAGTATTGTCTTTTTGATTGTATGTGTGGTATTACAGAAAGCTGAATTCTGTTGAACCTCAAGATTGGCTGGGAAACACTAAAGTACGTTGTAAATTATTAGAATTAACTCCCCAACGGTCAGTCTTGGCCTCCATCCTATTTGGGTTACAAAGAAATGCTAAAAGGTGCAAATCTTTTTCCTTTCAATTACAGCTATAAAGCATTAAGACATGTTTTCACTAGTCTCATTATTGATGGGGATATAAAGATGAATTTGGCAGAGTCTGTTCCCCTAATAAGACTACAGTGAAGGGCAGAAGCAAGAACTCTCAGTATACATCATTAGTACAGACAGAGGACAAGTCCAAAATCCTGAGCTGGTGAGAAAGGCTGAATTATTAACAGGAGGGAGAAGGTGAGAGTACAGTCAAGGAAGACTCACAGTAAGGAAAGACTGGACCAGAGTGTTGAAGGGCAAGTAGAATTTTGAGCATGGAGGCCTGAGAATCAGGCTGGTCTTCTCATGAAAGACACTTTTCCCAGGTGTCAGAACCAGCAACTAATTTGTTTTTGTCTTGTAGAAATAATGACACTTATCCCTTATTAGGTTTTCTTCTTTATCTCTGCTTAGAGGAAGTGCAGATACAAATATGGGTCTGCACATGTACAAACAACTCTACTTGTTTTAATGGCATGCATCTTTACCTCTGATTTAGTCTTTTTTTCTTACCATCCCTCTCTTCCCCTGAGAGAGATGGGTTTTTTTTAGATCCTCTTATATATTTCTCTATAAGTTAGTTACCTTTGAATTTTTTTGAAACAAACGTCAAAATAATGAATAACATGGTATTTTGTAGAATTCTGCATGGTTTGCTCTTTTTGGAAGGGAGAGTGGAAAAGAAAGAGGCACCATATTTTATTCATCAGCGTAACACGGGGGATGGATTGGAGAAGGTGGGGCCAGAGCCTGGGAAGCAAGTTAGGGGCCTTTGTCATTTGTAGAGATAATAAAGACCTGTACCAAGACTGCAGCTCCGGCAGTGTAAACAGATAATTCGATTCAAGAGATGGTGTGAAGACATACTGTGCAAGACATGGGAATGGCTTCAATATCAAGAAAAACTTTCAGATTTATGGCTTGAGTCGCTGGGTAGGTGGTAGGGCCATTTACTAAAACAGAGGAACAGAATAAGGGGGGAAAATGTGGCTCTGTAAGGAATTCATTTGGAAACATTCGGCTGGAAATTTCCATAGGAAATCAAATGCGGAGTGTGTAGCACAGCTGAGAATAGATCAAAAGCCAAAGGAGTTGCGGGTGCCGGTCATCAGAGTTGAGATGAAGATGGATCCTCAAGTTCAGTTTCATAAAGGAGGGATGCAAAGTGAAAAGGGGCTGAGAGCAGAGAGACCAAGAGAAAATTGTGGAATTCAAGAGATAAAATTGTATTTGGCATAAATGGAGAAATTGTTGAGAAAGAAGGATGGAACGTTGTGGTCAGACTATACAATTTAAGGACATTGCAGCTGGTCCAGGATGTGGCCCTAGGAAAGAGTTGCTTGTGAAGATTACAGGTGATGATTATTGTGGTAAAGGAGGTTAAAGGTAAAAATGGGAGTAGGGTGACGTGATATGAATACAAGATTCCTATGTGTGTATTGAGCATGTGAGAATGACCTATTGGGTATTGGTAGGTGGAGGTATGGACAGGTAAAGTGCATTATACCAGGTGTTAAGAGATCCTAGTGAGAAGAAGATTTCATAGGCACATAATGGCAAAGAAATTAACATCAGAAGTGAGGCTAGAAGTTCGCAAAGCCCGTTTTCAATTGAAGTTGCAGAAAATAAGTGTCACTCCAACATTTTAGATAATGCAGAATGATGGGAATAATTCTTCTTGCCTGGATGCTTCACAAAGATACTATGTAGATAAATGAGATAAGATATATGAAAGTGTGAGGCTGGATCACAAATCAGTGGAAGGTACTGATGACATTGAACCAAGATTAAATCCCCCACGTTGAGTACCCTTCTCACTCATAGTTGGCTGATTGGGCCTTGAGATTGTTTTTACAAGTCCAGTCATGACCAGAATGAACACTTGTTGCCAGGTAACCCCAGGAATCATAGCAGTGTGCCAGGCTATTCATGATGCATCAGTTTAAACATAGAGCACTAACTATATATGTGGTTATTGAGTAAACATAATATTAAAATTGCATGGATATGAGAGAAAAATAACTTAAAATTTCACTTTTGTGTTTTATGTAAAGCAAGACTTTATAGATACTTCAAGATTGATGTGGATACTTTGGGCTGCCCCACCAATTCAGGGTTTGATTGCCAGCATACCAACTAGTGGAAAGGTGTCAACATTCGTATTCACATATTGCAGATGCTGGAGGCAAAGCTGAAAGACAATGTCAGAAGTTGTTCAGTGAAAGAACTGATGGTATAAATGAACAGCTTCTTGAAGTGCTGATGTTGAAATGTCCAGTAATCATTTGGAAGTGTAAAGTCGAAAGTTTGTGGAAGACATTAGTAACATTTCTGCACATACCCATTAGAAACAACAGAAAGGTCTGATAATAGCAGGATAATTAAACACGATTATAACTCATCTTTATAATGGTACCTTATTTAAATGACCATTAAAATGATGGTGTAGACATGTATTCAATTATATGGAAATAAAATACATTAACTTTGAAAAGGTTGCCTGAGTATTTCACATAAATCTAGTTATTATTTACATATTATATTCATATTCATCAGAAAAAAATCAGGATATATACGTGTATATATATATATATACATATATTTTGTTGTTTGGGACTAGTACAATGTTTTTTGTGTATAATTTATGTTTCTTTTTATTCAGTATTTTCTAATTTATTTATAATAAGCACAGATCTTGTGTAATAAGCCTAATAATAGAGAGAAAATAAGTAGAATATCTATGGTGAACTCACCATAGCATTGAGTTCCTGAAAGTCATTTGAGGAAAAATGGAAGTTTACTTATAGTAGGTGAGTTAAATCGGCCATTTTTCTGTTCCCACTGTCTCATAATCCTGTCTGTGAAACTGCCCAGCCAGCTTTGGGGCGGCTGTTGGCTGTGTAGATATACTATTCCCTGTTGACCACATTCTTATCATGTGCTGCAAAATAGATGAGGCTACAATACCCACTAACCTTTGAAGGTCATGGATAGCTTCCTGTTATCTAATGCAAACTTGGCTTTATGTTCATATGCTATTATTGTTATTACCATTTTGCTCTGCTTCTGATTTGAATCTTCAGAGGAAGTTTCCAACCCAGCTTTGGAAAGAGAAACTGCTGTCATTTGTGAATGCAGTTAATTAGAATAACGTTTGCTTTTAAGTATTCAATATTTGACATGGTTATCAGACCTAAAGGTTATGTTGTTCTATCAGATAAGCTGGGCTCCAAGGAATATCTGTTGTCTCCCCAGACTGGTGCTGGCTAAATATAGGAATCCAAGGTGGATGAGAATAATTGTCTTAGATATTAAATCTCCACATTATAATAATGAAGCTTATTTAAGTCTTTCACGACATTATTGGCAGATGGATTTCCTTTGTATGGACAACTCATTGCTCAAAAAATTTCTTGGAAAGTGCAGGAAGTAGAGGCTGATTCTTTTGAGCACACTGGGAGCTACCATAGGTCAAGGTAGTTGCTTTGGAGGGGAATTTAGCCCAGTTGGTTGGGCAAAGGCTATTTGATTTCTGTCAGGTCCTGGCATGCATTCCAAAGTGGCTGGCAAATTTAACTCTCCAGTTAAAAGAAACATATAGAGAGCACAAATCCCACCCCTACTCCCCATTTTAACAATCAGCTGAATCTATTGAACTGAATTCCTCAAAACGTATTTGTCTACTATGGGAAATAACCTGTCTTTTCTTTTATAGGACTTGCAGATGTACAGTGGCCAAGGTTATGCTTTACTTTGTGCCCTGTATCAGGTAGAAATGAATTGAGAAGCTAATTGTTTTACTCTTTAATATAATCATCTCTTTTAGCG
Organism: Sapajus apella; assembly: GCF_009761245.1. Lineage (NCBI taxonomy): Eukaryota > Metazoa > Chordata > Mammalia > Primates > Cebidae > Sapajus > Sapajus apella. The sequence continues at coordinate 46,416,529 of NW_022436944.1, forward strand.
GAGAGGGGGAGGAGGGTGGGAGAGGGACAGGGGAGAATAAAGAATGGGCATGTTTGATGAAGGCTTGGGAGGGAGGCATGAGGACACCAGTATGGGAACATTGCCTTCTGCCTCAGGCTGAATTTCTAAGTTATTTTCTCCCCCTGAGAAACTAACATGTATTGATATTTTCACTCAGAAACTGTAGTTTATTGTAAGAGATGAAAGATGCATGAATAATAACAGTGTTCAATGGAGCCCAAGCTCATGAATAGTTTTGAAAGAAAACCCTGGTTGCTTTGATGGCTTCATTCATCATGTTCTGAAGGAGGAATTGTGGTGTTCTGGGTAACTTAAACTGTTTCTCCCTTTCTTATGAATTCAGTTTCCTACCCCTTTTCCTCAGCTCCTAGTCTGGTTGAGAGAAGGCTTAAAAGCAGACTACTTGTTGCTTGAGACTTTATTTTTAGTCCCTTTAACTATGTCAGAATTTCTGAGGCCAAATGTGCCAGATTTGAATGGTCTTGAACTCAGCCAGTCCCACATTTGTTAAATGGAGCTTCTACTTTTCACTGCAGGCCTCTCCCTGCAGGTTGGAAGTTTGAAAGTTTGTTATCTGTGTTAATTCAGAAAACATTCATTGAGGCTGCTATGTAGTGAAGATGGTAGGAAATTATCCAAATCTTAGTCTCTACCCACCCCAAAGAAGGTACAGGCTGATTAGCCCTGCATCCCAAATTCCAGAGAGTACCTTCTGCTGCATTGTATTGATTAAAGCAAGTCAACAGGCTCAGCGTAAATTCAAGTGAAAGGGATTGCACAAGACTATGAATACTAAGAAGCATGTTTTATTGGGGTCCACCACTGTGACTAAAGACACAGTTATTTTTGTCACTATCAAGCATGTGCCATTCTTATTGGGCAGAATACTCATGTTAGGCCACCAGGCAGCTTATAGGCAATTGCCTATCTCTTAGGCAACAATCTGATTCTGGATTCATCCACTGTGGCAAAGGTGGTTGGGGTCCCTACCATGAAATCTACCTAAGGCATTCCTCCTGGTAGCTTTTTTTTTTTTTTTTCAGATAGGTATTGTTGGTATAGCAGGTATTCAGCTTTCCATGACACTCTTTAGTAATGACAATGAGTCTGACCTAAGAGAATATTTAGGTTCTATTTTCCCAGGATTCAGAGGTAATTAACTGCTACAGATATTTTTTTCCATGTAGCCAGAATTTTTATTGTGGTTGTAATTATTGTTGCTGGTTTTCACTGCCTCAGGGCATCAGCAGGAAGGGAATATTGGCAGGACCTCAGAATCCTACTCCTGTGACTTTCTAACTCAGATCAGTTTATTGACAAATACAGCAGAAGGGATTCATATTAATAAAGCAATTGGTATCAATGTAACTTAATACTGAGGTGACTTGAGGTCAGACTTACATACACTCTAGAGCAGTATTCTCAGTATTTTTTTCCATGATGGTTTATGTGAAGGAATCTGCTATGGAATTCCCAGTATGCTGGTTGTGACTTCACCTCTTTCTCCCGGAAGAAGCCATATTATCATGAAAATATGAAAGATTAAGATTAGAAAAGGAGTCGCCCCTCTTTGATTTATGGATTCTAGTTTTTCAAACAGATCATTGCTAACCTCTGCACTACAACTATTGCTACAGGCAAAACAGTGGAGCAGTTGAGAGGATGGACTTGAGTCAATTCCCCTGCATTTGATTCTGTTTCAATCACTTAAAATGGTTTTTTTTTTTTTTTTTTCAAGCTTCAGTGTGCAGAGAAATCACCAAGGAATGTTTTTAAGCTGCAGAGACATACCTAGCAGTTCTAGGGCAAGGCTTGAAAGTCTGTACAGAGGATGCTGATGATACTCATTTAAGAATTACACTGTGACTAACCAAATTTATTTAACAAACTGTGTTGAACTCTAAATATGATTGTTCAGAGAACTTGGCATATATTTGCGGAAAAAGAATGAAGAGCAAACAAAGAAAAAAATACCCAATTACTGCTTTTAAGGTACTTACAAATTCCAGCAGGAGAAACAATCAATGACGTGTAAGCATAATAAATACGCTATGCTAGGGGGTGTTAAATTCTATGGAAAAACAAAAATAAAGCAAAAGTGGTTTTCAGGGCTAGTTTTTCTTTCATACTAGCCTGTCCCCATGAAATATTTTGTTCTTTATTCATTTAAGAAATAAATATTGAGGACTTCCCATGTGCTAGGGACTGTCTTCGTAACTGGGAATAAAAGAGGTCACTGAAGGAAAGTGGTCTCCACTCTCACCAAACTCAAATATCTCGTATCCATCAGCAGTGTGGCACTACACTGATCATAAATAAGTCCTTCTGTGCATAATGTCCTTTCATGCTGTGGTAGGACCCCCTCATCATCCTGCCTCCTGGTATTCACATCTGTGTGTTATTCTCTTCCCTTGAGTGTGGGCTGGATCTAGTGACTCACTCCTAAAGAATGGCATATAGCAAGACCAATGGGACGTCACTTTGAGATTAGGTTATAAAAAACTGTAATCTCTGTCTTGCTCACAGCCTCTGCCTCTCTTGTTTCTTACGAGAGCCACATAGCCAATAGCCTACGAGGAACTGAATCCTTCCAATCTCCACATGAATGAGATTAGAAGTGAGTCTTCCCCCAGTGGAACCGTCAGATGACTATGGCTTCTGCCTACATGTTGATCACAGATTTGTAGGAGACCCTGAGTCCCAGAACCCAGGTCTGCCTGAAGTCCTAACCCATAGCAACTCTGAGATAACATGTGTTTGTTGTTTTAAACCATGACATTTTAGAGTGACTTGTCATACAGAAGTAGATAATGAATATACATGTTACCACACACAAGCTGCCTCCTTCTTTTACTCATTTATTGAGGATCTACTAAAAGCTAGATTCTTTGTTAAGAGCTGGGAAACAGTGGAGACAAAACCCACTTAGTTCTAGCCTGATACCCTCCTGGGGGAGGTCAACTTAAACATGTTAACTTACAATTTAAAATTAATGTAACTATAATTTACAATTTTAGGCACTGCATTAGGTGCTTGGGAAGAAACTGAAGGTGGGGATGAGGTTTGAAAATTACAGTAATAACTGTGGAGGTAAAGGAAATGCAAAGTCTCCTGTTGAGCTGCAGCTGGAGGTGATGTCTTGAAGAAGAGACTTCAGCAAAGACTGGATGGATGGAAAGCAGACAACCATGTAAAGAATGAGAGAGCAAACAACTTATGCTAAAGTTCTGAAGCAGGAATAAGCAAGATGTTCCAGACCCTGGGGTGTGGGCTGTGTGAGAAAAGCAGTACTAGAGTACTAGAAAGAGAGGCAAGGGCTAAATTGTGAAGGTTTTATAATCCATGGAAGAGAGTGATGATGTTGTCCTGACTGCAATGGAAATGCCTTTGAAGAATTTCAAGCAGGACAAGCACATAGTAAAATGTATGCCTTGAAGAGTTATCCATGCTGCCATGTGAAGGATGGATTAAATGGGACAGCTGTGGGCATGGGGAGATCATTGGCGGCTGTTTTGATAGTCTAAACTAAAGACAATGGTGAAATGTGCTAGGCTACCAAAAGCAGAGGTGAAAGGTGGTGGATGTGTCCAACATACACCCTTTCCAACTTGTACTCACACCCACATGGCCAGACTAACAATTACTTAGGAATCATGTTAGACATTATCTCCTCCAGAAAACTGCACCAGAGATGCCAGACTGGGCCAACCACTATCCTGTAGGTAACTCAGTCTTAGAACTTAATACAATTCTAATAATAATTAAATATATATTTATTCCCATAATAGATCTTTCTTCATTAGATTGCCGGGTCTTCAGAGACAGAAGTCGAGTTCTGCCTTCATCTTCAGCACTGTGTCCCTGTGCTGGGCACATAGTAGTTATTCAAAAATGCTTACTGAACTGATTTGAGACATTCTGTGTCTCTCATTGTTTGAGACCATATAGCTTCCACACTTCTCTTCATCAGAAGATTGTTTAAGTCGTTGTCCACTGCTGAATCTCACAGGTTCTGCATTAAGGCTTTCTTTTGTTACATTTTCAGTTCTTCTTTCATGACAAATATATAAAATCATATCTATATTGAACATTTTGACCATATTATCTTTTATGAAAAGGGCAGAGTTAAACATCTCGAGGGGCAAACCATGATTTTGATCCAGAACATGTAGGCATTTGTTTATGCCATCCCATGCAGGAAGGTGTGATTGAAGAGACATATAAGAAGAAAATTTCTGCCTCTTTCTCGAAAAGTTTTAGCTTGTGCTGGAAGTTTCCCTTCTCTCTTTATAGACTTCTCAGTCTACACCCCTAAGGCAGTTCCTGTGTCATTTTTTGTCCCTGACAAAACAAAGCCACATTTTCACTAAACTAAGTCCCCTCAAAGTAAGGTTATTAACGCATCAAACTTATTTGCAAAAATCCACAGAAATCTGGCATGACACCTCTGAGTGTTTGCTGACCCTTAATTTAAATTCCAGAAGATATCGCCAAGAACTGGGTTATACCTGTGAATTTATCATTTTCCCCATGTCAACTAGAGTTGATTATTCTTCCCATTAAACAGCAAAATGTGAAACATAATTTATAATATATCACTAAGTTTTGCTATTTTCAATTATTAACAAGAGTACATAGTGATGGAGGAGAGATAAGGCATGACTAGAGGCACAAATACATTTTCAAACATTTTCTGAGGCAGTGTGTAAATATATGTAGGAGATATTTTGATGAGTTGCTTTCAATGAGTCTTGTATATTAATAAACACTTCAGTAAGGGAATCTTGATGATGATCTGTAGGCAGAGAACCTATAACATGTCTCTACCAGCCCTGCATATCTGAGGGCTGGGGACAAGGTCGATACGAGTACAGTATATAGACCAAGACATTCCCCTGCTATTGCTGCACACCAGGCTCAATATCTAGGACCTCTGGATGTATATTCATTTCACTTAATGTTACTCTTTTCTCAAGTTAACTCTGTTTTGCCATTAAACATTTTTTTCTCAAATCCCCAGAGGAAAGCAGTCTAATGTAAAGTCATCACAGGAAAGTGTTTTTGATTGAAACAAGAATAGTAAATATCATTTACTGGACCTGAACAATGGTCCAAACATTTCTCCTAATCATCACAGTAAAGGTATAATGGTTTATCCTTAAGCTACAGCAAAAGAAACCGTAGCTTAGAGACACTTAATAACATATTCAAAATTACATCGTTAGTAAATGACAAGGAGAATTGGATTTGAAACCAGGTCATGGGACTCTAGAGGCCATGTTCATGAGACTACCACTATAGGATAATTTTAGGAGAAGGAAAATATTTGAGGCATGAAAAGTTAAACTAATGGCAATTATCTTTAATTATAGCGTTTCAGACGTTGTGGCAGATGGATGTAGAGAGATTTCTTGGGAAATGGTAGACGAAGAGTATTTAAAATCACAGTATAAAGGCAATTGCTATATCAGTTTAAATATAATTCTGGGAACAAACAACATAAGAGAGACATCAAGCTTACCAACTTTTATTCTCATTTCCTTTATCATTCTCCCTTTGTCTCCACTGTCCACATAGAGGTCGAATAGTGGACAAACTGAACGAGTTGTAAAGATTTTAAAATGTTAATTATACATAAAGATTCTTATCTCTGGTTTCTTTAAAAAACTGGAAATTCTAGCAATACTGGGCATGCATTTCTTCACAGCAACAAAGAAGCCAGATCTGAATAATGGCTGGGATCCATGGATGAGAACTGTGTTTTCGATTCATCAGTCTTTGCCTGGCCCACTGCCCTCATTCATGGTACCTGCCTTGCAGGACCTCTGCATGCAACCTGCACAGCTAGCCACAGCTGCTTACCTTCTGTAGATATTTGAGCACCCTGACCTTTCTATTCCTATTAATGCATCTAATGTGAGTCCAGTCTATAAGCATACAATTTTGGCAGGCAGGGATGTGTCTCAAATGACAATCGTGTTTCAGCAGTCATTTACTGAATGGTTAAAGCAATGGTTTTCAGACTTTGCTATTCATCAGAGTCACCTGGCCAGCTTGTTAAAACAGATGACAGGACTCTGGCTCCAGAGCTTCTGATTCATTGAGTTTGGGCTGAGCACAGAAGTTTGTGTACCTCACACAGTCTCAGGTAATGCTGCTGCTGCTGATACAGGAATCACACTTTCTGGACCACTGCTTTAGGAGAAACATTTTTATGACTGTGGACTGGATCATGATAATATTTAATATTCTGTCTTCTACTACTTTTGGTTCTTTCCTGTATAATTTGCTTCCTGATTTTTCTTGCATATATATTTTGCTTTTCACCAAAATAAAACATTTTTTTTCTCTTTTATCTTTCTGGAATTTCTCCAAGGCCACAGTCAACAGCTGTTCTCCTGGAATGGCTTAGAGACAGGTATATGGTCTTCATGATACATGGTTTTCCTTTCCTGCCTTATTTTTATGAGGTTTTTCCTCTGAAATGTTCAGTATCATGGTCACAAGGAACCTGTGACTGCTGTCCAGATGCCCCTTGCACTGAGGCCAACACCGGTCAGATTTGAAAATGAAGGGCTTTTCCACTTTCAACAGATTGGAGTCCATATCTTTTGCAAATCTATTTTTACTACACAGATGGCTGGAATCATCCAGAAGAATCACACTTTGAAATTTAGAAAAAGTGAGCGTATTGTAAGAAAAAATACTTTGGCAGGTTTTTTCCTCTTCTGGTCGTTTTCCACTGTGTGTATTTTTCCCCTATATATTGCTTCTCATATTCTTAATGATCACTTTTAAACTACTCTTCCCCAGATATGCGGCTTATCCTTCAAATCTCTCTCTAAATAAATTACAACATATGCTATATGCAATTCATATCTTTCTCAATTCATTTCTAAAAAAGGGAGGCAGGACAGCACAACTAGGAGGTATTGAAGAAAAAGTAAGCCTTATGTGGAATGAACAGCTCCAGCAGTGAGAAGTGGACAGAAGTCTTTGTAGCCAGAATCATTAGTGTTGATTTCCTGTTTTCTTGGCTTGCACAGAGGTTGTAAACATTTCAAGCCCTTATTACATTTAAAGATGATTTTTTAAAAAAGAAAACCACAGAGGCCTATTTGTTAAGGGCTTAGTTTAGCAGAAATGTCTAATGCGTTGGAGATGGGTAATGACCAATATGAGGAAGGTGCATCAGCACTGATGTTTTTTAAGGTAATAGCCGGTTTTGATCAACGATACCTCTTCAGTTGCCATTGCTCATAGGCACAGAAGGAGCACCAGCTCTAGGAAAGATGGGAAACAAAGGGCAACCATACAGTAAATGGAGACATTAATTGGAGGATGTTATTTATTAAGCACCAACCTTATACCAGGTTTCATGTAAATCATAGGGTTATAGTCCATCAATGTTACTTCAATTTCCATTTAATTATAAAGATGTATGTTCTTGTAAGAATATCCATTATGTAACCGTTAAATTTTATGAAGCAGAAGATTTAGATTTTGATTGTTCACTTTGAAAAATGATTCTGAGTACAAAAATATTCCTATAAATAGAGAGTTCAACCTAGTGCATTTAACTTTTTATTTATAGATCATTTGCTGTTTAACAAAAAGTGGGACAGGGCAGATCCTTGAAGCTAAATCATTAGGATTTCAAAATGAAGATAAAAATTTTCTGAAATCATAGAGTAAGTTTCTGGTGACTTATCATTTAGATTACACCGGCTGATTAATGCTGTCCTTTTCAGATATACTTTACTGGTATATCTGAGTAAGGCAAAATATAACTTGATTTGAAAGTAAGAAACCATTTAATGTGGTATTATTTTCCACTGAACAATGAAGAAATACAGCTTTTCTCAAAGTTTTCTCCCTATATCGCTGTTTCATCACTTGTTAACCATAGGATCTACTTTTAGTTATATGTACTTTCATTTCAAGACATCATTAGCTGAATTTTATTATGTTAGAAAAAGACTTGGGGTGCCTACACTTCCTTTCTTACAGGCTTTGTTTGAAAAAAAGAATAAGATATATCAATAATTGATATCAAGATAGAAGAATTCTTACAATGTGAGATGAATGACCTTGGTAAAGTGTTCCTCTCAATATGTTTCTAATAAGAATTGAAGAATAGAAAGAGGGCAAAGGGCTTTTTGATTTATACGTAAAGGCTTTTTGCTTTATTTCATGCAGTGATGCAATGGCTAAAGAAAATGCTAGAATGGTTCGAAGAATCATCCAGGTCCTCAGTCTTATTTTAAATAATCACCCAGTGATAATGATTCTCCCAAGTTCGAAACTAGGCATACGAGAATGGAAGTGAACAAAACAAATTGGTGGCCCATCCATCTCTAGCTTTGAGTTGGCAAAGCTACTTCAAATCATTTCTTTTCTCACTTGAAGATCTGTTTTTTTTCTTTTTTTTCCCAACACTCTTCAAGGAAATGCAATGATTCCATGAGAACCCAGCTTGGTAGCTCAACTTTTGGTCATTAATATAGTTAGTGCTGTGGTGAACCAAAAAGCACAAAGTGCAAAGTCTTTCCCAAGGTGAAACAAATGATTCTTGTTCTGAGAAAATGGGAAGCCCTGTGTGTGTGTGTGTGTGTGTGTGTGTGTGTGTGAGAGAGAGAGAGAGAAGCAATTTGTTAAAGGATGTCCCAGTGGTCTTCATTTTCCTCATATGAGTGACAGCTTTATTTAATTTAGGAAAGTTTTATTGAGAGACGTTCACTGCTATAGATCCAGTCTTTTGCTTTATCTAAAGTTGAGAGAGTGGTTAGAGGCTTTTAACATCTTTTATTCTATAGTCTCAGAATACCAGCTGTCTCTGCATATTAGTGCCATTGTCTTAGATAAATGACACCTCTGATTTTATTAGCTGTTTTCTTTTACTCTCAGAAAAGTGCTTTGCAGCATATAGATTTGTTTTTAAAATAAACAAAATGGAAATGAGACTATCATAATACCTGAAAAAATAATTGCACACAACCAGGTATCTCCAAAATAAAATAGGTTCTTTCTCAACCTACGCCACAGAATACAGTGATAGAACTTGAATTTGTATCATTGCCAACTTTCATCTCTCTGGGAAGAGTCAAGTGTGTGTTTTAATAGGTTAAACCCTTCAAACTAAGAATTGGTAGCAAATTCTTGAATATAGCTCTTCAGATTCATTTTCAGCTTGTTCACTGGTTTTAGCTCAAACAGTGGCTCATCCTGTTATACTTACAATGAACTAAAATAATTTCTAAGGTTATGTCTTGAGTGATTTATGTGTACCTTTCAGTTGTGAGTGTTATCCTCTAGTATAAACTTTTTAGCTAAATGCAGGTTAAGCATCTGTAATCCCTCACTCATTCTATTCCCAGAGTAGAGGGTGTTCTTGAAGATAGTAATTGAACCATATTTTCTGAAAATGAAGCCTTGTAGGAGATATATGAATAAACCAGGGCCAGGTGAATGTGCTTTCCTTCTAGCTTTCTCCTTTCCATTTGTTCTTGCTACATGCTGTGTCTGCACATGCCTTTCTTCATGTTGGAGCAATGGTATTTTAGGTGGAGTCAGGGCTTTAGTTGTAAGAAGGCAGAAAAAAACCTCAGTCTGATTTTGTACTCACCTTCCTCTTTAACTTCAAAGAAGGGGGCTTAAAGTGCTAACAATGAAATATAACTTTGTTTTTTTAAATTTTGTTGGTTTTTTGTCTCTAACAGCCATCTCTGTGGAGAGGTAACTAGCTTCTTAGTAAAAGGCAAATGTTAGTAGGCAGAATAATGATCTTGTAAAGATATCTTTCAGTATGCCTAATTACCAGAACCTGTAAAGGACAATACTTCTTGCATGGCAAGAAGGGATTCAGATTGCAGATAGAATAAAGGTTGCTAACCTTAATTAAATTCAAACGAATGAGATTACTTTGGTTTACCCAGTGGGCCCACTGTAATCACAAGTGTCCGTAAATTGGGAGGAGAAAGGCAGAAGAGGTAGAATCAGAGAGATAATACTGTGAGAAAGACTGGCTTTGAAGGTGGAACCAGGCAAGGAATGCAGGCAGCCTCTAGAAGTTGGAAAAGGCAAGAAAATGAGTCCCCACCTAGAGCCTTTAGAAAGAAAGGCAGTGCTGCCAGCTCCTTGATTTTAGCCCAGTGACACCTGTGTTGGGTATTAGGCTTCCATACTTGTAAGATAACACATTTCCCTTGTTTTAAGCCACTAAGTTGGTGATCATTTATTAAAATGGCAATAAAAAACTATACAACTATAAGATACTATCTTAATACAATCCTCAACCCAACCTGACTTGCCACATCTGACATGTTTGAGTAGACCTTTCTGAAACAATGTGTTCCAGTTATTTATGATTTTAATGGTCTTAGTCATCATCCTTTTTTCAACTTCGTATCCTCTGAGGGACCTCTTTTTGATTTTTTACTTTAGTCGATAAATAACCCACTGTGAGAGACAAAAAATGAAATATCAACAGGATAGAGGATCCCATTGTAAAGAAACTATTTACAATCAAGCCAAATTGGCTTGATTGTACGTATATACACACAGAATTTCATCAATGTAAATGATGTAACAAAAATTTGTGAAGAAAGGTTGCATATATTTTCTATAAAAGTTTATGATTTTAAAACTAAAGATAGAAATATAAAATGCATTAGGTTGCCCTCAGCCAAAAAAAAAAAAAAAAGAAAAAGTTAAGAACTGAAAAAGTCCCATTATACCAAGAACTAGTTCAGGTCAATGAACTGTGGCTCACACAAGGCCTTCTCGAAAAACAGCCATAATTTTGATGGTCTTCATCTAAAAATATCTGTCCATTAACTGAGTTTGTAACCTCACTTGATATAGCACTCTGGTAATAAAGATCTTCCTGTTTGGCTGGTGAATATTTTACCCCATAAAGGTTTGAATTTCAATAGGGCAATGATTATAAGATGAATATAGTCTCAATACTTTTACAAATATTGTATTTACATAGCATGTTGTCTGTAAGTTTCATAATTATTGTCATGCATTCTTTATGCTTTGTACGGCTGTTTCTTTGATACTTAAGATAATGACTTATTACACTTATAAGTTTGATATATGAGATTTATCCAAGGTTTTTAAATGCTTAAATTGTACTTATGGAAGTTGTTTTTTCTGTCAGATACTTGAAGTGTTTGAAAGAATTGGATATATTAAGCTGTGTGAATTGAAATGTTTAAGGAATCTGTTCAACTAAGTGTGTAAATGGTTTGAATGCTTCCCAAACAAGATCTCCTAAGATCATTAATTAAAAAAATGCTTTTCCGCTGTTATAAAACTACTAGATTTTTAAATAAAATAAGATTTTAAAGCTGATGCTAGAGGCTAAAGAAAAACTAAGTTTTGCAAGTAATTACATTTATAGTTTAATTATACATTAAAGAGAACTAACCACAAATAGATATTTGTGCTCTTAACCACCCTCAACCCAGAAATTTAAAACCTTAATTGACAATTCATATGGGAGATTTGAAGGAAGACAGACATTTTGATGCATTTCAAGGATTCAGCACATTTATAGAATGCTTATGTGTTAGGCACAGTGCTGAACACAGTGCAGATGGCTTAAAGCAATGCTTGGCATGCAGGATATCATCAGTCAGTAATGGCTGTTGTTAATAGAAGCCACCCTTGTGTCCCCAGTACCTAGCAGTATCAGCATGTATATGCGTGTGTGTTTACATAAATGTGTCTTTCTATACCTAGGCCCATGCCTGTGTCCATATCCGTATCTATCCTTTTCAACCCAGCAAGTTTTTTGGAAGACAGAGTAGAAATATGAGGGAACATGAAAACTAGTAGAGATTTAAGGCACTCCTTTGTTGACTCACAATAGACGCATGCATGTGGGTGTCCATACATATTCAACTCTGGTGTAAACCTTGAAACAGACTCTTTCGGAGGGAATCTGAAACAAATCTCTGAAATAAGAGTGTAAACTTTGCTCTCATTGGGTGCACTTTTTGATAAGTAGGAAACAGAGGTCTGGGATGTGAGGTGACTTGCTCAAGACCCCTCAGCACATTTCCAGTAGTGAGATTTCTGCCTTATGTTGGCCAAATTCTGGCAGTGATAAACCCTACAACAGATGCATCTAAAAAGCATTAATCTAGAGAAAAAAACAAACCAAACAAGCAAAAAAATGCTTCACTCATATTTGCTAAGAGATAGGGCTCCACTTCACAGCTGCAGAGACCCTTTCCAGTTCCATCAACTGCAAGTTGAAGGGTATGTGTTTGTGTACAGGATAACCGGTACTCTGAATTCTAACCAAGTACTCTGAATTTAGTAAGTGAAACTCATTATGTCTATAAATAGCATGTCTACTTTGACCAATACATGTGTCCTATTGAAAAGTACTGCAGTCTTTTTGAAACAATCAGAACATCAACCTCTAATAAATGCTGCACTCTCTTTACAGCCTTTCATTCAGCATCTGAAACAGGGCCAAGTGTCATATACTGAAGGAGCAGGCTTGTTTGCCACTGTGTTTGTCAATCTCTAAGTTATTTAAGCATAAAACATCCCTATTCCCTTTATAATCTATTCTCGTTCTATCTTTGTGAAGGTTTTAACCCTTTTTGGAATCTATTTAAGCTTTTGAGTATGAGTCTGAAGGTATATCATCTGCTAAATAAAACGCAACTTCTATGAATTTCCCCAAATGCTACTTTATCAAGTTCAAGGTGGTGATTTCTTTAGTATATAAATGATTTTCTTTCCCTTTTTCCAAAAGATGGTCTACCTTTCGATCTGCTTCATATTGTTTCCTTCACTTTTAGTGAGTCTATATCCGCATTCTTCTGAGCCTAATTGGAGCCACAAAATAGAAGTCAGCACCCTTATAGTTTAGATAGCTCTCCCCGATGTGCTTACATTATTTCTGTTTAAGCCACTTTGTTTTCCTTCTTGAGACATGCTTTGAAAGGTTTAAAACTCTCTCACCCGTATAATTTTTGCTCCGTTTTTCAGAGTACTAAATAAGACACATGAAGGTGAATGTGTGTTTTTCCCTTCATTTCTTTCTTTCTTTTTTTTTTTTTTAAGATATATTCTCCTTTTCTTTCACTTGTACAATTTTCATGCATTGGGTGATGCAAGCAGTTTGTATAAGTCTTTTTTTCTTTTTGCCTAACCTGCATTTTGTTATTCTCTTCTTTGTCAGTTTTAAGTCTTTACTACGCTTCTCCCTTAAATTTTCCCTTTTTGGATTGCAGTAAAATATAAATGTCATCTTGTAAGCATATTTTTCTCAATGTTGACATGACCTTTAATCCAGCTGGAAATGTCTAATCCATGAATTGTCTCTTGTGTGAATATCTGCGAATAAGAATGAAGGGTTAGTAAATTATAAATAGCCCCTTTCTGCTCAAAGTTCTGAAAATCTAGTTTAAAACTTTATCCATAGTTGCATACAAAAACAGAAAATCTTGTGTTTAATTCAAAAGTAGAGGCATATATTTTTAATTTATAAAGCTTAACAATTTCATGAATCTAATGTATTCATAGTAGAGATGGAGGCTCTGGTAGCAAAGTGTCCATTAAAAGGGCCTGTGGATTCACCTTTCTAAGAAAAAGTTGTCTTTCTGGAGAAAAATTCACATCAGCCATTTAGGATCTGACCCTGAGAGTCATTAGAACTTCTATATAAAATGCTCAAGCTAACAAAAAATCAAAATGAGATGTGAAGCAGTGGAAGGGGTCTCTTCAGGCAACCTCATGGAAAGTTAATAATGAAGAAATAGGGGTCATTCTTTTAAGAACAACAACATGCTTTCCACATGAATGTGTTTTAAAAGATGCATTCTAACAAGTGCCTTGTGACTATGAACCAGAACTACTAAGGAAATAGTTAACAGATAAATTTACACTTTCTGTGCAAATCTGAATTGCAAAAGATTAGCTTTGAAAGATAAGGAACTAAAATTCTGTGAACTGGTCAGGTGGAAGAAAGAAAACCTCTCCTAGTGAATGAATAGTCAGAGGGAAACGATGGTACCAAAATGAGTAGCAATTGTTACCATACCGTGTGTCTCATTCCTGCTCCGGACTGTGGAAAGGAATTGATACATAACACTGAATAGAGAATATTCCCAAGGTCTTGCAAGGGATTAGCATAAAGCAGTTATAAGGACAATCTCCCCTTTAAAGTATCCTGTCTAACAAATTGTTGTTATGTAAGGCATTGTGTTACAAATGGATGTTAGTTTTGGTTTATTTTATACTTCATGGTTTACAACTGGGCCTTCACATAGTTTTTCCTCATTGGAATTTTACACTAGCTCATGAAATAGGAAAAGTAGTTGCCATGTGAAAGATGAAAAAGCTGAAATTCAGAGAGGTTTTATGACTTCCCGTAGTCATACACCTGATAGAGACCAGTGCTTTTATTAAAATCTTAGGCTCTGGCTAGCCGTGGTGGCTCACGCCTGTAATCCTAGCACTTTGGGAGGCTGAGGCAGGCAGATCACCTGAGGTCAGCAGTTTGAGGCTAACCTGTCCAACATGGTGAAACCCCGTCTCTACTAAAAATACAAAAAATTAGCTGGGCATGGTGGTGCGTGCCTGTAATCCCAGCTACTCAGGAGGCTGAGGCAGGAGAATTGCCTGAACCCAGGAGGCGGAGGTTGCGGTGAGCCGAGATCGCGCCATTGCACTCCAGCCTGGGTAACGAGTGAAACTCTGTCTCAAAAAAATAAAATAAAATAAAATAAAATAAAAATAAAAATATGAAATTTAGCCAGGCATGGTGGCAGGTGCCTGTAATCCCAGCTACTAGGGAGGCTGAGGCAGGAGAATTGCTTGAACCTGGGAGGTGGATGTTGCAGTGAGCAGAGATCACACCATTGCACTCCAGCCTGGGCAACAAGAGTGAAACATTGTCTCAAATAAATAGATAGATAGATAGATAGATAGAGAGACAGAGAGAGAGAGCGAGAGATCGATCTTAGACTCTGATACCTCACCCAGCTGCCTTTCCACCAGCATCCTTTCCTTAAAATAGTTACTGTGGAAAGACTTAAACTCAAGGACCATGCACGAGAGATAAAACAAAAGACAACGAAAGGACAATATTTCATGATTGTGAGGTTCCTAGAGGCCCTATTTCTCTAAATCTGGTGTTGAAAAACTATGGCCCAGGGCTAAATTAGCTTACCACCTGTCATTGTAAATAAAGTTATATTGGAATACAGGTGTCTCCATTTGTTTATGAATTATCTGTGGCTGCTTTTGAGTTACCACACAGCAGAGTAACCTGTGATAGAGACTGTATGACCTGCAATGCCTAAAATATCTACTCCGACTCCTTACAAAATAAATTTTTCAGCCTTTGCTCTAAATCACTACTAAATAGTGTACCTTCACATCAAGCATAATGTATTAGTTAATATTTACACTTAAGGAAAGCCCTTTAAATTTTATAGTATAAGTCCATGAAAATGTTTTCTGACTTAATTTACTGAATCTTTGAGGCTCTAATTCTGGAAAATGTTATAAATATGCATGATTTATGGTCATAATGAGAGAAGTACTTCTAATGACCAGCCTTCAAAACTCAAACTGATAAAATGGCATCAAACATCACATGACTAGAATGAATAGAATTTGGAATCAAACATGAGGAACATATCATTTACTGGCTGATGATAAATTACGAGATAATTTTTCCTTATGCATTGTTGTCCTGGGTCCTTTCAGGACAAAGCCGGCCAGCATTTGCCTGTTGCCATGTGGAATGGTGGCAGCCCCTGTAGGATTCATCTCCCTGCTGTGTCCAGAGTAGATATTCTATGAACCTTAGCAACTAGGACAGATTTCTATGTTCATCTTTGATCATTTCTAACACACAAGTTTTGTCATTTTTAAAGTAGTCAGCATCAGCATATAGTCTGTTTTAACTTTTATATGTAACTTTTACCTTCTTGAAGACAATGACTATTTGATATTTGTATGTTCTTTAACGGCATCTGCTTAGAGACCATTAGTCTAGACAGTTCTCCATGAACAGGCTTGGAGAGCAACATTAACTTAGAATGTTCAGATGAAAACATTCTGTTCTTTGCTGGGTCTGTCAATCTCTGTTGGCAGCCAAGACTTTCCTCCTTTATAGCAACAGAGAAAAAAAAAAAAACAATTCTGAAGCACTTTGGTCCTTTCTTGATTTGGAAATATGAAATGCTAGTTTATTCAAATTAGCCTGTGAATTTTTATCTTAGAAGATAGTCTTAAAGACAGTCTATAGAACTGTAACAGAATTTCGATATATGAATTAGAGTCAGGGAGGCAATTTGATGAGCAGGCAAAGTTGGACTTTTGTTTTCTTTGCCTTCTCTTTCTGTGTTTCTTTTCTCTCAATATTTTTCCTCCCAATTCCACCTCCAATGCCTAAAGCTCGTGTGCTGACCATATCCCTTTGTTCTAAATGAAAAGTTGATCTGGAAATTTTAATAAAAACGGTGTTAGTTATATAACTTATCAGTTTTCTATTAAATGTTTCAAAAAATAATAAAAATATATTCCTTTTAAAATAAAACATAAAAAAGTTTAATACAAAGTTATGAACTATTAATGAAATCTTTTGGGGACTGCTAATTACCCAATGGTAGGAATGTTTTAGAAAGAAAAATCGTGATTTTCTATAAATTGTATGACCACAGTGACTCCGCTATGCATGAATGAGAATCATTCCATTTCAGGGTTGGTCCAGGTACATTTGTTGCGTCTGCCATCCAAAAACCTAGTAGCATAAAAAACCCTTTATTATGCTCATGGATTGTGTGGATCAGGAATTTAGACAAAGCTCAGCAGGAATGGTTTGACTCTGCTCCATATCTGGGGCCTAATCTGGGGAAATATAAACATTTGGAGTGATGCCACAGCTAGGGCTTAGTATCTTCTGTGGGCATCTTGATTCATTATATTCATCAGTGTGGAACCTGTGATTCCACAACTTAGGAAAACTTGACTCAGGGAAGCCTGCTGATGAGAGCACATGCACATGGCCTTTTCATGTGACCCCAGCTTCCTCACAGCATGGTAGCTTCAGGGGAGTTGGACTGTTACGTAGAGGTTCAGGGTTACAAAAGTTAGTGTCCTTGCAAACAAGGCACAAGCTGCATTACCTTGCATGATCTCGCCCACTGCTTATAATAATCACAAGGCAGCCCAGAATCAAGTGGGGGTGGGGATAGACTCCATCTTTTAAAGAAAAGAGTGCCTAGGATTTCGTAAACAGGCCTACAATTTCCAACTCCTTGAAACTTTAGTTCAAACAGTGAGAAAGCAAATCAAGGCTCTCAGGTTAACCACAATTTAGGAAATCTCCCCCAAGGAGATAATGAAAATTATCCTCCATTTTGGTAATTTTTTTATTTCTAGGCAGAAATTATCTTACACAATTCAAACATTACAGAATAAAGAAGATAAAATTTTCCTTTAATGCTGTGAACAAGTGGAACCTAAAACTTTAGAAAGCAGATTATGATCTACAATGGGTAAGGAAAGGAACATTTTTTGCTGACTCACTTTACATCTAGAAAAATGCAGCTTATACAAAGGCCGAGGTGTTCCAGAAGGGGAAACAGAGCTGTAGCTAGGGAAGTTGGCAGATTGTCAAGGTGAGAGGACCGCAAGAATATAAAGTGGAGTAATCTGCTGGGAGCAATATTCATATTTGTACATATCACCAGGGCATCCCTACCTGAAATGACCCAGAACAGAGCTGTAAATTGATTTCTTTTTAGTTATGATATTTAAATGAAAAACTCAGATTGCTGAGGCTTGACTCTTGTGGTTTCTGGTAGTCAAGGTAACGTTTGATGTTGTTGTTATTTTCCAGAACAGCATAGCACTCTGGACCATAAATCGGCAATTAATCGTCCAAAACAACTCGTGATGATGAACTGTTTGGCATTATCAATGTCTGTTTTCCTTCAGGTGCAAAATAGATAGAGCTCTTAAAATGCCTCAAGCAATCAAAATACTGCTTTGGAATATTTCCTTTCTCTTTGGATTTTCTTTTCTCTTATCATCTTTCTAAAATGGTGAAAAGGAGATGAAGGAAGGTAAAGAAAACATTCTGACATCTGGGGGATATAAGAGAATCACCTTAACTTTTAAAATTCAGTATCATAATTGTAGCTTATGTTACTGATGGGTTTTGTATGCAAATGATAAGCGTATGGCAAGTTTTAGAAGGACAAATTTCTGATGTCACATGTCTAAAACGAGTGGAACTAAAGAAAAAACCCTTGTCCCAGATTATACTGTTGCTCAATATTGAAGTCTTTTAATGTTTGACACTATTGTAATACACAGAGCTGGGGCAATTTCATCTGCAGGAATTATTTGGGCTTCTGGTTCAGCAGACGTAGCAGGTGTTTTGAGATATGAATATTCTTAAAGGAGTTGAGAGTCACTTTTACTGAGGAAAATTGAAAAAGCAAACAAAAATTAATGACAATTGAGGAAACCCCCTATTCTCACACCTAGGATGGAATATGACTGCTTAATCCTCATTTAGGTGGATGTTCCCGTTACTTTAGGAGAAATAATCAGGACTGTATGACCGCCAGCAAGGTTAGGCTTTAAATAGTAAATGTGAATCATGCAAGGAAAGAGACTGAACTGCATTTGTATGCTTGGCACACATGCACACACGCACGCGCACGCATGCACGCTCACACAAACACACGTTTCCTCATTTCCTCACTTCATCAATCTTCTAGGATTTCACAACCTGGCACATGTAGCCTACTCCAGTGGGCCAATAGCCAACTTTTATCTAACTAGATCAGATTATACAACTTTGTTGTTTACAGACCTCTCCAGCTCATTGCAAGAACAACCTGGGAACACAAGTATCAAGCTCAGAAAATATCTGTCATCCTAATTTCCGAATGTTAAGCATGGAAAACATACCAGCAATTTCTTGGCGGTTGTTTTGGATTGAGGTTGAGAAGAAGCAGTCAACTCTTTAGTATTTTCCTTAGAGATAATAAGTGTCTGCTATGTGTGCCATGGTACGTGGTGGGTGGTTTAATACAGATTATCTCATTTAGTCAACCCATTATAGAGAAAACCAAGGCTCAGATCCTAAAGGTCACACAGATTGTGCAGCAAAGCTGAGTCTGGGTCCAGGGAATTCTAACTCCACCTCAGGAGCTCTTTAAAGCAATATTCCTGTCCAGGATCACCTTTCTCACTTCCACCAGTCTGCTAGGCTTGATGTTTATTTGCTTTTTATAATATACTTGCTGGTCTTGTAAAAAGTGAACGATGCACCAATAGATGAAGTTGAAGATCTCTTTGTGCCGAAACTTCAGTTCCACTTCACTCTTTCCATTCCCAGAAGGATTCATCACCGTGAATTTGACAATATTCTTCTAGTGTATGCTTCTCTACTTTTACTTCATATGCATTTTTCCATAACGAATACATAGCATTGTGTGTATATTTTAAATTTACATACTCTTATATAATTTATTTTCTATAATTTGCCTTTTATACTGAATATGTTAGTGACATACTGTTATTATTATAAAACTACATAGAGTGTTCATTTTAACTAATGGTATTCTATCATATGAATGTAAACGTTTCATTATCCATTTGTCTAATGACAGTAGTTTAAGTGGTTTTCAATTTTTGGTTGCATAGAACATGCTTCTACATGTTCTTTTATTTTAATGTGTAAGCTTTCTCTAGATTATATACCTAAGATTGGAATTATTGGGATGTAGGATAGGGTGTTTTCAATCTTACTAGATTTGCCAAGTTTCCTTCTAAAGCAACTATGTCAATTTATTCTCCTTCCAGCAGTATAATGTGAGAGTGTTTCTCTCCCCACATGCTAGCCTATACTTGGAGTTGCGTAATGCTCACTATCCTTTTTAATGAGGTTATTTCCATAGTCAGTAATCAGTCTCTTACAGGACGCATACTGTATGTACATTTTTTGTTGCCCCTGGGGTTCTACCGGTGGCTAGTCCATATTGCACTTGATATTTATGAACAAACTGATTGGCCTACTGTGGTCTACTACCCCATGATCTGCTGAAGTATGTAGGCAATATCCATATCTCTCTGAATGAACTTGCTCATATTGTCTTAGAATATCTTAAATAAGGTAACTTAAAAACCACACAAAATAGGATGTAAATTATTTTCTTCAGAAACAGAAATGAGATAACTCATAGGCTGTTACAACCAAATTAAGAACATTTAATTATCATAATTAGTCAAAAGCTGAGTTCATGTACTCAAGTAATTTGTATGGGTATCTCTTCATTAATACTGGCCATAGCTGATGGGTTTGCAACAGATGCAGTTTTCTGGCTTTTATCCCATCCACCCCCAGGGTATTATTTGTTTTTAATTTTTTCCCCTTTTTTGTTCATGTTCCCCCCTCTCAATTGAATTCTTCCAATTAGTATGTAAAAATACTCATGTCTTCATTGTTAAAAAAGAAATTCTCCTTCACTTTAATATGGTAACCAACTTCCCTGCGTCTCTCACCTTTGCTCACTACCAGACTTCTGTAAATCAGTTCCTCCTTCTCAGTATACTTTCTGCCTGGGGTTCCCATCACTCCACTGAATCATCTCTTACCAGTAACTTAATATTGCTCAATACAATGGCCATCTCTATGGCCCTCATCTTACCTGATCTCTGTGCAGCGTCCTAATTTTGGGTGCCTCCCTATTTTTTGAAACCGTTGCTTCCCTTGGGTCCTGGCTCTGCCTTTCCAGTCTCACCTTCTTCTATCCAGTTAAACATTGGAGTTCTGTAGATTCAATCTAGGCCCTCTTTCTACTTCACTTTAGAGCTTCTTTCCTAGATTAACTCATGCAGGCTTCCTAGATTAACTTGTAATATCGATTATCAAAATGCAGAGCTCCAGCCAAGATTTATTTGTACTCTAGGTCTGAGTATATAATCAGTTTTGGATAAACTGCTAGGATTAGGTACCTCAAATATAATATTCCCTAAATAAAACTCATGTTCATTTATCCATATCTATCAGTGATGTCATCACCATTCATTTGGTATCACAGACCAATAAGCTTAAAGTTATATTTGCCTCCTCTTTCCTTTCTGACCCTCACCGTATCCACTACACCCTGATTTCCTTTGCATTGCTCATATTTGTCTACCTTGCTTCATCTCCCCTACCCTTACCATTGTCCAACCTTTTCAGTGACTGTCACAAAAGTCTCTAAACTGGTAGTACATGCCACTTACTCTCTTTGGAATTGTATCAGCATCCTTTTGCTGCTGTAACAAATTAAAGCAACTTAATATCTTAAAACAACATGAATTTATTATCTTATTAATCTGGAGTTCAGACCTTCTAAAATCAAGGTTTTGGCAAGGTGGCATTCCTTTTGGAGGCTCTGGGGGACAATTTCCTTCTTGGCCTTTTCCAGCTTTTAGAAGCCACTGTGTCCCCTGGCTCTATCTAGCCCTTTTCTTGACAATCCTTGCTGTTCTTATTGCATCATATCTGACCCTGACCCTCCTACCTCTATTTTTCTTTTGAGACAGTGTCTTGCTCTGTTGTCAAGGCTGAAGTATAGTGGCATTATCATAGCTCACTGCAGCCCTTACCTCCCAGACTCAAGCCACCCTCCTACCTCAGCCTCCTAAGTAACTGATACTGTAGGATGTATCACCACACCAGCTAATTTTACTTATTTAGCTTTTTAAAATTTTTTTGTAGAGATGGAGTCTCACTATGTTGCCCAGGCTGGTCTTGAACTCCTGACCTTCTATAAGAATCCTTGGGATTACCAGTCTATTGTCTCATTTCAAATTATTACCTTAATGCATCTGCAAAGTCCCTTTGTCATTCAAGGTAATGCATTCACAGGCTCCAGTATTAGGATGGGGACATCTTATTGGGGCATTATTCATTTCCCCATAGAATACTCTTCCCCTCCACTCTCCTCCACCCTTAATTTGTTAACCTTCAGTGTTACTTCAGATTTTAGTTCAGACGTCACATTCTTGCCCTTCTTCCTTGGAGTCAAGTTTGTCTCTTAGAAGTGAGAATATGCTTATCTCATATGTGTATTTACTTAACCCATGTCCACCCAGCTCGTCAGTCAGTAGGCCTTATGTTAAAGCAGCAACCACATTGATTTTCTCACTAATTTGTTTCCACACCCAGCAGAGTACCTGTAACATTGAAGGCTGTGGTTTTTAGAACCTATAATTGGCTCTGCAGTTTTGATTTGTTACAAAAGATGATTTTTTTCCTTTGATTTGAAGTAAATAATTATACTTACAGAAATAAAATCCTTTTGAAAGAAGCTCAAGCACTCAATAGCAAAAAAAAAAAAATCCTAAATAATTTGATTAATAAATGGACAAAAGATCGAACAGACATTTCTCAAAAGAAGACGAATGGCCAAATATATGAAAAAACGCTCAACATCACAAATCATTGGAGAAATGCAAATTAAAACCACAATGTGATATTATCTCATCCCAGTTAAAATGGCTTATATCAAAAAGACAATAACAGATGCTGGCAAGGATGTGGAGAAAGGGGAACGCTTGAACACTGCTGAGAGGAATGCAAATTAGTACAGTTTGCAGGAGAACAGTATACAGGTTCCTCAAAATTTAAAAATATAACTACTATATGACCCAGCAATTCTACCACTAGGCATTCATTCAAAAGAAAGGAAATTAACATACCAAAAAGAATTTTGCACCCCCATGTTTATTCAGAAGTGTTTACAGTTGTCAAAATATGGAATCAACCTAAGTTCCCATCAATGGAAGAATAAATACAGAAAATGTGAAATATAAATCTAACTAAATATTATTAGCCATAAAAAAGAATGAAATCCTGTCATTTGTAGCAACATGGATGGAACTGGAGGTCATTATATTATGTGAAATAAGCTAAGCACAGACAGGCAAATATAGCATGTTCTCATTCACATGTGGGAGCTGAAAAATACAGAGCTCATGAAGGTGCAGAGTAGACTGGTGCTTACCAGAAGCTAGGCTGCTGGGGAGCATTTAGGGGAAGAAAGAATGTAAATATACTTATTACCACTGAATTTTACAGTTAAAATGGCAAAGATAGTAAATTTTATATGTATATTTTACCTCAATATAAAAAGAAAAAAATACTTCCAATTAAATTTTTTTTCTGATAGTTATCCATAAATCCAAAAAATGTAAAAAGATCCTCTGGTGAAAATTTGAACCATTAATTGTATTTAGAAAAAAAAGAAGTTTTTGTTTGATTAAAAAGTATTGCAGAAGAACAGACCTTTCCAATGTTAGGGTTTTTAGAATTCCACTTTTCTCCTCTAGTTTTTATTTTTAAACCTCCTTTATTAAGATAAATGATACATGACCTTACTACAACTGGAATACCATTGACCACTACAAAAGTTATTTATTTCTGAAAACTTTGCTTATCATAAACCGGAATTTTATTCTGTTTCCCACAGTTATTTTTAACACTTGACTATAGGAAATGGAATTTCTTCAAGGAAATCATTTTGAAATCTGACCAAAACACTTGATGACATTAAATATATCTTTGATGAAAGCAATAAAGAGTGTAACTTATGAAAAAAGAGAGTTTTCTTTATGAATAATTAATTCAGCTGGTAAATAAGAAAACAGATGCAGAAATTACATGTGACTTTTTTTCCCCAAAGGAAAAAGAGAGTAGTTGGGGAAAACAGTACAACGTATTGCTTGATCAAAAACTAGAATCTGTAGGTCATAAAATCAGGGCAGATAAAAGGTATACTGAAACCATGGAGTAGAACAAGAGAACTAGGAAAAGCTTTTGCCGATATAATCGCTGAGTAAAATTCTTTTTGGAAATTGGTAGATTTAGAAGTAAAGTTGCCTATAAAATAAAAGATTATTTCATCAGTGAGTGAATTGTTAACCAAGAACACCTGGAAGTTTGGGATCTAATTAGGAGTGATGAGCACAACGTGCAAAAGCTCTGTATGTGGACACATGGCTCATGGGAGAAAATGGATAGCTAGATAGAGGTAGAAATGGGTAGTTATTTATATAGAGGCAGAACAATTTAATGCTGATTGAAAATCAATTCTTTTCAAATGTATTAAGTAAAAGGTATCCATCTCAAGAAGCTCAGTTTGGTTAAACAAACATTTATTGAGTACCTACTAGTGAATGCTGGCTGCTTTGCTAGAATCCATGAGAACAAAAAAACAAAGCCAATCAGATTCAACGAGACTGAATTCCAGTATTTTTGTTGGAACCAGAGATGAAAGATAACCATTTCTATACTAGAGAGGCTCTAGTCTCTCAATCTGAGTATCATATGAAACATGACCTCAAATTGTAAATTGTGTAACAGAAAATGTTAAACTGCATGGGTAAATACATGACCACATTTATAAAAACAACATGTTTTTGAACTTTGTTTTACCATTATGGTTTGTCAGCACTGACCAAAATATAGAAGATTATGGGCACTAAATAATAGAAAAATTTATCATTTTGGTTTACCTGCACTATTATTATGTCCTACATTTTTCACATTATAAAAATTCGAAATGAGCATCTTTTGACCTAGACATTTTTCCCTAAATACAATATTTTCTTAAGATATATTTTAATCAGTAAATCAAAAGATAAGGACATTTTAATGTGATCAGTAGACCAAAAGATAAGCACATTTTAGGGTATTTGAGAAATACTGCTCAGTTTCTTTCCAAAAAGACTCTACCAATAACTTATATAGCTATCAGGAATACATAAAAGTATTGCCTTTCTGGAACTGAGGAATGTGCTGTCTATCTACACATGTGATATGGGGAGTGAGTGTGTATGTACTTGTACAAATCTTGTTCATTTGAAAGATGAAAATGATATCTATTTTAAATTGCGTTGATTTGACTATTAATGAATTGAAATTTTTGACACAGTTTATTAGGTACCAACACTATTTTCTTTTAGGATTGTTCATTCTCATCCATTGTGCTTGAATGGGAGAAAAATTTTCTTATTTATTTCTCTGACTTCTTTAAATAGTAAAGACTTTCCCAAAATGTCTGTGGTATATATAAAAATATTTTTCTAAAATTTGATTGTATTTTGACGCTTTAAGTTCCATTATAAATAAGAAACTATTAGACGCTGTTGTATTATAACCAAAGTATGAAGCATAATTAAAAGTAAAGGACTTGTTGAATTTCACTTAGTTCTGTCAAACAAATAATATGAGGCACTACTGAAAACTTCCTCTAAATTTTAAAATAGATTATGTCACACATGAAGAGGTTTTTAATCCCTGTAGATTATTTTTAGATTTTAGGTGATGAATCCCTAATTTTTAGAGATGAGGAAATTAGTAGCTAACCTTTAGTTGTTGCTTCTTTTTCTCTCTCTTCTATGATTTTTGTTGCTTATATTAGTATTTTGTATCATGAAGGTTAATAACACATTCTCTTCTGTAACCATAATTTCCAGTTGTCTAATCTTAAATTTATATTTAAATGAATTTGTTTTGTCACATTTTCATTTCTTCAAGTTTTTAAAAAAATTTTGATTATTACTTTTTTTAACTGGATTTTCAATTCCAAGTAGTTTTTCAAGAAAGATTATTGAGTGCTATATTCTCTGTATTCCTGTATATTTGAGATTGTCCGGCTTTACGGACAGGTGAGGTGAGTAAGCTTCTTAGGTCTCTTATTTTTTTTTAACTTTGTAAAAATGATTACAAAAAATCATGGTATTGAATGATGACTTAGATAAGTCTTCCACATAATTTACATTTTCTGTTGAATTCCTTCATGATTCTTTTATCACATTTAACAGTGCCACCAAGTAAGTGTTTTGTTTGTTTGTTTGTTTGTTTTAAGACGGAGTCTTGCTCTGTTGCCAGGCTAGAGTGCAGCTGCGCAATCTCGGCTCACTGCAACCTCCGCTTCCTGGGTTCAAGCGATTCTTCCTTCTCGGCCTCCTGAGTAGCTGGGACCACAGGCACGCGCCACCATGCCCGGCTAATTTTTTTTGTATTTTTAGTAGAGATGGGGTTCCACCGTGTTGGCCAGGATGGTCTCGATCTCTTGACCTCGTAATCTGCCTGCCTCGGCCTCCCAAAGTGCTGGGATTACAGGCATGAGCCACCGCGCCCGGCCATAGGTGTTTTTATTCTGTTAATTTTATCTTATGACACAGTGAACATTTTTGTCAGATGATTAGATTTTCACTTAATTTCAAAAATTGTATATTTTATATATAGTTACGTATATTTTCTTTTCAGTTTGTCCTATTTTTTTTTTAGGAACGTCATTATTTGTATTTTTACCCTATCTTCTGTCTTTTGTTTTCCTTCTAATTATTAGTAATAAATCTCCTTCATATATCCCATTTTAGTCTGTGATTTTCTTAATCCTGAACTCCCTGAACTCCAAGGCAGATCTTTGGTGTATTTTCTGATATTTTTAATCTTTATTTTGCAATTTCTGATAGGGCTTCATGGGCTGAATTTTGTTCTTGTGGCTCTGTTGTTTCCTTTAAGCTCCTTTAGTTTATTTAGCATCTATTATTTCCTAAACACTCAATTGTTCTAAAACATTTTTAGACTATGGAGACTAAGCTAAATGAATTATCATTCCATTTCCTGGGAATAGCTCCACTTAAATTAGCCTTTATGCTATTTCTTTGTATTATTTTATGTTAATTTGATTTCTTTCTCTCTCTTTCTCCTCCTCCCTCCCTCACTTACATCTTTCCATCATCTTCTCTCTGATGCATGACAGGATGGCATTATTATTCATATATTAAGTCTAAGTTATGCATTCTTTTATTCAAATTCCTGACTGGAGAAGGTCTAGTCATGCCAGCTTTTTGTTTAAGCATGCTACAGAAAAGGATGAGAGTAACTTTCTGCTTCATTTGACCTTTACTTCTCCTCTATAAAATACATCACCTCTCTGGAGGTCGTGTCTCCTCTTAGTGCTATATATTTCAAATGCCACTGTGGTTCTCCATAGCTCATCGTAAGTCACAGGTTCTTTACAGAGTTGCCTCAGGTCACACCACCCTCCCTCCTTTACCCCATCTCACCTACAGCAATTTTATTCAACTGTTTCCAAATTGTCTGTGTTCCTTACCTCTGAAGGTTGCTCCATTTCATGGCTTAAAGCTGGGTCTCTATTACTATACCCCATGTCTCTAGATCGCCCTGCACCTACACCTTTCTATTCTAGAAAACAAAGTTCCATCAGATGGCTCTTCAGGGCTGTAACATTCACTTTAGTAAAGATGTTTACTTTTTCTAAATTATAAGAAAGTTTGTGTCAGCTTTTGTTATCATGCTTCATTATAATTCACATTTTACTATAGTTGGGATGTGATCTAAAAATATGGTTTGAGTTTGTGAGTTGCTCTGTATGATTTATCAAGTAAGTTCCTTTTCTTTTTTTTTTCTGCTATTTTCATCGTTTTAGAAGAAGAGGGAATTATTATTGAACTAGAACTCTACCAGTACTAACTAAAAATTCTCAGTCTTTTTCTTAATTAATGACTCTGGCTATGTAATTTTTCTCATTTAAAAATAATAAAAATGATCTTAAAATTAGGACAAATTTTTTTAAATCATTAATCACAATTTCAGGGTTAGCCATGGGATAAATAATCATTCCAGGTCATTGAAATTTAGAACAAACATAATTTATGATTTATAGATTAAAATATAAAAAAGAGACTTAAATCCAAGAGGTTTACTGAATCTTGTTGAAAGGTTAGAAAGCTTATTGGAAACGTTACTGAGGATTATTTTTTGAGTAAAATAATGGAAAGGTCATTGACATTGTATAAATGTTTGTATAAAAGGGTGGGGAAGATAATGAATTAAGATTTTTCTTTATTTAAACATAGAGTAAAATAGCAATAGAAAGTTGTGACAGAAAAAACAAGGAAACCTCAGATTAGTCCCTTAAGGACTAAACTCTGTACAACCCTGTGCTCCAAATTTCCTCCCACAGGGACTGGAGAAAGTCCTGTCTATAGAGCATCAGTGTTGCTAAACAGGTCATTTTGACCCAGGATATTATATTTGTTCTCCCAATCCAACTCTGGCACAGCATCACATAATAATTAGCGGACTTCTTGTCGTAACTAACATATGTTAAAATCAAACTTAAACATTCTTTTCTACTGACTCCAAATTTTCTAGACAAAGACTTACTTCTTTAACCAATTGCAAATTAGAGTCTCTGAATCCACCTATAACCTGTAAGACCTACCTTCATGATATCTTGCGTTTTCAGCCAAGCCAATGTATCACCTCCATGTATTGATTTATGACTTTTCCTATAACTTATACTTTCTTAAAATTTATAAAACAGAATTGTAGTCTGACTGCCTTAAGACCACATTCTCAGGACTTTTAGATTAATGTTTTCTCTGGGCCATAGTCACTCATATTCACTCAGAATAAGCCTATGAAATATTTTACAAAGTTTGCTTTTTTAATCAACACTCCTATTGTGTCATTGTTTGAGAAATTATTTTCTAATAAAAACATGGTTACAAATATGATAAAGAACTGTGACAAAAACAATTATATTCTACCTATTTAATGGTACTGGTGATAAAACGATTCCTACTCCAGTACAAATTATGTCTTGCAAAACTTATATAGTTATATTTTTACTTCATGAAGTACTTATTATAGTTGCTCTTTTTATTTTTTTAACAATTTCAATGTAGACAGGAAATGACAAAAAAGAGCTTCTTTTGATTTCAATATCTGGGGTAAATTCAAGAGTCAAATTAGTGAAAAATAAATCAGTGACATCGTCTCCCAGAGGCAATTCACTCTCAAACTGGTAACAATGGCCAATCAGGTGAATCATGCCTCTGTATTTCTGTTCCGTGAAGACAGTATGGGAGCTTAGTAGGAATAGCATAAAAGAGACATGCTTTTGGGGCTATCAGAAGGAAACACGTTCTCCTTTCTCTCCTGGGAGAGCATAAAGTAGGAGTGTCAGAAAATGAGCATCTCCTGTCTTTGGCTGCTGCCTGAATATTTATGGGTGTGAGACTGTTAAAGTTTGGACAGGCAGTAAATACTCTCTTCCTCTTGAGCTTTGTCTTTTTCAGGAAACAAGTAATTTAACTTTTTAGGAAAGACTATGTCAGAACATGAGAAAAGAAGAAAAGCAGACTGATTTTGAGGAAATGAGTTAGATGCATTCTTTGCACTTCAACATATCCTATGAAGCGAAACTACATCTGTTTCTAAACAGTCCCTCCAACCACGGAGGTCAGACGAAGAATGAAAATCGGAACAAAATAGGTAGTAGACACATCTAAAAATTGGACTTTCAGAAGACTCTAAACAAAGTCAAAAGACAACTACAAAAAATGATAATTTCCTATTGCTTATATAAACTACATTATCTGCCATCCTGAAATAGGACAATTATTTTGGTTGACTAAAAAGTACTATGACTATAAGGAAAGGCAAATATAGATCAAATATTCTCATGAATATATGATCAACCCAAATAATGATATCAACATGGTGTATCTTTTTCAGATTCCAAAGACACTTTAAAATCTTGCATTTCTTCTAACTTATACTGATTAATATTTTATTGCGTTGATGAGAGTACACCAATATTCCTATTTTTCAGAATATTAAATGAAACATTTAATATTGAAACCAAGATGCGGAGATGGTCAGTGCTTTCCTCATTCTCCTAACACCTACCTCTAAGCGCTACTATGTCATATGGCCTAGCACCACATTCCCTCTGTGTGAGAATAATCCTTGGGTATGCCGGATGCCAGGCTTAGAAAAGGATCGAGACTATGAATATAAAAACATGTCTATAATATCTGAAAGTTACGGGTATTTACTTTCAAACCTCGGTTACTTGTCCTTAGTATCCCTTCTCCAGTGCCACCAGTTTGCCCTCTTACTAGTCAAAAGTTTCCCCTCCCCTGAGCCTCATGGCCTCAGGGTTTCCTTCTTACGTGACAGAGTAGGTAATGGTCTGTGAGTTTTCAGTGTTACATATGTAACTGAAGAAACTGACCACCAAAAGTTTAAACAATGAAGACATTTATTTATCCCACAGAGCAAGAAGGTGTCTTTTAGATGTCAAAGTTGAAATGTCAAAGAGGCATCTAGATTTTTCGGAAAGGATCAGGGCTGGAGATATGAGATGAGATTTCATAGATAGAATGAATAGAGGAGAAAAGGAGAGGGGCAGTAGTGAGTCCTAGCCATTATCAATATTTAGAGATCAAGAAGAGAGAAGGAAACTAACAGAAGGAGTACAATGTAAACCAGGGAAACCAGCAAAAGTGCAGAAGTGATGTTTTAGAAGAGATTTCAAGAAAGGAATGGTTTACTATGTCAACTGGTGCTGGAATGTGAAGAAAACAGCGCACTAGTACAATATCTGTCCTGTCTTTTAAAATCCTTTAAACTTAATGGGTAACTTTGAATGTTGGCAATTTTAATGACCCTAGCTCTTAATTTAACGGAAAAATTCTGAGGTAGGGATGGGTTTCAGATCCCACCACTAAACGATAGCTTAGATTAGATTAGATAGATTAGACAAAAGGATGATAGATAGATAGATAGATAGATAGATAGATAGATAAAAGCAAAACCTGCAAGTACATAGGTAAAATTTTTTCATACTTAGCAGTATGCAGTAAAAAATAGTGAGAGATTACTGGATGAAATTAGAACAAATTGAAGAGATAAATATGAGGAGGGAGAAAAGAGCAAAGGCATGAGGAGAAACATTTTTCTTTTAGATTTTCTAGATGCAAATTATCTAGGCTGTTACATGTTAAATATTAACTGTGCCAGATTTGTTATAAGGTGAAGCTATATTTCATTAAAACAGTAGATTTTGGTACATCCTCCAAGGCCCAAGGATGTCAATGATCAGTAGGTTCTTAAACGTTTCTCTAACTCAGGATCCGTTATCACAATCACTGTGGAATGAGAAGAGAATTCAAAATGTGCTAAGCATGCAAGCACGTGCTACCCTCGTTACTATATACGTTCACACACATTGCTCCATTTAATCTTGAAAGAGCTTTGTGAAGGGGATATCACCAAGCCCTTTTAGAGGTAAAGATAAACTGTGTTTGAAGAGGCTAAGTAGTTTGTCTGAGGCCACACAACTAATAAGTACCAAGGCTAAGGTTGAAACATAGATTTGATTCTAGCTGCAAGACCTTCATGCATACATCGGGAAGGGGAGCCTAGAATGTGTATTTGATATTCTCAGCCTGCTTCACAATGTAAGGATGTGTGCAGCAGCGCATACCAGGGGTCCCTTAGGGGTTCAGGAGGGATTCGGGTCTATTTAGAGGTGAAGGTGCTCATAGGCAAGAGATCTTAACTAATGACTCATTGAGATCTATGAGGGTCTTCAGGAGAAAGCCAAAGGAAACAAGTCCAGATAAGACTCCCCAGATATACTGGAATCATGGGTCTAGAGGGAAGTGGGTGGAAGAGGGTAAATAATGTTTCCTGTCTTCAAACCTTTGGTGTCTCTGTAGATATTACTTCTTCTCTAACTCATCCTATAGCTTCAGAAATTTTCCAAAGAACTCGAGGACTTGAAGGTGTGAACCAGGTTTGGGGGCAGTGAGTCTGAGGTTTTGAAAGCTTCCTAAATCTCAAAACAACACATTAAGGTGAAAATATATATGTGTTTAAAAAGAAAATAAAATTTCAGTACCTTCCAAATGTATTAGGCCAAAAGGAAAAGGTAAGCCCTGAAAGCTGACTCCAGTAACATGACAGCTTTTCTTCCCTGGTGGCTGGTCATTGCTTTCTGATCTTGGTGTTGATTTGTTACACATTTCAACTGATTCAAATCTCAATAGAGACCCCTGTGCTGTAGTCTCTGATCTCAGTTCATTTCTCGCTTTGCAATAAATGTTAAACAAGTCCCTTAGAGTATAATTAATAGTAGCCAATCAAATCTTATACCTATATGTTAGTCTTTCTATGAAAATGTAATTCTGGTCAGCCTATATAAATGATTTTTATTTATAAAAATCCCTCATTTTATATAGGGAGCATGAATCTCCATAAATGATTCTCATTTTACACGAGGAGCACTAATCCCCATTTTTTAGTGTAGGTCTGCTCCCCAGACAGCTGCTTTCACAGTTTCTGCTTGGATAAAGACTCTTTAGATTCTGACCCTTTTGATGGCTTTAGGTTGACATATTCAACCTTTAAGAATACATACATGAATTGGGTTGGTGCAGAAGTGGTTGCAGGTATTGCCATTGCTTTGAATTACTTTCAGTTACTTTTGCACCAACCTAACATGTATGTGTGTGTGTACACATATGTATTTTAATAGATTGCATTGTGTCCCCCCAAAATTTATGTTGAAATCTTAACCCCCATTGCCTCTATAATGTGAAGAATTCATTTGCAAATAGAGTAATTGCAGATGTAATTAGTAGGATGAGGTCATTAGGGTAAGTTCTAACATATCATGATTTTTTTTGTGTGTATGTGTGTCTCTGTGTTCAAATTTTCCCTTTTTGTCATAAAAATTCCCCTTAAAAGTTACATGTGAACATAAAGGCAGAAATGCTTCTGCAGGCTAAGGAACACCAAATAGTGCCAGCGTGTGTGTGTGTGTGTGTGTGTGTGTGTGTGTGTGTGTACACAAATAAATAAATACATACATATGTAGAGAGAGAAAGAGAGAATACTGTATTTTTTCTGATCAGTTTTTATTGGGAGGTTCCAGATTGTCGGAAAAACCATCTCACCCTACAGCCTGGATATTATGATTTTTCAAGCATTCTCATAAGTATGTGTTTATTCAACTTTTTGTCAGCTTCCAAGATCAAAATGAAGTGGTAAGCAAATAGATTTGAAGCCACTTTTTATTATTTTGGCTGTTATCAGGGTTTATATTATAGCTGAGTGATAAGAGCCAGAGTGAGAAGAAAGGAGTTGTGTGTGACTCAGAGAGAGGACACACCGGTTTTCTCACTGATTAGGTCAATGCTTCATGAAGAATAATGTGCTCAGTGAAAGCAGGCACTTATCACTTTCATTAAGACGAAGACTGGCTTCCCAGCTTCCCTCTGGGTGATGGAAATGATAAACAATCTTAGACAGGGTAGGCTGTTTATTACATATGGGCACATTCACAAAACACTTGGTCAGCTATCTTGGAACAACATAATTGGACCAGCTGTCCATTCTGGTCTTCAAAAGTTTTTTGACACAGGAGGGCATTCTTTTGACAAAGTCACAAGTGATGTCATTCACACCATAGTCTCAATATTCATAATCTGATTGGATGACTCCTGGTGAACGTGATCCTCTCTTACTGTTTCTCAGATTCTCAGATAAGTATTATAAATCATATTATTTTAGAACAGAAAGTTCAAAATCTCTTTAGGGGCCCATTCATAGACTTCAGATGGATATCTGTACCTCCACAGACATGCACACTATTTGTTTTTATGCTATTTCTTTCTTTTTACTGATGGTCATCACAGATAAGATGCCAAGGACACAATTTTGTGAACACCACACCTTAAAAGCACCAGATATCCTGAGTGTGTGTGCCAATCTACTGTCTTGGGAAAGAAAAGCACTCCATGTTATGGAAATACTGTAGCACACACAGGTGGCTGGATCACAGAGTGAATGTCCAGCTCTGCTGGCCAAAAATAGTCACTGAATTCATTATAAATCTGAAATCTATTAGAAGTTCAGATAAACTTTATTTATGTCTATACTTAAGAACTTCTGTGCCTGATAAAAAGTAGACATAATTCTAAGCTATTGTCATTAGTGAGATGCCCACAAGTCAATATCTTGTCATAATTTGTCTCAGTTTTACACTGGGAGCTAGATTTAAAATAATATAACTATTATACATTTGTTAGATTTATCAAAACTGTAAGTATTCCTTGAAAAAATATGGGGAAATACAGTTTGGAGAAATTTTCTTATCTTATAAATAACAGACCCTGAGATGCAGAGTCAGATATTATTTATTGTTGTTATTTGATTTTATTTTTCTGAAGCTGCAATGGAAAGGACAGGGCTATAAATCTCTCAGGATGGAGTTAGATCTTATCTAAGTTGGGAGAACAGAACTGAGCTAGATTTTGGTACTATATAGTCTAATGCTTCTTTGAATAATTTTATCTTGGTGATTTTTTTCAGTTAGCTATGTCTTTATAAACATTTTTAAAATGCCATTTTAAAACATGAATACAATTAAACACAAATGAAAATTGAGAAAATATTAGCTTTATGAAGAGCAACAAGAGCATTAGTATTCTAAATTTAAAATAAACTCTTAAATATATATATGAAAGCTATCACCAGCATTAACAAGGCCAATAAGATATGTACAATGTATGATAATTGTAGAACAAAAGTTCAACTTCCCAAATAAAAAAACTTAAAATACTCAGATACTATTTTTATGTACAAAATTTGGAGACTAAATGTTATAATACTAAGTGCTGCAGAAGTTTGGAGGAGTGACACTGTCATAAATGAGGTTGAAAAAAAAGTGGAACCATTTGTTTGAATGGCAGTCTGGCAACAAATCACAAAAGCTTTAAAATGTGCATACATTTTGAGCAAAATGTTACTTTTAAAAGAATGTAACCAAACGAATTATTAGAAATTTTGTGAAAGGAATATTCATTAGGATAATATTTATAATAACAAATGCTTAAATATCTTTTCAATCTTCAAAAATAAGGGATTATTTAGTTGTGATGCTATCAAATAATGGAATATTAAGCACCTTTTAAAGATAATAAATGTGTAATTACGCTCATAATATAGACAGTTTTTGCTATGTTGCAAAGAAATAGAAAATAGATTACATACTATACAATTGTAATCACATTTTTCTACACATTCATCTATCTATATATCTACAAAATGGAAAAAAAATCTAAAAGTAGTGCATTAAATATTAACAGTGGTTATTTCAAGATAGTGGAAATACAAATTTTTTAAATTCAATTTTGCTTTTTTGTGTTCTAATGACCATGCCTTATTTGCAAAATGGGAAAAAATGAATAAAAAGAAATTTACATATTTTTCTTCATTTTTAGAGCTTTGGCAAACTAACTCAGGAATCTCTGGATACTACCATGTAAATGGGTTCATGTTGAAGAGAAAAATATTGAAGCACTTTCTCTTCCTCAGCTTCGTGGAGAAGTAGAGTTTTGACAGTTTATAACAAGTAGAATAAACAAGTAAAATTTCAGAAGTCTTGGTAATATAAGCATTAAATAAAAAGTAACTAATAGATTGGAAATAAGAATGGGTCCAATCTGTTAAAGTAAGATGTCTCAAGGGCCTGTGAATGATGATTTAATCCAGACAACATGTACCTGGACAGTTTCATCAAACAGAAAAGTGTTTTATGGAAAATGATCCTCCATTTCAGATTAGATTTTTCTTATACCTATCACTTTATCCATTGTTACATGGCCAGTTGAAATTTTATATGAAGTAACTAGGCACAGAATTACTCTTGTAGCTAAAAAGCAGAGAGAGTAGGAATTTTACTTAACCATAGCAATATGAGAGAAATCCTTCTTTTCCTTCCCATAAATGTAAAACCTTCTGCAGAATGCTACATGGGCATTAGTTTACCCTTAAATCATCCTGTGCAGACTTTTGCTGAAGTCATTAGAAATGTTTTCTTCCTAGCAGCCATAAAGCTTTGAAGAGGTAGAAGGTCTTTGATCAGTAAGAACTTTGCCAAGTATGATTTTAAAGGATGTTGAATACTCCAGTTGTTCAAAGCAAGGTTATTTAGAGTAACCTTAATTCATTGTGCCAGGTTTTCACAGTATGCCTCAAAGGAGTATGCCATAAACAGGTGCCCCAAGAAATGTTTCTCTTTCTGGCTTAACCCTGGCCTGGTATCTTAAAGCCAGATTTGGAATATGGATTGCCAAAGAGTCCTGATGGTCTCAGACTTTAGTTTTGGAAACAAATGATGGATTAAGCCTTTGTTAAGAGACAGACATGGGAAATGTGAATGTCTGGTAATACTTTGCTCAACTTTTAATCTGTTCTTTTTCCGAGGACAGAAAAACTCCTCACTTAGAAATTTCTATGAAAAATCTAGTAGATGTTAGTTTTTTTTTCTATTTATTCCCTATACCATTAAATATTCAGCAAAAGTAATTGGACAAAACCAGGATTATGTTCAAATAATAAATATTTTAGCAGCCAATATTTGCTATTGTCTTATCTTTGTTTTAGAAAGTGGAAAGGCAATATACATCACCCATTATCTTCTTGTCCAGGGATTATTACTTTTAAAATTTTTATATTTTCTTATCAATGTATATTTAAATCGATTTTTATAAGTTAGGATCAACTTTTACATACTGCTTTACAACCAGAATTCTTTTTTTTTTTAAGGAGTTTAGTTTTATTTTCTCTGTGTATTTGCAAAGTACACAGGACCAACATAAAAAGATATACCTGTGTGGGAAAAGTTACATTAAAAATGGGAATGGAGTGGGAGTGCTGAAAGGGATTACTGCCTTAGCCCTCAAGAGCTACAGCATCTCTGATTGGCCCAAGGAATGGAAAAGATATTGGAAAGATATAACAGGAGGAAGAGAAATGTGAATTTACTGAGGGAGAGGGCCCTGAAGCAGGCCTTGAGAGGAAACTGGTGGCTGGGGAGTTGGTCGGAGTGGAGGGAGAGGCCCCCACTGGTAGCCATAGGGTAAGGGTCATGGAGGGTTAGTGTATCCATCAGGGGGCATCAGTGGAGGAGGTGCATGAATACCATGTGGAGGCATAGGACCTGGGTGTGACCCGTGGGAGATCCAAAGAGAGGCCCTTGGGGGAACATGCCCATTGGAGGAGGCCAGGATGAGGCATTCCAGGTGGTGTTCAGGGTGGTGGCTGCCCCCAAAAGCCTGGGGGTTCAGCATGAGGATGTCCTAAAATATGAGGGCCATGGTATGCCAGCTGTATCTGAGACATCCCTCAATGGGGCATCCCACTTGGTGGGAATGGGTGAGGATGTGAGTGTCCATGACCAGGATGTCCTGCCCCTGGGTGCAACCAGAATTCTTACTTTCCAATCAATAAACTATGAATATTTGAAACATGTCCTAGAATATTCTTTGACAGAAAAAATGCCTACATGGTATTAATTTATTCAACTCCTGTAGTCTACAAATATGTGAAGAATCAATGATCTAAGTGTCTAGATATAGTGATTAGTAAGATGTAGCCTCTGTTCTCAGTCAGTTCATATTCTGTCAGTGAGAGGGCCAGAGAGGGGTAAACAGAAATATAGATGCCTACTGTAAGACACAGAAGGAAGAGAGAAATCCAGGCCGTATTCATGGGATGCTGAAGCACAAAACAGAAGCATGGATTTGGAGAATCAGAAGAGGGGGCGGTATTTTAATGGTCAACATGATGATAGAATGCTTCTTATCCCATGGAGTTGTGGTCAAGTTCAAATGCCTTAAAATCTATAAACTGTCCAGAATAGTGCCTGGCATGTACAATGTGTGCGATAAAGCTTCAGTATTGTTATTGTTGCATTGTTGTTAATATTATGATTACATGGCAATTTAAAGGAAATGTTGACTGTGATGCCATCTGCTCGAATCCTTTTCTCACCTCAACTCCAAAATTCAATAGGCCATGCAGTTTGTATAGCAAGTGGGCCTCAAGACTCAGCCACTCTGTCCAGCGAAGTCAAGAAGTCAAGCTGTCTGCCATCTATTAGGTCTCAATTAACATTTCTTCTACAATTTCCAGTTGCCTGAAATGATCCAAGAAGCTATAACCTTGATGAGAGCATTTAATTCCTTCAATAAAATTGGCCTGTGGTCCTCTGTGCTAGTTTAATAACTACATTTCCATGCCTTTGGAATCACTTACAATATGCGTTTTAAACCAATGACATTTATTATATTTTATTATTGTTCCCACTCTGTTAATATGTGTTTATCCTATTTCAGTCTCTGTGTCCCTGAAATAAGTATTTATTAATCAGGAGTCACTTAAAGACTGATATACCATTTTCTGCATTAAGGAACCTGAAAGAATACCAAGCAGACACATACGCATAAGTTTTTCTCCTCTTAATTAAAAGCTGGTTTGTACATATAATTCCTTTCTTGGCATATAATGTGGAGGTATTAAAATTAGATTCAACTAGGATGGAGTAATTATAGGCACAACGAAAACTTCACAAGAGGTTCATTTTAGGGACTTTACTCTGCTGCAGACAACAAGTTAATATATTGTGACTAGTTATCCACTAATTGACTCCTGCAAATTTGTGGAGCTAAACCTCCACAGGCAGAAACTGCGCTCTTTCTTCCTGACCTGGGATCCCAAGATCCCCAATCACTACCTTAGAAAACATCTCCAGGTCTGTGGCTGCTTTGGCTTTCCACCTTCCTGAAATCCTTGGTATGCATCCTGAAGATGTATTAATACATGATCCAGTGTAAATTCTGAACTGCAGTACATGATGGAGTTAGAGGTTAGGGGAAAGAGGCTTCCTGAAGCACCGGAAAATATCCCTATAAGCACAAAAATGTGAGAAACAATGCTAGAAGATCTAATGTAAGTGGACCTGATCTCTAGGTGAGACATTGTTTGACAGTAAAACCCCTGACTATCTGAGGGGACAGAGTCTAGGAATTCTTTGCCATAAGACTCCTGAAGCTCAATATTCCCATTCTCTTAGCTAATCTGTTTATAGGGCAACTCAAAAGGTGAGGGAATATTTAGGGACAAATATAGGGGTGTTTGGTGAGTACTCTAGGAACTAGATCCTATTAGTATTAGTGATTTTTATGAACCCCTAAGCCCTGCCCCTACATCTTTGGGCATCTTGTTTCTTTTGCTGAAATTAAGCAATTGGGGCGGCTCTGAGCAGTTCAGGGGGAGTATGAGCAAGCCAAGGATTCTTATAGCACCATACATGAATATTTGTATGCTTACAACTTAGTGCAAAGAAGAATAGACACCTTCTGCTCCAACCTTTCATTTTATAAAAGAGATCCAGGGAGGAGAAGTGACCTGCTCAAGGATGCATAACATTAGTGTCTAAAGTGGGCAGTAAATTTAGTTTTTCTTATCTCTGGTCCAGTATTTTATCCTTTGCATTATTAGACTGATTATAAACCAAAGAAAATTACTCACTGTAGACTCCTCTGAAAATGGCTGTTTTCTCTTCCAAATAACTTTCTTTACAGTAAAGACCCTTCCTTATGAAACAGGAAATAGAAAAACTTGGGGAAAATGGGCCATATAAAATGAGAGTCCCAGGATTTTTTTTTAGGAGAAGCAGAAGCCCATTTTATTGGTGATCCTACCAAAGTAATGAGCTTCTCTGAAGAGTGATGGTGTTAAGGATCAGACCTCTTAATGGGGCCAGTGAATAATATAGAATGGTGCTGCCTTGGCTTTAAAAACAAATGTAAAAGACTTCTTTGTGTTCATACTAATAGGAATTACATGCCCCATGACCAAATCCAAAAGTAAGCAAAGACTCGGTAAAATTTTTTTCTGTTCGTAAAGAGTCAAGGACTGTGCTCCATTCTGGGCTGAGGTACATGGCAAAAACTCTGACCGTCAACATTTTGTCGTGGCTTAAAATTGGTTGTCTTTAAAAAATTCGAGAAATTCAACGAAATTCAATGTCAGTGCATAAATAAATTAGTTTTTAGCAAGCTCCACAAACAGGAAATACTTGGTATAATTTACATGAAAGAATCTATGCTGCTACATTCTATGGAGTCTGATTTATTGTCTCGATCTTACACCTGTTTAATTGTATTTATTTTTCAAATTTGGAGAGTTGTAGTATGGTGGTGGGTCCACTTTGATAGCATTATCTACCTGAAAAATTTGGCCAACGTAAATTTGGAATCATGAACATTAAAATAGCAGGAAGTGGCTTTCTATAAAATTCAGAATCATAGCAACAAATTTTCCTCTCTTATCTTATCAAATCTGAGGCACCTGCCCATGAAATTGGCAACAGAAAGATTTTCTGTACTGCCAATTACAGGTTTCTCATCATCTTGCCAACTTGCTTTGTCTCCACAACCTGGCAAAATATAGCTATTGGCAGGGCAGTGAATATTTAAAAATGATTATAGTATATAGGATTTTTTTTTGTTTCGTAGTGTTTAATGAAGTAATTTAAGCACAATTTTAGCACTAAGAATAGATTTGCTTTCTACATTATAATATGCAGTGTGCTCTGTAATTTGAGCCCTCTGGTCACCAGTTTCTCAAATAAAGAAATAGAGTGGAGTCTAATGAACATTATCCCCAACAAAGATAATTTAGCAAAATATTAACGACCTCTGTATTTTGTAATTCCATGGCCATAATCTTCTCTTTAGTTAAGCAGATGCATTCAATTGCCTGCTGCTGTATACGGATGCAGAGAGCAGAGAGGTGGGGTGGTTATATCAGGAGTACAAAGAGAAGAAAAATAGAGTTAATCTTGAGCTTCTGAAAGAGTTAATCTTTATTTGGACCAAAGTATGATCCTTCAGAAAGACAGTTGTCTTTAAAGCTAGACTTTCTTTAGAAAAAAAGAATATTCTAAATATCTTGAGCTGTTTCAGAACCAGGTCTTCTGTAAAGCGTAAAGAAGATACCCTGTCTTCCTATGGCAGCTGTGATATTTGGCGTGTTGCCTAGGGTAAGAGAATATTGCATATAGGAGATGTGATAGCCAAATCCACTTATTCTGTTTCCAAAGGAATGAGAAGAGATAAAAGGATGTAAGGAAGTAGGGTACAGGGTGGGAAATGTGAGAAGCTCTGAGAGGGACTGGTGTTAGATAAGAGAAATGTAAAAGATAGGGATTTTTTTAAAAAATTCACTTTGGGAGATCCAGAAAGTAATGATGTCATAGACTCTCTTTAACCACATCAAGCCATATCAAGATAATATTGAAAGTACCAAAGTTTCAGCTTTCCTGAGCTTGGTTGACTTTATTCTCCTATGGCCAGTGGTGACCAGAAGATGACAGCAGCAGCAGCAGCAGCTTCACCTGGGGACATGTTAAAAATGCAAATTCTTAGACTTCACGCCAGACCTACTTCACACCACAGAGCAATCTGTGTTTCAACAAGAATGCCAGAGGTTTCTGATGCACCCTGAAGTTAAAGACTACTGCCCCGTGACCTGAATTTAGATTCGAAAATTTCCACAGATCTCCAGAGGCAGATACCAAGAAGGCTGAATGAAGTCAAGTAGCCCTGCCTTGTGGCCTACTGAGGTGAGAGGAAAGGGGGCTTGCAGGTTGGAACATCTAGGCTAAGAACTGATGTAGAATTTGAAAATATTCAGAGGCATTTATGACACCCATTAGAACAAAGGAGAGGTTAAGATCATCAGGACATACTACTGAACCTTGAGCCAGCTGGGAGAGATCAACTTGTCAGTGTCGGATACAGCTGGCAATAGGCTATACATCAAGCCAGCTACCAGACAAGGGGCATCTTCTCGGAGAAATACCTGAGAAAGCAGACGACATGCAGCAATCCCAGAAATGTTACACTCTCAGCACAAAGTCCCACTAGTGACACCTGTCTTACCTCATTCCTAGACGCCCAAATGCCATCTGGGAACAGGTCAATGCAAGGAGAAGAATAATGAAAGAAGAGAGCTGGTAAAGGGTTCAACTTCGAGAGACTAAATGTCTATACTGAAAGGAAACTATTAAACCAGGGTGACTTGGAACTTCATTAATTGGCAGGTCTGAGTTGTTCACATTCCTCACAGTGGGAATGAGGTTTCTAAGGAAGTTCAGGGCAGTATTAGAGAATAAACTATGTGTCAGAAAGGAAAATGCATATATAAATCTGTAACTTTTGAAACCTATAGGGTAGTGCTTACATTTTTGCTACCTAGAATGCTCTCTAGGAAGCAAAATGTCAGTAGAGAAATAATAGAATGAAATAATTTTAAGCTATTTAGCTATGCCCTGTGGCAAGTACCTGTTGGCCCAGCTACTCAGGAGGCTGAATTGCTGGAGGCCAGCCTGGGCCTCCCTTTTTTTTAATGAGACCCTGTCTCTAAAAAATAAAAACCATGAAAAAAAATTTAAAAATAAGTCTGGGCATGGTGGCTCATGCCTGTAATCCCAGCACTTTGGGAGTCTGAGGCAGGTGGATCACGAAGTCAAGAGATGGCGACCATCTTGGCCAACATGGTGAAACCCCATCTTAACTAAAAATACAAAATTTAGCTGGGCATGGTGGCAGGCACCTGTAGTCACAGCTACTTGGGAGGCTGAGGCAGGGTAATCTCTTGAACACTGGAGGCAGAGGTTTCAATGAGCAGAGATTGTGCCACTGCCCTCCAGCCTGGGCTACAGAGTGAGACTCTGTCTCAAATAATAATAATAATAATAATTTAAAAATAATAAAGCAATCTTAAAATTGTGAGAATTACTCATGACATTTTTTATAGTTTGCCCTTGGCAAATTCTCCTTCATCTTCCCTCTTTTATAGATAAACTAACAGGTAGATTTGCCAATAGAGGCCAGACTCAGCCCTCAGGTAGAGGCTTTCGGCAACATTAGAATGGTGGGTAAATTGGAAAGTGTCAGCCAGGAATTTCATATTTAGAAACTCATTTAAGCAGAATGAATATGATGAACCTAAAATAAAGTATCATAAAATAAAGGACAAGAAAGCAATAGATTCCTTTGTTACTAAGATCAGTCAATCTGCACTGGATTTTTCAATTACTTCAATGTCAAGAGCATAATCTTGGAAAGTTACACCAATGTACCTTGACTGGAAGGTGTTAAAAGCTCTTTAGAAATGTTCCCAGGCAGTGTGTTTAAATATTTATGAATAATTTCTATAAATGACTGCTGGCCAGTTATAATAATTAAATGTATTCAGATGTTATAATAATCTTCCCATCGCCAGAAAAAGTGCTGACTGCATAATACCCTGAAACCACCTCTGCTTAGTATGCTGACCTGATTTTTTTCTTCCTGGAAAGATTGACTTTTATTTTTACTTACTTAAAAAAAAAAAAAAAAGCTTTTAATTAAGGTATAACTTCTATACAAGT
This sequence comes from Sapajus apella, assembly GCF_009761245.1. NCBI lineage: Eukaryota > Metazoa > Chordata > Mammalia > Primates > Cebidae > Sapajus > Sapajus apella. The sequence continues at coordinate 46,459,716 of NW_022436944.1, forward strand.
AAAATGCACAAATCTGTGTGTGTAGGTCAGTAAATTTTTACATATTTATCCATACATATAACCGCCACTCAAATTAGACTATACAGCATTTATAACACCCCAGAAGGTCACATGTTCCCTTTTAAGGCAGTAACTTCATTCCTAAGCTATTATTCTCACTTCTATTACTGTTGAATACCTTTTTCATTTTTTAAACTGATATAAATGGAATCAAACAATAATTCTGTTTTTATGATTGGTTTCTTTCACTCACAATTAACTCTGTGAGAGTCATCTATTTGTTGTATTTGGCAGTGCTTTGTTCCTTTTCATTGCTGTGTAGTATTCCACTGAATGAATGTACCACATTCTCTTTTGACAGATATTTTGGTTGTTTGCAGTTCTTGACTCTTAGGAATTAAACTGCCATTCATGCATGGGTCTTTGTTGAATATAAGCATTCATTTCTTTTGGGTATCAACTCAGGAGTGGAATTGATGGGTCACAATTTTTGTGTCTATTTAGCTTTAGTAGGCACTCAGTTTGCCAAAAGGGGTTGCACCAGTTTAATTTCTCACCTCAAAAACTGGCTCTTTATTATTTTTATTTATTTATTTTGGCAAAGCTAGCTGAGGTTTTATTTTGGACCAAAAAAGCAATTGCATTGTTTCATAGCTGGAGGCATGGGCAAGGGAGGTCCCCAAGCAGTAAACTCCCCCTCGGCTGGACTGAGGGCTAGGGCTGAGCCTCAGGTGACTCTCCTGTTCCCTGTGCTTCCCTGCACAGGGGTCTCTCTCCCAGGTTCTGGGGCAGCCACAGGAGGGGCACGCTGGGAGGGGCTGCCGCAGCTGTCCACTTGGACAGAACGTCAGAGGACCCGGACACCAGCCTCCCATCGCGGGTCTGATCTGCACAACCAGGGCCCTGGTGGAGCTGGAGCGGCTGAAGGAGCTGGAGCTCGCGCCAGAGCCAAAGAGCCAAAGCTGCAGCCCAGACCGTAGCTGAGACGGGGGCTTGTGAGGCTCCCATAGGCCGAGCTCAGACCACCTGCATCGCCGCCGGGGGTCTTCGCATGGATACTCCTGTTCTGCTCTGCATCCAGTGATGCAGGCGGCTCTCCTCGCCTTCCGGCAGCTTCCTGTAGGTGGCGATCTCGATGCCCAGGGCCAGCTTGAGGTTCATCAGCTTCTGGTACTCACGCAGCTGCGCGCGCGTCCTGCTTGGCCCGCTGCAGGGCGGCCTCGGGTTCGGACAGCTTGGCGTTGCCATCCTTATCCGCCAGCTCCCCACACTGCTTGGCATCTGCCATGGCGACCTCCAGGGAAGCCCTCTGGCCTCTGAGGTCCTCAGTCTCAGCCTGGAGCCGCTGATGTTCCGGTTCATCTCGGAGATCTCAGCCTTTGTACTGCAGGTCATCCCTGTGCTTCCCAGACACTGTCTGTATGTCCTCATACTTCATCTGCTGCATGCTCTCCACCTCAGCCCGGCTGTGGCTGGCCATCTCCTCCCACTGCGCCTTGACCTCAGCGATGATGCCATCCATGTCCAGGGAGCGGCTGTTGTCCATGGACAGCACCACACACGTGTCCGAGATCTGGACTGCAGCTCCCGGATCTCCTCTTCATACAGCTGCCTGAGGAAGTCGATCTGTCAGTCAGCCCTTCCAGGCGAGACTCCAGCTCCCCTTTGTTCATGTAAGCTTCATCTGCATCTGTCTTCATGAGGACAAGTTCATTCTGCATTTCTGTAGGCTTGTTGATCTCATCCTCGTACTTACTCTTGAAGTCCTCTACCAGACTTTGCATACTGCCAAGCTCTGCCTCCAGCTTTAGCTTCTCCTGGCCCAGAGTCTCCAGCTGCCGCCTAAGGTTGTTGATGTAGCTCTTGAACACGTTGTCCATGTTGCTCCCAGCTGTCTTCTGCAGGAGGCTCCGCTTGGTCTCCAACATCTCATTCTGCTGCTCCAAGAACCATACCTTGTCTATGAAGGAGGCAAACTTGTTGTTGAGGCTCCTGAACTGCTCCTTCTCCTGGGTATGCACGGCCTGGATGTTGGGGTGCACCTCCAGGTTAAGGGGGCTCAGCAGGCTCTGGTTGACCATGACGGTGGTGATGCCTCCCATGCCGCTGGCCCCACCATAGCCTCCACCCAGGAAGCTGCTGCTGCCCACTCAGGAGAAGCTCAAGGAGCTGATGTAGCTCGTGTAGGAGCAGCTGCTGAAGGCCAGGGCCAAGACAGGCTTTTTAAAATGAGGGAGCATATGTTGTATGTTTTCAAGGTAGATCTTTCTCAACTCTGACTACCTAAGGATGGCTTGTTTAAAGTTATTTAGGCAAGGCATAAATGCTCTAGAAAGGACAGTTTTTCACTTATCTTTTTCATTTTCAAATTCAGCTGTGTGTGTGTGTCCGTCAAGGAATAATGGCCTGTATAGAAAGCAATTTTAATTGCTCCAGACCCAGCAAAACCATTATTAGGTATCCACGTCCTTGGGTAGATTTTCTCTACATTGAACAATATACCAGATCAACTCACTTCTCAGTTTCTCCAACCCAAAATGATACATTTTTTCTTAAATGTTCATTTTAATTTCAAATTGAAAAGTAGATATGTTCCTTGCAGAAATTTCAGAAAACACAAGAAATCACGTGGAAGAGGATTGCCCATAATCTGACGGTGGATATTCTGATTATATGCTTCCAGAATTTATTTACACATGAACAAGTTATAACTATAGTTATATAGTATAGTGACATCCTTATACATGCATCTTGTGAATGTATCCAAGTATTTTCTTAGAAGAAATTCCAAATTTTTAATGTCTAGGTCAAAGGATATGCATGTTCAACTTGAACACATATTACCAAAATGCCTCCACAAAAGCCTATGCTAATGTACAAACCCAGCAATAAATGAGAATACAAAATTCCCAAACTCTCCTGAAGCTGGTTTCAATATTCTTTTTTATTATCATCTAGTTATTGACCTCTGATAATGCCCATTTTAATTAGTACTTATTTAATTACAAGTAAGTTTAAAAGTCCATACCCATTTGCACTTACTACTTTGTAAATTGCTTGCTCACCTTTTTAGCCTATATTTCTTTTGCTATGTGAAATATTTTATATGTAGGAAATCAATTAACATTTTGTGCGCTTTGCTTGTTTTAAACAAATTATTTTTAGTTTTGACGAATTAGTATTTCCATTATTCATTCATCTTTATTTGTATTCTTCAGTAGAATGTTGCGGTTTTTGCTCTGATAGTCTTCATAATTCTTGTTAAATTTAGTCCCTACATATTTTGCATAGTTGTTGCTAATTTGAATTCAATTATTTTTATTATATTACATTACTGTTAGATGCTGATTATTAAAATATTGATGACTGACATATGTGAAATCTACTACTACTAATTTATTTATGTGGTCAGCATTTCGACCAATACTTATTAGTTTATACAGTTTTCAGTTGTCTTGACTTTTTCAGCTAGATAATCAAATTGTATGCAAATAATGACATTTTCTTTATTTTTAATATTTATACTTTCCATTTTTTAATCTTGCTTGACACAGGAAACACTTCTAGAATATGGTTAAACAATATTGGTGAAAAAGGACCGCTTTGTCTTTTTCCTAATTTAATTCATTTTACTATTTGTTTTAGTGCTGCTATTAGATTTGAGTTACAAAGTTTTTTTTAAAAAAACTCATATTAAGAAAATATCTTATTTTTCTATTTTTTAAAGATGTTTACTTTAGAAAATTATTTTTATCAAAACATATTAACATGTATTGATATAATGTTATGAGTCTTTGCAGAAATAGTAAGTTGATTTGTATAACTAGAGCTACTTATACTGAATTTTTCTTGCACTCAAAGCATAATCTCTACTTTGTCACGGAACATTTTTCCTTTCATATCCTCAGGAATTGATTTGTTGATGTTTGCCTGAAAATTTTAGACTTTATATTTATAAGTGAGATTGTTGGTCCATAGTTTTCTCTCTTGGTAATCCTCTTAGATTTTTCTGTCAGTTTTGCTAGGTTGGTAAAATAACTATGATCATCTCCATTATTTTCTGTATGCTGTGAATATTTTCTACAGTAAATGACATTTCTATTTTCTTCCAATAATACTTTTATTGAACAGTATTATATATTAGGTACTGGGGACACCGTCATGAATCATAAAGATACAGTGTATCTTTGAAAAGGACTTACAGGGGCGTCTGTTTCCTGAAAGTTTGAGAGAATTAGTCTGGCCCCCTTTTTGGAATATAGAGAAGGGCATTTTGACAACATTTCTAATTTCTTACATTTTAATGGATATAACTCAGTTTTCTACTTTTATCGTATTCTTCATATTATCTTGGAAAAATATTCACCTCTTGGAAAGTTTGATGCTGTTCTTTAATAGATTAATCTTCATCTGTGATTATGTTCCAGTTCCTAACTTAAGTGTTTCTAAATCCTTTTTTTTTCCTCTGATGTGATTGTTATATAGTATTTATTATTAAACCTGGAGCAAAGAACAAATTACCCTGCTATCACCACATAGTCTGTTTTTGTCACAAAATTGATAATGTGACAAGAGGAATTGTCAAATCTGAGAGGAACTCATGAATACATTGAAGATAATATTTTTCTTAAATAGTGGAAAATCACTATGTTGTGTGACCTTGGGCAAGTAACTTACTTGCCTGGGACTCAATTCTTGAATCTATTTCTTGAGAAGAATATTAATTTCTCAAGACCGGTAGGCATGTTTTCTGAATCTGACCCAGAGACTAGGACAGTGGCTCTGATGTAGCAGGCTTTCAATAACAATTTGTTGAACTGAATTCTCTGCCGGAGGACAAGGAGCTTGATTAGATGACTTGTTGAGGATCGTTCCAATTGTAAGAGCTATCATATTATAAGAACAATTATAATGATGAAAAGAAATTGTCAAAGAATTAACACCATCGCAGAAATATAGAGGCCAGCTAGGGTTTTCCTTTTTATAAACCATCCAGCAGCAATATCACTCATTCCTAATTTAATCATTTACCAGCTACATTCTTGGAACAATATTTAATTCTTTTATTCCGAGCTCAATAAAGCCTATTGTTTTAGTTATCATTTTATAAGGAAAAATGAAATAGTTTGTGTGACTGAAAACCAATAATTCATTTTCACATCACCACTGAGTTGGTGAATTTTCTCTTATCAGTATTTTTTGTTTGTTAATTGTTTTTTCCAAAGTTCAGCTCACAGTGTGTGTTCAAGCGGGTAATTCACATGGTTTTGAAAAGAGATGAAAGAAGAAAAAGATGTCACACTTCAATACATTCACAGTTCCCTACTTAATATAAATTTGAGACTGAACTTGACAAATTATGGAAGTTATTTCTGTGTTATTCTTTCCTAGTAGCACATTGATCCTTGACCATCTTTGTGTTTCTGTTTGTTTTCCCTCATGGAATCTTTTCCTTCACATAGAAGGCTGCATTGCCAAAAGCAATGCCTAGTAGCTCTAGTTTAGGATTTCTATTCATTTTAGCTATGCATGGTAAATATTTTCCCTTACAGTCATCCATAGTAAGTCACTGTATTATCAACACTAGATTTGGGGCAAGATATGGCATAGCAGAATCTCATGTAAATAATCACTCCCTGAAAATTCCAGGAAGGTATAATTATTTGGAAAAACTGTTAAGTACTATTATAATCTTGTAAAGGGCAATGGTCATATTAGATAATAATTCTTAAGCTTCTAAATTGTGGGGATCTTCCAGACTTGTTACATATATGGGAGTTTAAAAAAAAGGTCATCTAATTTAACTCTTATTGGATAATCATGCTTATTTTTAACTGTTGTCTTGATGAATGATCTTAATAGAGTCTCTAAAACTGAATGCACTCCTGCTTTGGATTCAAGACCACTTTACCTTACAATACAGTAGAATGGCTAGTAAGCAACCTGCTAATTGTTTTCATCCAGATTATCTCCCTCTTTAAAATTAAATGAGTTGTCTATTTAAAGTGAAATAAATGCATGTGATTGTTTATATGTCTTTATTGTGCTTAATCAATAAAGACATTCTATAAAACCATTTCTAGAGTATTTTTCTGAAAGCAGAGATAAATAAAAGCATACAATTTTTGGGCTATAGTTAATAAAATTTTATCATATTAGAGATTTTGTTAAATAAGTAGTTTTTAGCTGTTCCTGTCACAAAAAGTAACTATGTGAGATGATAAATATGTTGATCTGCTTTGCTACAGAAACCATTTCAGTATCTATATATATCTCATAACATCATGTTGTAAACCTCAAAAAAACACAATACAATTTATTTAAAAGCAATAATAATAAAAGATATACATTGCTTCATCCCAACTTCAGCTCTGAGCAAAAGTGGTCACAATATCCTGGGGATATGGTGTTAATGAATGAGGCTAAGGAACTCATCCAATGCCAACATGACTTCTAGTGGGATGGATTCACAAAAACATTGGGGTAAAAACTTACTTCAGCTATCAATACATCATTCTATAAAGAAAAGCAGAGGTATGTAACATCTGAGATTTTTTCAGGTTCAGATATTTAGGGATCCATGCATTTGTTTCTGTGAGTTCTCATAAGTGATGATCTTACTTAAGAGTGATTGTTAAGGATAATAAAAGTAAACTATGATCTGAATGACAAGAAGATTTGAGCAAAAGAGCAATAGTTGGATGGTGCATTGGAAATGTATTATCATTTTGTGAGGTTTTGGATTTTTTGGCATTTGTTCAAAATTGATGATGAGAATTATTTATGCATGGCAGTGAACTGAAGAGCCATAAGTCAAAGGAGTTGGTGGACCCCGAGCTTTCTCATTTTCATAATGTGAAGAAGCATGCAAAGTACTCTAAAGCTGAGTTCTTCCACTCACCTTCTTCGAATGTCAATTGATAGACTTCAATGATTTTACTGTGTACCATGGAAAGCAGAAATTTCACATGAAATACTGTCTTCAGAAAGCTCTTTTTGAAGCCCTGACACTCTTCTCTTTCCCCTGAGTAATCCACAATGTGATGACACTTCAGCATGAAAGTGAGTTTTCCATTCCATTGCTTCCTAAATTGAAGCTATTTGATAAATGGCATACATGCCCCACAATGATGTATACCAAGACTATGGTGTTCGACAGAAAGCAATTTTAAAGCTGTTACTTTTGCATTTCATATGCTTATTGTCCAGGTTACCTTGGAAATCGACTAGGATATCACATCATATACATTCTAATACAGGCTTGCATGTACATTTCAGATGGGAAGAAGGTAAGACATTGTGTTCCAGTTATACAAAACGAACAAGCAAACAAACAAAAACCACTTGTCTACCATATGACATCAAATTTCACTACGTCCTTTGGGTTTAGAAATACTTTTATTGGAAATTAATTTCATATATTTAAAAATAGGACAGAATTTAAGCATACACTGATATCTTTCATTAAATGATGATGTATATATGACAGTTTATAGTTTGATATTTGTAGGTGCAAAATTATGTTTTTGCATTACAAGAATGGCAAAAACTGCAATTAGTTTTGCACCAATCTAATATCACTTGGCTATTATCCTTCAAAAATCTAATTTGGAAGACTATCAACTCAAATAAATGATGAAAGGGTACATGAATTTCCGCTTTATAGTAGGACATACTTTTCTTATATTTTTGGGGTTCCACTTGTCAAATTTAACCTTTCCTAGTGCCTTAGAGAAAAACATCCACTCTTGAGAAAACTAATATTAGGTAAGTGATTGGTGATGAAATCTCATAAATGACAGCTAATTGTCATCTATTGACTTCAAAACAGTACATTTATGCTCAAGTAATCTTGTTTGCAAACTTAATATGACTATGTCATTTTCTCATTTCTATTACTTTTTCCAATTATACAATGTAATTATTGTAATAATTCCAAATATTGTAATTTAAATTATCCAATTAATTAAATTCCAATTATTACAAATACAAGACTATTTGTAAAGTGGTAAAGTCAACAGAAAATGCAACCACAGATGTACAATAATTTGTGAATTTGCGGGACTCCATGTCAAACTAAAATATCTTTTTCATTGGTGTTTAGATGCAAAATAAGGCAATTTTTTCTTTTTAAATTCTTTGTTCACTGTTTAACTGGTAGGAAATAGAAAACTCTTAGCTGTGATGGAGGGCATTAGAAAGGACTCTCTACATTCCTCACAGTTTCCTCTTACAATGTAGAAGAGATAACATAATTAAGTAAAAAGTGAATAGACACTGAGACAAAGCATATCTGTGTCCAGTTCTATTTCTGCCATTAGTGGCTGTCTCATCTCAATCAAACAACTTTGGCATCCCTGAGCTTCAGTTCCTGCCTGTATAAAATTGGCATGGACAAACCTTAATAGGTGGAGTTGTTAAGATTTAAAAGCGTGACTGGGAACATTGGCTCATGCCTGTAATCCCAGTACTCTGGAAGGCCAAGGTGGATGGATAGCCTGAGGTCAGGAGCTCAAGACTAGCCTGACCAACAGAATGAAACCCCATCTCTACTAAAAATACAAAAAAATTAGCTGGGTGTGGTGGCAGGGGCCTGTAATCCCAGCTACTCAGGAGGCTGAGGCAGGAGAATCACTTGAACCTGGTTGCAGAGGTTGCAGTGAGCTGAGATCGCACCATTGCACTCCAGTCTGAGCAATAAGAGCAAGACTCCGTCTCAAAAAAAAAAATGTTTTAAAAGTGATTAAATTTATATATTGTGCCTGACTTAGTGAGTGTTCAATAAATATTATTCTTTTTTTCATATTTTCCAATTATTAATACTAGAATTTTCAACAACAGAATTTTTTAAGCATTTTAAGATACCCAGAGTCTTCTAATAGCAAAAAGCTACTGGAAGGGGCAAGAATTTAACTCTAATCAGCTTAGAAATTATTCTTCCTATTTTGAAGCATAATAGCTGTTTACTTAAATGGGTGATTATATGACAGAGGTGAATAGATAAAGCTCTAGCATCATATAATTGACAATTTATTGATATCTTTTCATTATTAAAAAGATATATGTTAATTTTAGGAAAAGATACAGAAGTAGAAAGAATTTCATTTTTAAATTAATTTCAGTTCTGTCATCCACAACCCTTACTGGCACTCTGCTTTATCATGCCATTCTTTTGATTTTTCTTCATTTATATTTCCCTGAAAATTATTTCTCTTCTTTAGAAGTGAGCTTCGAATCAAAGTAAGATTATTTCCCCCTTGGCATACAAAACTTTGGCTAGAGTATAAATTCTGTGCTGAATAATAGTGTGTTAAATCATTGCTATCCTATCTGAGTTAGTGAGATATCGAAATGCTTTGGTTTTCATGCTTATAAGAAATGCAAAACTATTGAAGAGTTAGATGTGATCATTAACTTAATGATGGTCCTGCCAGCCATCCTGTGTTATCAATAACCATAATCCAACCAGTGGTGAATACAGCCAGCCTTGCCACCACTAAAGGACCTTGGAATCTTTACAAGATGGCCTCGGAGTACTTTTAAGAGAGTTTACAAGGTGATAATGATAATCTGTTAAATTACAAGCCAAATTTTGAAAGGAAGGTTTAAAATGTTTATACTGTCAAGGATTGAATAATCTTGAATTTGAATCAAAATTGTTTCTTTAGCCTAAAGAGGATTAAAAACATAACATTTAAACCTATGGGTCTTTCTGTGATAATTCTAGGAAAACTATAGTTTCTAGATATTAATTACTTCCTGTTCCCTGCCTATGGAAACATCAACACAAAAAGCAGGAATAATATCTTACTATTTGTGAATCCTTATTATAGAATAGATGATACACAACTGGGGGGCGGTCTTAGAAAAATTGTTCATTCTCAAATAGATGATAAGATTTTTACTTGTTTCTTCACTTGTTTTAGTAATAATATTTGAGTTTTATATAAACATGATTTTTATTAGCTTTTTACTTTCCCTGATAGTAAAGCAACCCATGCTCATTATAAAATATGTAGAAAATGCAGAAACTTTTAAGAAGGAAAATAAAAATAATTTCTTCATTTGACATAACAGCTACCTTTCTTTAATATGTTTCCTTTTCTACATTTTATGTTACTGACTGTTTTGGCTTATTTTTAAATGGCTGATTTTATATTAAACTTTATCATAGGATAGTGTTACTAAATTCTTTAACACGTGTATTTCATCATCTATTGAAATTGCCTTAAAACATTATGTTAGTTGGTATAATCATTGTATACATTTATTTAATCATTTATTTTTAAAAAGTATTAGACTGGGTCAAATGGAATTTCTATTTCTAGATCCTTGAGGAATGGCCACACTGTCTTCCACAATGGTTGAACTAATTTACACTCCCACCAACAGTGTAAAAGTGTACCTATTTCTCCACATCCTCTCCAGCATCTGTTGTCTCCAGATTTTTTAATGATTGCCATTCTAACTGGCATGAGATGGTATCTCAATGTGGTTTTGATTTGCATTTCTCTAATGACCAGTGATGATGAGCATCTTTTCATATGTTTGTTGGCCTCACAAATGCCCATTAATGATAGACTGGGTAAAGAAAATGTGGCACATATAAACCATGGAATACTGTGCAGCCATAAAAAAGGATGAGTTCATGTTGTTTGTAGGGATATGGATGAATCTGGAAACCATCATTCTCAGCAAACTGACACAAGAACAGAAAACCAAACACCACAAGTTCTCACTCATAGGCAGGTGTTGAACAATGAGAACACATGGACACAGGGAGGGAAACATCACAATCTGGGGTCTGTTGGGGGGTGGGGGACTAGGGGAGGGACGACAAGGTGTAGGGAGTTTGGGGAGGGATAACATTGGAAGAAATACCTGATGTAGGTGACGGGGGGATGGAGAGAGCAGACCACCATGGCATGTGTGAACCTATGCAACAATCCTGCAAATTCTGCACATGTACCCCAGAACGTAAAGTAAAATTAAAAAACAAAAGTATTAGACTGTTTACTTTTTTCTCTTCTTTTTTAAACATTATAAAAAATATGGTAAGAAACATCTATGTACATAAAGTCTTTCCTGTTTCTCAATTTCTTCTTTTTAACAAATTTCTGAAAATTATTGGGTCAATGAGCACAGATATTTTAAGGCAAATTGGATTCCCCAAGAGTTATAATGGTTTACTCTCCTGTGAGCACTTTGCAATTGTGTTTTTCCACTGCATGGCTGGCTTTGATATGTGTGGTGATTGTTTAATCCTTCCTAATCAGAAAGTCCTTGCATAGCTTTGATGACCTCACCATTAACTTTTCTTGGTTTTCAAAAAAGGTGTGGTGGAGCTCCAAAATGGAGGAAGGCACATTTGAATATGATCCAAAAACTGTATTTAGGAACTGAGTGTCAAGCATAGGTGAGAATAAGGATTACACAGATACAAAATGCATAGGTTGCTAGGAAGAGGTAAGATATGTAAAGAATGCTTTTATATTTCTGGGCCAAAACATCTAGGTGAGGCGGCAGCATTTATTGATATGGACAAAGAGTTCAATTGTCTAAGTTGAGTTTTAAAGAATTTACGTCTTCTAGATAAGAAAGTTCTTACAGCTCCACTAATAATTTGTAGAATTATGACCCCCATTATTACAAAAAATCCACATTACATTTTTTAATGATGGAAAATGATGAGCCCTAAATAAAATCAAGAGGGTTAAAGTGGACAAATTAAATACTATAACATTTATTCTTATTCATTTTCAAAAACAGCAGAAAACACAAATAATTATTTGCAAGTAGAAGCTACTTTATGAACTAGATAAGAATACAGTTAGTCTGATCTTTAACAAATGTTAATTTTCACACAAATATGAACATCAATTTCAGCACAGCCTTGGCTCATTTATTCTTTATTCATGAGTTGTGGCAGTGCAGCTCATTATCTCTTGGAGATATATAATTACAAATTAAAACATATCTGTTTCTTTTCATTTTGGTGGAACCCTAGGGAACTACCCTCCTAAAGTACCCTGCTACACACATCAAGGTCTACAGAGGATTTCACACTTATGCTTGAACCAAGGAGTATAACAATAATTCATTTCCCACTGATGTGCTTTGAGGTGAAAAGTACACTTGGAAATGGTTGGCTGAGAGTAATAATACTATTAATAATTGATATGTATCTGCAGTTCATTTAATCTTTAAACTCCATAGCTAAGTTGTCAGTATCAAATTATATAAATGGCAAACAAAAGAGCTTTGCACTGATTTGCACATCAAGGTAAAGATGCAACTCAGAAAACCGTGAGCTGATTTATTATTCAGTTTCATGGTCTACAGCAAAGCTTGCCAGGAAGCTGAGATTGGATTTCAGGAGAGTGACAAAGGGTTCTTTCAATCAACCCTTGAGACAACTAAGTGTAGCCCTCAAAATGATCATCTCAGTTCTTGAGCAACCTCCTCTGGGGCTTGAGCGGCATCTGAAGGCAGATCCTGTGGTTCTGCATCCCATGAGAATGAGTGACATTCAGCATCTGCTGCTTTGCCATCATATGCTGAATGTCTTCAAAGAATGATGCCAGCAGCAAAGCACTCCATGGTTTATGAAGAAAGAATCCATGGTACTGTTAAATGAGTTCTTATTTCAGGAGTTCAAGGATAGCAATTGGCATCCCAAAGCCAGGAGGTGGCAGGAAGATGATGAGCAAAAGAACCTGGACTTCTGATGGGTCCAGGTGCAGGCAGCAGCCCCGAACCTCCATCATTGATTTTTGTGTCAATTCAGTTGAATGGACCAACTCTTTTAGTGGAGTCCAAGCTAGCTGCAAGTGACTACTATAATGTGTATACTTGAAGCCTTATCATTTTCAGATACTTGTTATAAAACGCTTTGATGAGAGTCTACAACAATTTGCATTATTACAAAAAATCTACATTACATTTTTCAATGAAGGAAAAGGACTCGATTATTTCAATACATTTTCAATTATTGTCAACTTTGAATAGTTGTAAATGTTTTACTTTTCCTATCATCTGCTTATACAAACTGATTTTCAGTATAAACTCAATAATATAAAGAGATTATCACTAAAACATTTTGATCAAGAATGGCATGTTAGCCATTTTTACCATAAAATTTGATGTGAACAATTATGTTCATACACACACTGTTATGGGTTGAATTGTGTCTCTCAAGAAGAGATATTGAAGTCCTAACCCTCAGAATCTGCGAATGTAAACTTTTTTTGGAAATGGAATCTTTGCAGATATGATAAAGTTAGGAAGAGGTCATATTGGATTAGAGTGGGCCCTAAATCCAATGACTGGTGCCCTCATAAGGAGAAAGAGATTTGGAGACACATACAGGAAGAATCCCATGTGATAACTGAAGCAGAGAGTGGAGTGATGCATCTACAAGCCAAGGAATGCTGACAACCACCAGAAACCAGGAAGGGGCAAAGAGTGATTTCTCTCTAGAGCCTTTAGAAGGAACATGGCCCTCCTGACACTTAATTTTAGACTTCTAGTCTTTAGAACTGAATAAACTTATATTGTTTTAAGTCACCAAGTTTTTTCTTACAACTCTAGGACACTAATACAGACACGCTCTCCAGTTTTTCATTACAATAAAAAAACTTTATTTCAAAGTTTCATATACGTGTCCTATTTAATATCTTCCTTAATTTTTGTGTTTTATTTAAAAATGTTTATATGAGAAATATGTTTTTACCAAACTCAATACCATTGTCCCCAAATCCTCTCCAGTTTCTTAGTAGATGCTAGATAGTTATTATAATTCTCTGTAGGTGAAAGATGTAAAAACAATGAAGAAACATGGCTTTTGTACTCATAAAGAAGGTGCACACTGCCGGAATTCTGTATTCTGTGTTTACAGGTACATTTTAATTGATATTCCAAGTCTTTTCTTGCTGATTTTCTGTTTAGCAGTTTTATCAATTTGCTTCCTTATTTTATTATTTATATCCAGAAATATCTCGAATAATTATGTTTTTCTTATGAGATTATATATTAAACAAGCAACAAAGGCTTACTGAAATTATAATACTATCATCCACAGTACCATTAAAACAAGATGCATTAATCATTGCTTTAACTTTCTTAGCACTACACTGTTAGATTTTGTGCATTTGCAGCTGAAAGCCTCCAAGAGCTATAAATTGCAAGTGTGTAATATAAAATTTGATTTACATAATGGCTTATTATGAATAAATAAGGCTGAATTATTTTCACATCTCTTACCCTGAGAGATGATCGATTGCCTGTGAGGTGGAGAATACAAGACAGCTCTTATCGTGTTAGCTTGGGAGGCTGATTTTATGATGATGCCATTGACTGAAAAAGAGAGAAGATTACTGTTCTGTTGTTGTACATGTGCCGATTCTAGAAGGCGATGCCCACGAGTTTTAAAATAACTACATTTTTCTAACTTTGGAAGTATGTTGAGGATGGAAGCTTGCTGTAAGAATCAGCCCAAGTTTACTTCTTTACAAAACACCTTTCCTGTTGATGCCGTAACTCCTTACATACACAGTTTCATTGTCATTCCTATCTTAGCCATTTCTGGAGACTGGACCTGGCTTTAATATTCCTGGATGAGCCAAGGGTCTCTGAGTGCTCATGGCCCTTGATGCCAGTGTTCCTTTCCTATTACCCTGACCTTACATATACAACTCAATTCTTTGTACTTCTGTTTTATCATTTGCAGAATATTAGAGTTTAAGTAGATAAGTGTTGGGGTCCCTTACTCTTTCATGGTTCTGCATTGCTTTTGTTTCTTCTGTTCCTTATTTAGACTCTAATATGACTCTAACATTGAGGCATCCAAATTATGATGGCCATTTCTTGCGCTGAACTTTAACCCCCGTAATTGCAACTATTCATGACTTGTTTTTCAGTTGTTTTGGTCGATTTTGACTACAATGTTCTAAGCCATGGGCACCAACCTCATGTTTTCAAAGGTCAGGCAAGCAACATAAACTAAATTGAAAGTAATATAGAACTACTGGACTTGAGAACATACCCTGATGAAAGCTAAAGATAATGCGCTATGCGTACTAAGCAAAAAATTCTCAAGGATTGAATTATTTTTGTGAGCTGGAATTTTGCAACTTAAAAATAAAAAGTTGAGTTCTTTCCTAGAGCTGTTTTTCTTACACCTGTCACCTATACTATTTGTTTACACCATCCTGCCCCGCCTCTGAGGACAATGCTGTAGCTACTCTGGAAAGGACACCTAGAAATGTTGAGATTGAGAACTTGGAAGCTTACTGACTTCCCCAATTAAGTGCTACTGTCATGCGTCTTCCTTGCCATAACAGTAGGTTCTACTATAACAATCTTCCTTTTAGTTTCATCAACTATTATGTTACCTCCTGTGAAAGAAATGCTGTAAACACTAACTTTTTTATATCTTTCTCTGTTCTTATATTTACTCAGCACAACGGTTTAAGTCATAACCATCATTGAACTCTGGCTTTTATGCTATTTATGTAGTCATTGCCCATAAATGTGTCTTTAAGAATCACAGCCTGAAGTTACCAGGCAGCTTCCCTCTCAGAAGGAAATAATAGAAATATTTTCAGCTGATGCAAATAAATGGCAAGCAGGGACACTGTAGAAGACAGTTGAGAAATTCCTAAATTGAAAATCGTATACCAGAGGAGTGGTGTTGAGGAAGTGAGATACTCTCTGTGGCCACCTAGTAGCCAAGTTCACAATGACACTCCTTACTCTCATGGAGAAAGCCTGTTCCCAGAGTGTTACCCGGGAGCATCTCCAGTTTAAGAGCACTGAGTGAGTCATTCACAGTGTCAGTCCTTGTCATGATTAAATGTGAGCTAAGATAAGTTTGACTGTCTACTCCAACAGTCTTCTGAGACTTGACAAATATTGGTTTGTCTAGTCTTCAGTCATTCATGAAAAATGTCAATCTAAAAATCCCCCTGCGTGAAAACAGCCAAACATTGAGAATCAAATCTATGTAACTGGGGAGGGATTTCAACACTGGGAAGAAGGTCCCTTTTATAGCCTGCTTCTGATTTGACACAATCAGCAAATGGTCAGTTGCTGTGGGAACCAGAGGTAGGTGGGGCAATTCTTTGTACTCTGACCCTTTATCCTTTTTTTGGGTGGGGTGGAGGGTTGTTCATTCTTTTATTTTCTTTTTATATTTCCTAACCTATAAAATTCAAGAACTTATTCATTCACTAATTGAGTAATTAACTACCAAACAGTTAAGTTATGTTGTTATCAACTTCCAAGGGTTCCCTCTATTCTCTAATTTCTAAGATGAGTCTCCTTTTTGGTTACTTAGACTTCTTCTGGTGAGTCAGAACCATGGCTCACCTTCACTCACAGATTATTTCATTCCTGTCCCTAACTAAAGAAGGGATATGGAACAACTCAGATAGCAGCTACTAACAAGTCCATAACTGATCAGATGGATCCTATTGCATAACAATATTGTACAAATGGCACTGACCCCTGCGTTGCAGCCTCTTTGCTTCCCACTTTCTCCTTAGCTCCCTCCCACCAAAACTACCAAGACTGTCCTGAAGCCTAAGCTGCTAGATCTCTTTCCTCAGCCTTTAAACGCCGGGTGGCTGTTCCTAATGAAAGGCTTTTAATGCTGTTTCTGAGAATCTCAGTTTCTGAGACATGTTACTTATAGCGAGAAACCCTATTTCAAACAGGCAACAAAAACAGCCAGCGTATTTTTCCTCTTCATCCTACAGTGGTAGCTACAACTATCACTGTAGTTCTCCTCTAGGGCCCCAGAGGCTTAGGATAGGAGATTAACTCTTCCACTTGAGTAAATCTAGTCTCCCTGGCAATCTGGATTGTACCCCACTCTGCCTACTCGCAGGCCACAGACCAAGCTCCAAGTCTTAATCCCTTCTTTTCCAATAACTTCTCTCCTTGTGGTCCCTTCCCATTTACCTTCAATTATGTACACTTCTCTCCTACATAAGAAACACAAGAAACACATAAACTCTTTTTCTCCTCCAGCCCATCATTCAACCATTCAATTGTCCTCTTTATTTTAATGCAAACTCTGATTGTGTGTGTGTGTGCGTGTGTGTGTGTGTGTGTGTGTGTGTGTGTGTATAGACTATTGGCTTGTTGCTTTCCTGCATTGACAGTTTCCGTCTCACAGCCACGACTGAAGAAACTACTTTCTATAAAAATACTAGGATCACCTTTTCGTCAAATTCAACAATTACCTATTGTTTCTTCTTGTTTTTCATCCTCTGCAACCTATTGGACTTGACAGATTTTTGTTGGTATCATAGAAGGTGCAGCAGATGTAACAGTCCTTGGATAACTTGAGGAGAAAAATATGGATAAAGAAAGACGAGTGGCCTTCCATGGAGTGGATTCATACCTGTCCTGGCATGTGGGAAAGACTAAGCAGGCATCCATTCATTCTACTTTTTGCAGTAATGTGGATCTATACTCTTGTCCTTGGAGTTAGAACTTAAGACTTATTTGATCAAATTTGATGCCCTATTGCAGCATCTTGGTGCCATAAAAGAGTGAACTCAGTATTGACCATCTGCTTTCTAAAAGCTCTACTCCCTAGCTGTTGAGGCTCTAGGTCTCCAACTATCTTCCCGGCAGTTCTGTGTGTTTCATATCGCTATCCCTTTTTTAGTTTGTTCTTGAGTTTGGCCCTCTGGTTCTCATGTGTCGGACTGAGCTAACCATCAGACTGGGCCACACCAAAGTGAGGAACTCTAAGAAAATAAATCACGGGGATTGGGAGTGCCCAGGGAAGAAACACTGACATGGTATTCTCCTTTGATAGTTGCCTGCTGCAGGCTAAACCTGCTGGCCCACTTTGGCATTGCTATTGACTGCGAATCGAAGCGGCTTATACATCAAAATCATGAAGTACATGTTTTTGTTAACTACTCATCCTTCCCTTTGAAATAGTATAAGAAATACAAAAATATAAATAAGATATTAGTAGCACTAAAAAATTGGAAAGAGGCTATAAACAGATCAGAACCTTGAAAGATTTCTCAACGATGTAGAGCAGAAAAGATTGAAGAGAGATTGACCAATCAATTTACAGGCAAAAGATAATACAATCAAATCAATGCAAAAATAAAAAAGTTTCTGGTCAGAATCCAAAAGCTCAATGTCAAAAAACTGAGTGCTGCAGGTGGAAAGTGAGCTTAGACTTGTTATAAAGTGACTAATCAAAGGACAAAAATGAAAACAACAAAACAAACAAAAACCTCTGCGATACTCTTAGAGTTGTTTTATAAATTTCAGTTATATGAGATCACAGGAAGAACTAATATTAGTTAATATTAGAACTAATAAAAAGGGACATCTGCCTTTGAAAATAGCTAGAATGAGTTTGTGATCCAGAAGCCAGAGCTTTGCTTCAGGTAACTTCTAGCACGATAACAAAATAGACTCTCCACACCAGAAAGGGAGACCAGCCTCCTCTCACTTCCTCCACCGTTCCCAGTCCGTTCACCTTCCCCTGTGCTCTGGATGATTGCAAACACCTCCTTACTAGTGCCCCTGCTTCCATGCATGTTTTTCTAAATTCTGTTCTCCCCAGAGCACTCAGTGATTCTTTTAGAACATAAATAACGTCATGTTGTTCATTTGCTCAAAATCTGACACACATTCCAAAGTCTTAATAGTGACCTCTAAGACCCTATGCCATCAGCTGAAGCAAGCTAATAGACTGCCTGGTTTTCACTCAATCAGGACATGCTTCTGACAGTGAATAGTTGTACCCAACAAAGTTGGGGGTTGTCTAGGAGGATATGAAGAAAAAAAGGAGATCAGAGGATCGACAAGAGGGTGATTAAAGTAATTGACCCTAGAATATAAATTGTATTGGGGAAAAAACATGGAAAATAATGGACTGAAGTGACAGAGGAGTTACCTAAAGTGATAACATGAGTTAGTGCAAAGTATTGCAGGCTTGATTAAATGGAGAGTGAGGGTAAATGGCAGCCATGAGAAAAGGTAGAAGAGCCATGGTAATAGGGCGTGGGACTTAAAGGAGCTGGGGATTTTTCAAGGGCATGGGAGAGTAATGATCTGAAATCACCCTGTGAAACAAGGAGAGAGGCAACCCAGACTGCAGTGTGACTGATATATGAGATTGGAGAGAGATGTGATTTGAGAAGGCTGAAGAGGAAACAATATTGGCAAGGATTACTTTGGTTTTCTTTAAATTAAGAAATTGGAGAAGGTGTTTAGGAAAAAGATTAAAGAAATTGAGGAGATTTTGAGAAATACTAACTATGGAAAATTGGATAAAAGGACTTTGGAGAGAGAAAACATATTTTCAGTGAAAAACCAAGTTTCAGAAAAGTATGTATGATACTGAACATATACATTTATATAAATATTATATATGTGTATGTCAAATTTTTTATCTATATGTGGAAGGACACACCCCATACCAAAGTCCTAACAATCAGCACTGGGAAGCCTTTATCATCAATGACATATATTCTTGTATTGACTTTTTCTTCTTTGTTACCCAGGCTAGAGTGCAGTGGCACCATCTCAGCTCACTGCAACCTCCGCCTCCCAGGTTCAAGAAATTCTCCCGCCTCAGCCCCCCGAGTAGCTGGGATTACAGTGTGGGCCACCACAGCCAGCTAATTTTTTCTATTTTTCAGTAGAGCTGGGGTTTCACCATGTTAACCAGGATGGTCAGGATCTCCTGACCTCATGGTCTGCCCATCTTGGCCTCCCAAAGTGCTGGGATTACAGATTTTACTTTTTTATTTTTAGCAGCTATCATGTATTATCTTTGCGATCAAAGTAAATATAATAGAATGTTTTTAAAACTTACCTGAAGCAAAACAGAGTACATAATTATTGTGCCTTTCACAAAGGTAGAGAACGTCATGAAGCTGTCATAGAATTTTAAGAGCAGGTGCTAAGAGCATGTGCTTCTAGGGGCATGCTTACCATTGGACTGAATGATGAGAGTTTGGGGATACAATTATTTTGTGGGAGGCAGTAAAATTCAGTGCAATTACACTTTTAAAGAAGTTGTATTTTCCTTTTAAAAGAGCCAGGACATCACTCAACTTTCTGAAACATCAATTTAGCAGTTAAAGATACAGTTTTTGCTAATTATTAGGTTGGTGCAGAGCATAATAGAAAGTCTAGACTTAATTCTTAGCTCCACCCCTTTCTAACTTTGTGACCACGGGGAAATCACTTGATTTTTCTGAATTGTAGTCTCCTAATCTGTAAGATGGAGATAGTGATAGCTACCTATAGGATTGTTTCTAATAATTAAATAAGACTAAAACTTTGAAGCACAATGCCTGGCAAAGATCAGCCCTCAATAGTGGGAGGCTTTTGTTAGCTATTCTTACATGAATTAAGTTTGAAAATGTCTTCAACACTGTCAATTCCTTGTATAATCATATTAATTTGCAAAAATTTGACAAAAATAAAAGCAGAATCAAGCTGTTACATGCAAAAGTTCTGCAGTTTGTCAAGAAAATCATTGATCTCCTTCACTGATAAGCATTACTTGAATGTAAAGGGAACTGGAGGCTGCTTAAACATTTTAAAATTTGCTAAATGTTATCTTAAGTATTCATGTTGTTATTTTCCAGATTAAAATATATCCTCTTTATAACCTTTCTTTATCACATGCTAGGTGTTACAGTATTTCTTTCCAAAAAATTTTAAAAAAATGAAACCAGAGACGTTTTCATCACATGCTAGGTATTACAGTATTTCTTTCTAAAAAATTTAAAAATGAAACCAGAGACATTGTCAAAAGCCTCCTTTATGCTGAAAAAAGCCTTTCTTCAAAACTGAAAGCTATAATTCATTGTTTATCTGGGAGAAATGATGAATATTTCCAAACTTTCAGAGATGGAACAGTAAAATTATGCCTCTAAATCTTCAAATGTTTCAGAGGCAAAAACATAGTTTTCAGAGGAGAAGAAAAATCTGAAGAAAACATATCATGGCAATTCCAACAGTCTGTTTTTTCAACTTCACTATAAGAACAGCATAAAATTATTTGTAACTGTGCATTGGACCCTATATTGATGACTCCAAATATAGGTTTCCAGGGAATGTTCATGGCAAAATTAAATAAACCTTGGAATGACTGCTACAATGGAAGAAGCTGCTACATAAAAGGAATTTTTATAGGCAATACAAACGTAAACCCCAAACTGCAATTTTACATGAATGATGTCAAATTCAACTTCTGTGTGTGTGTGTGATCTACCCAGTACTTGCTGGTTCTTATTCAATGCAGCTTTTAAAAAAAATCTTTTATCTGTTTCTTGGTAATTGTGTATGTTTTGACTTGGCCAATCACCACAACAAGAATAGAATACTGATTTTTTTTTTTTATTATTTTATACTGCCGAAATATTTGTTATGCAATGATATCTGGGATGGCAGACATAGATTTAAAGCTCTTATCTATTGAGAATACATTGTTTAAAAAATATAGAAAATGAACATTTTGTCATATTAATAAAAAGAGGGAGATAAATATGAGACAAGAACAAGGCACACATTAATAATGTGTTTGAGGAGTTACTTGAATTCTGGAGTTACCTCACATAACGAATAGGCTTTCTCTGATTTTCAGCTAAAATGATATTGTTTGGCTGATGTACTGGCTCCACGGATCAGCAAGAGAAAGTCCAATAATTAATTAGTTATGCCTGTCGTGGATACATATGACAAAGTAGAAACAAATGTACCAAGAAAAGTTTACACTGTGATTCTCAAAGCGTGATCTCTGGAGCATCAGTTGCACCTGGACACCTTTCAGATGTACAAATTACCAGGACCGTCTTTGACATACTGAACCAAAACTGCTGGGGTCAGGGCCCAACAATCTGGTCAGTATGCCCTCTAGGTGATTCCAGTGCATGCTAACTTTGAGAACGTCTGGGTTAAAGTAATACCAATCATCAAACTACCTAAATTTATATAATTATCCAAAACAGTAATTTTTTTTGTTTGTTTCTTGGCAGAAATGTCTCACTGTATTTTTCATTAAAAGTCATTTGGTTGACTTTTAATTCTCCTGTGCTCTATTTTATTAATCCTTAAATTCAAATTGAAGACAATTTTTGAGTGACATGTTAAAATTTGACATTGGTGCCTTACAGCAAAGTGTGATATTTTAGGCTGATAGACATTTTATGCATTCACAACAAAAGGCAGTGTTGTAAGAAAACTATTGGAAATGACAGAGAGGAGTCAGAGAATGGAGTCAGAGAATCCTAAAAACAAGTGCAGTTCCTGAGATGAGGAGAAATGAATTAGTGGGAAAGGGTTTTGAAGCATACCCAGAGAGTGGTTCTGGCAATTCCATGGTTATCTGTCACTGCTAACAAACTACTTCCAAACTTTAGTGCCTTAACCTACAGCTATTCTGCATGCTCAAGTTTCAGTGGGGTAGAAACTGGGACAGAGCACAGCAGGAATGGCTTGTCTCTGCTCCATGCGATATATGCTGGGTCTAGAATATTCAAGATTATTTCTCCAGTCATATGCCTGGACTCAGCTAGGACAGCTTGAAAAGCTGGGAGATAGCCAGGCCTCAATCTCTCCAGCAGGGTGGACAGGGCTGCCAACTGGAAAGGGGCAAAACTACCACTTGAAGAATGGGCCTCAGACTAGTACAGCATCAATCTCCCCGTATTCAAAAGTTTAGAGAAATAAGCTCTACATTCTGATGGAGGTGTGAAAAATGATTTGGTGCTGTCTTTAAGTCACTACCTGAATGATTAAGTTCTGTCTGTTTGAGTATTTTACTAAGTATTTTGAGAAAACAAAATAGATTCATTTTGCAGAAATTCTTTTATGTCCATATTTAATACAATATAAACATGTTAAACACTTCAAGACCATAATTAGATCTTTCTTGTGTTTGAATTCCCGTTGCCTAGTACTGTGTCTGGCACACCATAAGCATTTTTTAAATGGATATTGAGACTATAAATACACTTGTAAATACGGATGTGTCAGTGTCAGCTAGATTGTGCAAAAAAAAATCTTCATGCTGTGATTTCTATTGTTATGATTTCTTCCTAGTTTGCTCTTGATATCTTGGCCATATGCCAATATAGCCACTCTCTCAGAGAGTCCTGATTTGCAGGGAAGGTGTCGGGTGAGGCACAGCAAGGAAGTGAAACCAAAAAGGCATGAAATAGAAAAAATGTATTACTCCCAGGTCCCAGGAAGGTAAGGGGTATCAACAGAAGGCTGACTGGAACCAGTAGGTGGGGAGCAAGAAAGCAAGAGGGACAGACAGCAAGCAAAAGAGAGTGAAAGGATCTGAGAGACTATTTATTCCGTAGGCTTTCCGTGGAAGCTGTGCCTTGTCTAGTCTAAAGAATGCCTGAAGGTGGAAACTTAATTACATGACTCTGATGTTGACCATTAGGTCTTAGCACTTAACCGTGAGATGTGTTAGATATTGAATCAGTGAGATGAAGGACAAGCAGGCTATATTGCCAACAGCCACACAGAGAACTTTTAACTAAGCCAAAGGTGACAGGGTACAACTGGGTTTCAAGCGCGTTATGCCAGGCCTAAAAATGAATGCGAAGGCAGCAGCTACGTGGAACAAATTTATGACACCCCAAATCTTACAACCTGTCTGACTTGGGTGAGTTAAAGCTCTGCTTTAAATTGCCATCACCCTAGGACCCAGAATGAAGGAGCAGGCACTCTTTGGGACATTGTGAGCTTTGTGGAAGATGGAAAAGAGAACAGCGCGGAAACCCAAAGGCTCTGAAGGCTTCTGATATAATTAATACACATCCCTTTCACTTACATCTCATTAGCCAAGGCAGGTTGATGACCAAGCCTGATATTAATCAGACCAGATGTCTATTCCTTCTACAGGGAGGAGGAATAAATATTTTAAATAATAACATTATCCACCATGAAAAAATATCTACAGTGATAACATAGATATTATTGCTGGTTTCGTTTATTCTGAACAATCACAAAGTTGCAGAAACATCATCTCTTATACAAATTCTTAGCATATGATTTTATATTTTTCCATAATATTGTTCCATATCTGCTTTAAAAAGAATTATCAAGATTAATTCCTGTCTTGAAAGAGAATGTTGACACATAGCATAATCACAATAGAATAAGTCTATTAAACTGAGACGCTCGTTGATCGTGAGAAGTTGTTAAGTTGATCCTACAGGCAATCTTTTTGTTAAAGTTAATAGAAAATAGAAAATAAATGTTAAGTCGAAGTCAATAATGTGGTCTGCTTTGACAGCTACTGTCTGAAGCTAAATTGGCTTGAAGGGATAGATAGGTCTGTAGCAAGGGTCAGGCCAGTTGGTGTAGACAAGTTGGTTTGACTTTTAAGTTGCCTTTATGCAATTCTGGTTTCTATGAATTTCAGCTTTGCTGTGAATGAAGCATTTCCCCAGAAGCCCTGGGGAAATATTCTGCATGACACTTGGTGGTTTCAGAAAGGGTGGGGACTTCTGAAGGACGTAATGTGAAATTGATCTGAGCTTTGCTGAGGCATAGTTTGCTCTGTTTTTAAATACATGCAGCGGGTTATTATTTGGGCAATGTAGCTACCTGTGATATCTTTCCCATGGGTTTGAAAAAGGATCTGATTAGCTTCAGAAAATATTTTCAAAGGATTAGACCGAAAGCTACATGTAACCTAGAAGCATAGCAGATCATTAATAAATTTCATTTCTTGCCAGATAAATTTACATTCCTTTTCACATCTACCTTTGGTCCAACGACCACAGTGCCTGGAAAGGAAATAGTCTGTCTAATTGCAGATGCTCATGCCTGCCCAATCACTGCCCCGCCTGTGTTGCTTTCAAAAAGGAAAATGCAGTTCTGTCAGCCAGAGAACGTATTACTTCTCTGAAGTTGGTTGGCAGGTTAGTTTACAGATTAAAATTTCACAGATGCATATTTATGGCCTAGAATCCCAAGTACTCACTTTATAATAGAACATGTGAGAGGGTGATGATGAAGTGGCACAACCGGCACATCATCCCCATGGCAACTGTATCACAATGAAAAGTTGCTGCGGGTATAAAGGTAAAATACTTTTTTCTGTGGTGCAAAATATTACCTTCGAAATCTGCAAACTGGGAAGGGACTCAGAAGAGCTATTTCTTTTTTCATTTCTCTTTTTCCTTCTCAATAGTTTTTTAGTTTCGTTTTGTTGTTTCTCACCTTTTCACCAACCTCTCCTCTCTTTTATGTAGCTATGAATAGCCAAGGAAAATGGACATGTTTTTTTCTAAACTTTTTTGTCATCCTTAAGCTTGACAGTCACAAACACGGTTTAAATAATGCAATTATCAGATAATGAGGAGGCCACGTCAGAATCATGTGGCCACCCTGAATGTTTGGGGCTTTTAATTTCTTCCACACTGCTTTGATCCTCCAAATAATGTGTTCTGATTACAGAACACAGGGGAGTGTTTGCCTAAAAATTGCTCTGAACGTCTATCACTTGTCTAGGTAAATTGTTCTGAGCCACAAAAGGGGAAATCTTTTATTCATATTGAAAAAAAAATCTCTATAATGGGTCACGTGTATCCAGAGCGCAGGTGAAAGAAACCGATACTCTGCATCGAGTGTTATTTCCCCTTCACTAGTAAAAAAACACAGGTTTCTTTTCCAACATTGCAAACTATAAGTGGAGAGATTGCCAGTTTCCCTAAGTCAAAAACCAGAAGTCTCCCTTAAACTCGATCTAACTCTTCCATTAAGTACAAAATGGCTATTTATCTTCTAAGTGTGTGGTTATTTTCCTAATTTTGGTATGTTGGGAGTTCAAACTGTCCTTTTTGAATCTATTAACTTTTTTATGTTGGAGAAAGGGGAAAGAAAAGTCCCTTTATTGTGTCAACTATATAAATGTAACTATATATGCAACTACATATATATGCACTTATGTCAATATTTTTTGGTAATGTCTACCAAAGGCCTCATGTATTCAATTTGCTAAATGCATACTAAAAATTAGATAATAACACATCAATTAACAGCATTGCCAAAAACTAAATAGTTGGCCAGAAATTAATGGTATGTTTACTTCCATGTTTCCAAATTCATCATGAAGCTTGCTAATCACTTTATGATCTTCTTTCATTGAGCACAGATACAACCCCAGATTTCTTTTTCACTTAGTTCTCAAAGCAGCCACTATCAATTAATTGGAACTGACTTACAACATAAAACCTATTTTCTATTCCCTAACAAAATCACTCATTGATTTATGAAAGGCAGTACAGCAATAGTTTAAATCCCTGTCAAAAGCATAACTCAATTAATACAATTTCAGCTACATGAAGAAAACTCAAGCCTTACATGTTAGATACAAATCCAAAGGAGTCATGGAACTCAGCAAGGAATAGAAGTTGCTCCTACCATAGGTGGTAGGCTCCTCAAGGGTAAAGGCAGGGTACCTGAATCATTTATCTTCAGATTCCCAGCTCCCTCTCCAGTAATTTGAAATGGTTGGCATGAATCAATGCATGTTTAGTTGAACTGAAATTTCAGAGAGGCAGACAAAGATAACATGGTATGTATATAGTCATTCATGAAAATAGGTGAACACTAAGATACACATGAATCAAGTGACTCTTCATTAAAACCATTTCCCCGGTTGCATCATCTATCTATTTCTTTTTTCTCTTCTACCAATTCCA
Organism: Sapajus apella; assembly: GCF_009761245.1. Classification (NCBI taxonomy): domain Eukaryota; kingdom Metazoa; phylum Chordata; class Mammalia; order Primates; family Cebidae; genus Sapajus; species Sapajus apella. The sequence continues at coordinate 46,486,439 of NW_022436944.1, forward strand.
CCTCTTTCTTTGACATAAGGATGCACACCACTTGTGCCCAGGAGTTCAAGGCTGCAGTGAGTTATGATCATGCTACTACACTCCAACCTGAGTGACAGAGCAACCCCTTGGTCCCCTATAAAATGGATGCACATATGACCTATTTAGCCTGATCTTAGAATGTCAATCCCATGGTTATAGGGATAACGCATACCATCTAAACAAGATCAATTGGGTCTCTTACTGGGATTTTTTAAACTGGAATATACAAAAAGAACCCTTCTTTCTCCTCTGGTTGTTAGGCTATAAAGACAGTAAGTCTTCGAGTTGACACACCCTTACTTAAGAGAGGAAAAAAAAAAAAAAAAAAACCTAGTATAAGATGATGAAGCAAATACAAAGAAACAAGGGTCGAAGAGAGCTATGAGGGATTTGTGAACCTGATTTTACTTTTCTGAGCCCAGAAACATCCATGTCCTTTCCATGGTTTGATCCTGCTGGCTGACATTTCCTTTGTTTTATAAGCTAGTTTTGGTTGGATTTCTATTTCTGGAATCCAGAAGTGTTCTAATTAATGTAGTCAACATTGTGCTGGTTTATCAAGGGGAGCCCAGCAAGTGTGTGAAGCATTTAATCAAGGAAGTCCAGAAGTTAACAGTATCTGAAGAGCTTTTTAGGCAGGCCAGTGGCCAGACTAGAGAGGTGGGAGAAAGAAAGCAGGACCCAAGGTATGAAAATGAGGATTGAGGAGAGAGCACTAGTATTTGAGAGGACCGGCATGAACAAAGCAGAACTTGAACAGACTATTCTATCAGGCAAATTATCAAGAGAGGCATTTAGATACCAAGCAGTTAAGTTAGAAACTTAGGCATATCTCAGAACAAAGAGAACCCTATCTTAAGACCTGAACAATGAGGACAGAGCAGGACCAGACAAATAATTTCTTGATGCTTTTCTGCTCAATTGTTGACTTCGTTGTTTTATTCACTGTAGGGCCCAGTAACAGGGCTTCACTCAGCCTAGAGAGGTGTCAAGTCTGACAGAGGACCAAGTGGAATTGGTTTTCAGAAATCCCATCCCTGCAGCTGCAAAGGCTCTTCCATTAAAGTGAGGGCATTAATTAGGAAGAAATGGGATCCTAAAAAGTGAAATGAAAACATATGAAAAGATTTTGATGAATCTGAGGACCTTCAACCCTGAGATTCTGTGGATCTCCTTCAGTAGCAGAAGAAAACTTTATCCTGTCTGAAGAGCTCAGCCCTCATTAGCCTAAAGATCTGTAATGGCCTCCCTTTGCAAGGCTCTGCTGGTCCTTCCCAGGAACTACTCTCATGACCCTCTTTGCTTCCAGACTTACAGTTAGACTCAAATCCCAGCAGAAACTAAAACATGAGGTAGAGTTACCCATAAGGAGGCAATGCACACAAAGGACAATGTGAGTTTTTCTGATTACATAGGAAGAAATTTGAGTGATATTTGTAGGAACGGACATTTAGGATATGGAATTGCAGAGGAAATATATAAAATTGAGTCAGGCTGAATGTATGGATATGGGCCCACTAAGTAAAGATTCTGGATTAAATATTTTACTTCTAGGGGGCAGGGATGACTCTAACATTTGATAGGAGAAATATACTAAAACATGGAGCCAGTAATGTTCTGCATTAATAAGGTCAAAATGCAAGAACTGTCTTAGTATATAACAGAGGGAAATATTCAAAGACTTAGAGTAATTGGACTGTTAGAATGGAAATATCAGGTAAGACCTATGCATTCATCCTTAGAGGACATAAAGGACAGAATTTTTCTCATGACTCTGAAAAATAAATTTGTGATTCATCCTTGAAAAATGTTGTGTTGGGCCATAAATTATAGTGGGAACCACTACCTTGAACTGGTATCTCTAAAGCCAGTGGAGATAAAAGGGTTTTGGGTGTCAGTGGTCAAGAACAAGCTGGGTCTGGTTACCACAGTGGATGGTGTAGCCAAAGTAGTAATCCTAGCAGTTTGACCCACAGAAATCCATAACATTAGTCAGCAGATCATGATGTTTCCAGAGAAGAAATAGATGGTATCCCAAAACGATAGTGGTGAAGGCAACTCTTTCCATGCACAGAACTTGGTACAGTATACCTGGTTGTTTATTTTACCTGGAAGGAGGAATAGCCAGAGATATGAGTCTATATCAATGTATGGGCTATGTCCAATAGTTGGACTGAATGATCAAGAACTTGGAGGGAACGTAATTAGTAAATTGGTAGCAAGGAGGTTTGGTTAGATATATGTGGACAGATGTTTCCAAGTTGGCATAGAATCATCAAATGTTAAGATATTTGTGTTCCATGTAAATGGTCACTGAAGAGTGACCTCAGTAAAGGAGAATTAGGAGAATTTTATAAATTAAGTGGATAAGACGACCCATTCTGTGGATACCAGTTAGTGTTTTCTCCTGGAAACTCTTGTCATTACCCAATGGGCTCATGAGCAAAGTGGTCATGGTAACAGAAGTGGAGGTTATATTTGGGCTCAGACACATGGACTTTTGCTGACCAAAGCCAGTGTGATTATGGTCAGTGTTGATTTCTTTAAAAAGTGCTGCTTCTTCCATGATGAAAGTTGTCCAGTGTAATCAACCTACCATGCGGTAGCTGGCTGATCATCCCAAAGAAAGGAGCTGTATCAGCTGCGCAATATTGGCTTTGCCAAAATTTATACGTTATAAAACTCTAACGCTAATGTGATTATACAAAAAGGTGGGAATTTGGGGAGGTAATTAAGTCATGAGAGTGGAGCTCTCATGAATGGCATTAGTGCCTTTATAAGAAGAGACTAGAGAACTAGCTAGCTGTCTTTCTGCCATGTGAGGATAAAATGTTAAATTGGTTGTCTACAATCCAAAATAGAACCCTCAACAGAACCTGATCATGCTGGCACTTTATTCTTGGACTTTCAGCCTGTAGAACTGTGGGAAATAAATTTCTGTTGTTTACAAGCCACTCAATCTGTGGTACTTTGTCACAGCAGCCCCAACTCCAACAGTGTATATATGTGTTAAAGGGTACATATGAATACATTTTTGTGTATATACATTTTAAAATATGTTTTCTTTCCTGTTTCATTACTTTATCATCTAACATAGATAATAATCATAAGCTTTACATCTCAGTTTTTAAGTTACAGGATATTGAAGGACAATAAATAGACTGAGCATCTCACAATAACTTTGCATCCTCTTTTGGAGAAATGACTAGCATGATTTTGGTGTTTGCAGGATATTTGTATCATATAAGGAAGTAATTTCACCGTGTTTATTATCTTTATTTGGAGATTAGATATGGCTTAAGAAGATGGTTTAGGTGTCAAGTTGATAAGTGGTAGAGTGTGATGGCTTTTTTGATGTGTTGATTTGGCGAGGCTATAGTTCCCAGCTATTCATTAAACACTAATTTAGGTGTCACTGTGAAGAAATTTTACAAATGTCATTAGAGTGCCTAATTAGTTGACTTTAAATAAACGAGGGGATTCTGGATGATCTTGGTTGACCTTAAATTTGGGCTGAGGCTTCTCCAGGAGAGAGAGAAGGAGAAAGAGAGAGAAGGAAAGAGAGAAATTCCATCTGTAGACATTTGGCTCATTGGCGTACACCTGTAGATTCCAGTCTTTCTGTGATCTTCCTTTCCTGGATGCCTATCCTACAGAGCACAGAGTGTAAACTTTTGGACTAGCTTAACCAGTCCCAAAAAGATATAAGCCAATTTCATGTAATAAATATATTTTAAAATATATACACAGATATACACATATGTATGTGTATGTTGTAGGGCGTGTGTGTGTGTGTGTATCTCCTACAAGTTTTGCCTTTCTGGTTAAATCCTGACGTGTAGTTGGCAGAGTTCCGACCTTGGCGTCACGGAACAATGTTTAGAAGACCGGGTTTGAAGCTAAGAAACAATATAGTAACCAGCATATGGAGCTTTTACATGAAATGTAGATTAGTGATTCCCTAACTGCATAAACAGGTGGGCTTGGGGAGCGCAGGAAGCTTCCTCTTTTCAAAGGTCTGGAAGATAAAGGCCCATGTAGGTGACTGTAATGGATGTCCCTTCATCCTAGCCGTTTAGAAGCAAAATACGTGACTAGATGAGGGTGTTGTGTGGTTTGTGTGGCCTGGGAGAGAGACCTTACTATCCAAAGGACTGTGGAGTGGGCAACTGGACCTGTGGTAGTCCCGAACTTCTAAGGAAAGGACCAGCATAGCATAGGAAAAGAGAAGAGATTTCTTGCTCCATCCTTGCTCAGAGAGCCATGGGAAGGCAGCCCTGTGATAGAGGGGATTGGCTCCCAGGCCTTCAGGAGTCCTCCATGGCAAGTAGTGCCCCAGGGTCTCTAACTTCTTTCTATTTCCTGCCGTGTTGCTGACAGCAATGGGGTTCACAAGATCAGCAACTATATCAGGACTCATGGCAAAAGCTCTTTATAAAAGTAGTTCATCAGAGCCCCAGCCTTACCAGCAACATTGCAAAAGGGACTAGCCTAAAGTAGCATGGGAAACCTGGATACAAAGAAAGAACCGGAGAGCAATTCTGGGAGTTGCATGGTATCTCCAGCACATTCTAAGACTCTCTGAAGTATTGTACCCCTATTCCAGTTATCTTAGTAATTTATAAAAACAAAACAAGAAATAAAAGTCACAACTTCAGTACCTGCAAGGCAGGCAGGGAACATCAATGAATGAAGTGGATCAGGTGTCAAACCAGAGAAAACGTGCTCCATCTAAAAGAAGAAACATGATATAGCTCTGACCTACTGATGCCAGGTGACAAACCAGAGAAAACGTGCTCCATCTAAAAGAAGAAACATGATATAGCTCTGACCTACTGATGCCAGGAGGGTGCTTAGCCTTCTGCTGCCAGATCTGATTTTAAAGAGAAGCTAGAGAAAATCCAGATTTTGATACGTCTTCCAATTTCTTAGTGTGCTTCGTTTTTTTTCAAGTACTACGTGATTCAAATAAAGTACATCTATAGGCACCTGTTTGCAATCTCAGCTCTAATCGTTAGTGAAATTGGAGTAAAGCAGGATTAGCTCAATCTCATTTCCTTCCCTTTCCTTTTCCTCTTTCCTGTCGTTGTGCTCTCCAAGTCTGTCTGCTATGTAATCCTTTAGTACTTTGATTTCTCCAACTAAGAGACTCATTGACTGGAAATCATCTTACAAAGAAAGTAAAAGAGGAAATATCCCTTCTCATTTTAACAGCTATGAAACCTGAGGCAAGAAACCACATAGGTAAACACTGAGACTTACTCAACACATTAAGTTTAAAAGGACTTAGTGATAAATTTAAATGTAGCTTGAAGTTTTAAGAGTATAATTTTTTTTTTTACTTTTTGTGTGTATATTTTTTTTTTCTGTTTTATGGCCTCCCAACAGCACCCGGTATCATACAAATTTAAATCGGCTTTCAAGGGAAGCACTTAGAAAGCAATTATCTGAAAGTCTGTGTTTTGATATGGCGTTATTGAACACTAATTAACAACTGGCTTACTGAAGAAGCTGTTAGTCCTCTCTTTTATCTGTGAAATATGCTACCTAAGTTCTGCAAACCTGATCCTAGCCTGCAGTGAGCACCTTCCTAGATTCTTCCCAAAATGTCATTTTGAACCTGTATCATAAATCCATCTGTGGGTTGCATTGATTTCAAAGAAAATAACAAAGGAATTTGAAGTAAGGCCCTAACAGAGATGATTATCAGTGAAGTTACCTCCTTTTAAAATATTCTTTCCCAACATGAATTTGAATATTGGCGGATGTTTAGAAGGATGAGCTATTTAAGACTAAGAAGCACAGAAAGTAAATTTACCTCTGTGACTGCTGGCAATAGAGAATAGGAGTTCAAACTGATTTTCTAAAATGTGCAAGGAATAAAAATTTCTTGTTTTTTGTTTTGTGTCTGCATGTTTTCCATGAAACTAAAATCGAACACAGAGCTGCTTAAAAAGAAATCTGAACATTTCCCTATAGAGGATTTTTGAAATGGATTACTGCTTTTGCTAAGGAATAAGAAAAAGCAAAGTGTAGAGCTAAAGGTGGGAATTTTACAAGGTGATGAAATTCGAATCCGAGAAGACTAAGTCATGAAAATTATATCTTCATTCACATTTAATAATGCATGAATCCTTTGATCAAGAATATTGATGAATATGTTTCGTTAATTATTTTCAGATTATGGTGTTACTAAAGATACATATATATATATACACTAATTTATTAAATATAGCAAACACTATGCTTGTCACAAAGGCAAAATAAAACAGAGAAAGTGGCTTTTTAATCTAGCTAATTGAGACAGAAACCATCCCATTCAAGGAAGGAGAGATTTGCATTCCCCAAAACCGATTTCAGTAGTTCCCATTGATTATATGCACTGGATAATAGCTAATTTCTTCATTTTTATTTGCCTATTTGTTTCAAATTACATTGAGTGGCGTCAGAACAGGGTATTGCTTGGGCAAACACAGAAGCCAGTTCATCTGCTGATCTCTGTGAGTTTCTTGCCCTGCTGTTTTTGCTTGTGGAGATCAGTGTCCCTTTATCTATACACATCATGGCTGGTTGCTGATGAGGTCTTCAGTATTCCAGTGGTTCCTGCTGTGGTTCTCAGGTAAGCTAAGGGCACCTAAGACACAGGTAAATAAAGAGCAGCATGAATTTTCTTAGTGGGGATGGGAAAATCAGAAAACGAAGTTTGGCCTTTTCTTGTCCACTTTCTGAGTGTGGCACTTTTACTTTTAAATATCTGTTTATCTACCTGTGAAAGAGTTACAGTGAAACAAAGTTGGTATTCTATATTAAAAAGAACTTTGGCTTCAAATAAGCAGGCAATCCTGACTCAGCTATTTATTGGTTGCATGAAGCTCAGTGATACATTTGATCATTCTAGAGTCAGTTTTCTTAACCCAAGAGATTTGGGGTGAGCACTGTAAAATAATTGAGATATTCTGAGTTTGGCTTTGCTGGCTACTGAGGCATATGTATCACAGATGGCCAACTGGGCATTCTGTGGTGCCACAGTGGGCACTTCCTTTTGGAAACAGGCTCAGGGCACCTTGGCCTTGGCCTCCTCAAGGCGACAACCAGAGCCCATAGCAGTGTAGAGAAAACATAAAGGCCCAGCTATTTTAACTATAGAAAATTATATTTTCTCTTCTCCCAAGTAAATCCTGGTTAAGTAGTTACAATGTACAGACTCTTACAGCAGTCATAATTAATTTAGTTACATGTGGACAAAGGAGGTGCTGTTGCTTCCTTGGCTCCTAGTCCCCAGCTAGGACATTCACATAGTGCCCCCTATGAATGAATGTGACCGAAGATGGGTAGGATAGTCAGGGGCCCTCTCACAAGGAGCCTGGGCTGCTGTTGTACCTCTACCAAGTGGTTTAGATAAGAAAGCATCAGGATGTAGGGTTATAACCCGGGACTTCATCCAATGAGCAAGAAAGCTCAACTGACCACTGCCACCCAACATGTAACAGGTGCCAATTGGATCATCCTTTTTCCCTGATTTCTATTTCCCAAACTACAGATTGGCGTCTCAGTCATCTATCAGTTTCAAATTTACTCCATTGAAAGCTGAGAATGACTTCTCTCCAAATTAATTACTTGTCAGATTGCTGAATTAAATAAGGAGTATGCTTCCTGGCTCAACTGCTTTACTTTTCCTTTTGAAATTCTTTTTTTATTTAATTATTAATTTCGTTGTACTAATGACTAAAGCATTCCTCTACTCAAAATTTGTCTACAAATATAGACAGCACCTTTTAATGTTTAATGCTTAAAGCACTATTTAAAAATCTTGAATATTTTCAGCTATTCATAATTCTCACTTTCCATTTTTGTTCATGGTCAACAACTTTCTAACATTCCTTATGGAACCTCCTATGTACACTCCAAATCAACTGCCCCCAAGGAAGTCAGGCTCTGAGGCCAGGGCCAGACCTATGTCCCAATGACAAGGCTCAGACTTCAGGAAAGGGCATCAACAGATACAGGTTGTCATGTAATAAACTCAAGGGGTAGCCCAGAAGACAGTGTCTCAGAGAAGAAACAAATGTCCTCATAAATGTGAAAAAAAGCTCATCATCACTGGTCTTTAGAAAAATGCAAATCAAAACCACATTGGGATACCACCTCATGCCAGTTAGAATGGTGATCATTAAAAAATCAGAAGACAGCAGATACTGGAGAGGATGTGGAGAAATAGGAACACTTTTACACTGTTGGTGGGAGTGTAAATTAATTCAACCATTGTGGGAGACAATGTGGTGATTCATCGAGGATCTAGAACTAGAAATATCATTTGACCCAGCAATCCCATTACTGGGTATATACCCAAGGGATTATGAAACATTCAGTTATAAAGAGACATGCACATGTATGTTTATTGTAGCACTGTTTACAATAGCAAAGACTTGGAACCAGCCCAAATGCCCATCAAAGATAGACTGGATAAAGAAAATGTGGCACATATACACCATGGAATGCTATGCAGCCATAAAAAAGGATGAGTTCATGTCCTTTGCAGGGACATGGATTAAGGTGAAAACCATCATTCTCAACAAACTGACACAAGAACAGAAAACCAAACACCACATGTTCTCACTCATAAGGGGAGTTGAACAATGAGAACACATGGACACAGGGTAGGGAACATCACTCACAGGGGCTTGTCAGGGGGTGGGGAGCCTAGGGAAGGGATAGCAGGGAGTTGGGTGATTGGGGAGGGCTAACATTAGGAGAAATATCTAATGTAGGTGACGTGGGGATGGATGCAGCAAACCACCATGGCACCTGTATACTATGTAACAAACCTGAATGTTTTGAACATGTACCCTAGAACTTAAAGTATTATTTTAAAAAAGACAAAAAAAGCTCCTTTTTAATTGAGAATGTTCTATTTTACAGGCACTCTGCTGCACATATTACATACACAATCTCAGTGAATCCTTACAACAACATGTGAATATGGTGCTATGCTGATTTAACAGATGAGTAAACTGAGGCTTACTGTGTCTAAGTAACTCTTGCTCCTTAAAAGAGCTGGCAAGTAGAGGAACTCAGATTTGAGTCCAGTTTTGTCTGACTCCAAAGTATTAAACTGCATCCTAAAAATAACATACAAAACAAATACAGGTAGTTTGGGCAGCCCTTCCAAACCTGTGTTAAAAGAACTGAGCACAAATGGAGCATTTGGTGTCAGCTGTGAGCAAAAGTTTGAAGTAGAAGACGGCAGGAATAACCTGAATAATTCCCTGGCAAAATTCTTGTAGTAGTTTTGAAAGGGTTTCCACAGCTTGTCCTGGAATGGGAGGGCTTAAGAGCACAATTCCGAATTAACAGAACCCTCAAGAGAATTCTGTAGTGCAAAGCACTACTGACAGAAAAAGCCCAGTAGACTATACTGGGGATGTGTAGATGTCTTTCTCTAATAAATTCTGAATACTTTCCATCTTCTTTTGGGCCTAGCCACAATTAATTTTTGTATTATAACTCTAATACTTGTTAATCTGTGAAAGGAATTACTTGCATATATTCTTTTTTACAATTTTTATTTTATTTTTATTGACAAATAATGTATATATTTATGGGGTATAATGTGATGTATAGGTTTTAAAAATTTGTATAGATTTAGGGGTACAAGTGCAGTCCTGTTGCATGGGTATATTGCATAGTGGTGAAATCTGGACTTTTAGGTTCGTCATCACCAAACTAGCATACATTGTACCCACTAAGTACTTTCTCATTCCTCACTCCCCAACCCTCCCTCCCTTCTGAGTTTCCGGTTTCCATTATTCTATACTCTATGTCCATATATATATATATATATATACACACACATATATATATATATATGTACACATATATATATACACACACATTATTTAGCTCACAATTATAAGTAAGAACATATAGTGTTTTACTTTCTGTTTCTGAATTACTTCATTTAAGATAATGGCCTCCAGTTTCATCTGAGTTGCTGCAAAGGACGTGATCTTATTCTTTTTATGGCTGAGTAGTACTCCATGGTGTGTATGTGTGTGTGTGTGTGTGTATACACACACAATTATATATATACACATATATATGTGGATGTATATATGTGTGTATATATATATCCACATATATATGTGGATATATATATATGTGTGTGTATATATATATCACATTTTCTTCATCCAATTATCTGTTTATGGACACTTAAGATGATTCTCTATCTTTGCTATTGTGAATAGTGCTGTGATAAATATTTAAGTATAGTTATCTTTTGGTATAATTATTTCTTTTCCTTTGGGTACATACCCAGAAGTAGAATTGCTGGAATGAATAGTAGTTCTATTTTGAGTTTTTTGAGAAATCTCTTTACTGTTTTCCATAGTACATGTATACATTTTTAAATTATAACATTCTACTTTAGCAACAACCACAAAGATAAAAAGAGCACATTCTTACAACATAATACACTTTTATTTTATGTAAATAAAAGTTTATAAAATGATAAAAGAATTATGAAAGCAGAAATCAGTGTTTTATTTTTGGAGAAAAGATATTTTACACAATAATAATTATGATAAATAATATGTATCAAGCACTTATCATGTAGCAGATTTTGTGCTGACTGCTTTACATCATGTCACTTTTTCTTTAAAAGAAATTCATGTGGGTACAGAGTAAGTATACATTTATGGGATACATGAGATGTTTTGATACGGGCATGTAATATGAAATAAGCACATCACTGAGAATGGAGTATCCACCCCTCAAGCATTTATTATTAATGTTACAAGCAATCCAACTACACTCTAAGATATTTTAAAATGTAAAATTAAGTTATTATTGACTATAATCATGCTATTATGCTATCAAATAATAGGTCCTTTTTTCTTTTTAAGATGGAGTCTAACTCTGTCACCCAGGCTGGAGTGCAATGGTACAATCTTAGCTCACTGCAAACTCTGCCTCCCAGGTTCAAGGGCAAATAGTAGGTCTTATTCATTCTTTCTATTTTTTGTACCCATTAACCATGCCAACCTTCCCCCCAGCCCCTACTACACTTCCTAACCTCAGGTAACCATTCTTCTACTCTCTATGTCCATGATTTCGGTTCTTTTTATTTTTAGATCTCACAAATCAGTGAGAACAGGAAATGTTTGTCTTTTCTATGCCTGACTTACTTCACTTAACGTAATGATCTTCAGTTCCATCCATGCTGTTGTGAATGATTGGACCTCCTTCTTTATTAATGACTGAATAGTACTCCATTGTGTATATGTACCACACTTTCTTCATCCATTCATCTGTTGATGAACACTTAGATTGCTTCCAAATCTTAGCTATTGCAAATAGTGCTGCAACAAACATAGTAGTGCAGGTAACTCTTTCATGTACTGCTTTCCTTTCTTTGGCGTATGTATCCAGCAGGGGGATTGCTGGATCATATAATAACTCAATTTATAGTTTTTTGAGGAACCTCCAAACTGTTCTCCATAGTGATTGTACTAATTTACATTTCCACCAAGTATACATCCTCACCAGTGTTTGTTTCGGATGCAAATAATTTTAACTGAAGTGAGTTGATATCTCATTATAGTCTTGATTTGCCTTTCTCAGATAATCAATGACATTGAACACTTTTTAGTAGGCCATTTGTCATTTGTCTGTCTTCTTTTGAGAAATATCTATTCAAATATTTTGCCCATTTTTTGTCAGATTATTAAATTTTTTTCTTATAGTATTGTTTGAGCTCCTTATACATCCTGATTATTAATTTCTTGTCAGATGGGTAGTTTGCAAATATTTTCTCAGATTTTGTGGGTTGTTTCTTCACTTTATTGATTGTTTCTCTTGCTGTGAAGAAGCTTTTTAATTTAATGTGACTCCCTCTGTCCATTTTTGCTTTGGTTGCCTATACTTGTGGGGTATTGCTCAAGAAATTTTTGCCTAGACCAATGTCCTGGAGATTTTTACCAATGTTTTCTTGTAGTAGTTTTATATTTTGAGGCCTTAGATTTAAGTCTTTAGCCCATTTTGATTTTATTTTGTATTTGGTGAGAGACATGGTCTAATTTTATTCTTCTGCATATGAATATCCAGTTTTCCCAGCATCATTTATTGAAGATACTGTCTTCCCAGTGCATGTTTTTGGCACTTTTGTCAAAAATGAGTTCACTGTAGGTGTGTGGATTTGTTTCTGGGATCTCTATTCTGTTCCATTATTCTATGTGATTGTGTTTATACCAGTACCATGCTGTTTTGGTTACTATACCTCCATAGTATTAATATAATTTGAAATCAGGTTATGTGATTCCTCTAGTTTTGTTATTTTTCCTTAAGTGATATGGTTTGTGTCCCCACCCAAAACTCACCTTGAATTGTAACTCCCACAATTCCCACCTGATGATAGCTAATTTTATTATGGGGATGGGTCTTCCCTGTGCTGTTCTCATGGTGGTGAATGACTCTCATGAGATCTGATGGTTAAAAATGAAAATTTCCCTGTAAAAGCTCTCTCTTTGCCTGCCACCATCCATGCAAGATGTGACTTGCTCCTCCTTGTCTTTCACCTTCCACAATGATTGTGAGCCCTCCCCAGCCATGTGGAACCATAAGTCCAGTAAACCTCTTTTTCTTCCAGGTCTCAGGAATGTCTTTATCAGCAGTGTGACAATGGACTAAACAGTAAATAGGTACCAGTAGAGTGGGACATTACTAAAAAGATACCTGAAAAGGTGGAAGCAACTTTGGAATTGGGTAGCAGGCAGAGGTGGAACAGTTTGGAGGGCTCAGAAGAAGACAGGAAAATGTGGGAGAGTTTGAAATTTCCTAGAGGCTTGATGAATGACTTTGGCAAAAATACTAATAGTGATATGAACAATAAGGTCCAGGCTGAGGGGGTCTCAGGTGGAGTTGAAGAACTTGTTGAGAACTGAACCAAAGGTAACTCTTGTTACATTTTAGCAAAGATACTGGTGACATTTTGCCCCTGCCTTAGAGATTTGTGGAACTTTGAATTTGAGAGAAACAATTTAGGGTATCTTGCGAAAGAAAATTCTAAGCAGCAAAGCATTCAAGATATGACTTAGGTGCTATTAAAGGCATTCAGTTTTATAAGGGAAGGAGAGTATAAAAGTTCAGAAAATTTGCAGCCTGGAAATGCAATAGAAAAGACAATTCCATTTTCCGAGGAAAAATTCAAGCTGGATGCAGAAATTTGCATAGGTAAGAAGGAACCAAATGTTAATTCCAAGGATAACTGGCAAGTAGTCTCCAGGGCATGTCAGGGGTCTTCACGGCAGCCCCTCTCACCAAAGGCCTGGAGGCCTAGGTGGAGAAAATGGTTTTCTGGGCCAGGTCCAGGGTCCCTGTGCTGTGTGCAGTCTAGGGACTTGGTGCCCTGCATTCCAGTCACTCCAGCCATGGTGAAAAAGGGCCAAGGTACAGCTTGGCCAGGGCTTCAGAGGGTGCAAGTCCCTAGCCTTGGCAGCTTCCACATAGTGTTGAGTCTGGGGGTGCACCGAAGTCAAGAATTGAGATCTAGGAATCTCTGCCTAGATTTCAGAGGATGTATGGAAATGTCTGGATGTCCAGGCAGAAGCTTGCTGCAGGAATGAGGCTCTTATGGAGAACCTCTGATAGGGGAATGCAGAAGGGAAATGTGGGATTGAAACCCCTACACAGAGCCTTTGTGGGGTACTTAGAGAAGCTGTGAGAAGATGGCCACTGTCCTCCAGACCCCAGAATGGTGGATTCACCAACAGCTTGCACCATGTGCCTGGAAAAGCCACAGACACTCAACACAAGCCCATGAAAATATCTGGGAGGGAGGCTGTACTCTGCAGAGCCACAGGGGTGGAACTTCCCAAGACCATGGAAATACTACCTTTTGCATCAGCATGACCCAGATTTGAGATATGGAGTCAAAGGAGATAATTTTGGTGCTTTAAGATTTGACTTCCCTGCTGGATTTTGGACTTGCATGGGTTCTGTAGCCTCTTTGTTTTGACCAGTGTCTCCAATTCGAAATGGCTGTGTTTACCCAATGCTTGTACTCCTGCTGTATCTGGGAAGTAGTTTGCTTGCTTTTGATTTTACAGGCTCATAAGCAGAAGGAACTTGCCTCATCTCAGATGAGACATTGGGCTGTGGACTTTTGAGTTGATGCTGAAATAAGTTAAGACTGGAGAACTGTTGGGAAGGCATGATTGATTTTGAAATGTGAGGACATGATATTTGGGAAGGGCCAGGGGCAGAATGATATGGTTTGGCTGTGTCCCCAACCAAATCTCATCTTGAATTGTAATTTCCACAATTCCCACATGTCATGGGAGGAACCTGGTGGAAGGTGATTTAATTATGAGGGCAGGTCTTTCTTGCACTGTTCTTGAGATAGTGAATGAGTCTCATGAAATCTGAAGGTTTTAAAAATGGAAGTTTCCCTGCACAAGTTCTGCCATTGCTTGCTGCCATGTGACTTGCTTCTTCTTGCCTTTAACCTTCTGCCATGATTGTGAGGCTTCCCCAGCCACATGAAGCTATAAGTTAATAAATCTCTTTTTCTTCCCAGTCTCAGGTATGTCTTTATTGGTAGCATGAAAATGGACTAGTAAAATAGCCTTGGCTATTCTGCATATTTCATAGTTTCATATAAATTTTAGGATTGTTTTCTCTATTTCTATGAAGAATGCCATTGGTATTTTAAAATGATTGCAATAAATCTGTATATTGATTTGAGTAGTATGGACATTTTGACAATGTTGATTCTTCCAATTCATAAACATGAAAATTTTTTTTCATTTCTTGCTGTCCTCTTCAATTTTTGCATCTGTGTTTTGTACTTTTCATTATAGAGAACTTTTGCTTCTTTGGTCAAGTCAATTCCTAAGTATTTAATTTTATGTGTGGCTATTGCAAATGGGATTACTTTTTAAATTTCTGTTTCAGATGGCTTACTGTTGAGATGTAGAAATGCTAGAGTTTTCTGTGTTGATTTCGTATTCTGAAACTTTATTAATTTTTTTTATCATTTCTAATGGTTTTCTTGTAAAGTCTTTAGATATTCCCAAATATAAGATCATATCATCTGCAAACAAGGATAATTTGACTTCTTCCTTTCCAATTTGGATGCACTTTATATTTTTCTCTTTTATGACTGCTCTAGGTAGGAGCTCCAGTACTATCATGAATAACAGTGGTGAAAGTCAACATCCTTGTCAGGTTCTAGATCTACAGGAAAGACTCTTGAGTTTTTCTCCATTCAGTATGATATTAGCTGTGGGTCTGTTATATATGGTTTTTATCCTTTTGTTTGTTCCTTCTATATCCAGTTTTTTGAGGGTTTTTATAATGAAGCGATGTTGAATTTTATCAAATGCTTTGTTGGTATTTGAGAAAATTTGTATAGAAGTTTGTTTCTTCTATACCCAGTTTTTTGAGGGCTTTTATCATGAAGGGGTGTTGAATTCTGTCAAATGCTTTGTTGACATCCATTGAAATGATCATATGTTTGTTGTCCATTCTGTTGATATTATGTATCACATTGATTGATTTGCATATCTTTGCATTCCTGGAATAAATCCCACTTGATCATGAAGAATAATTATTTTAATGTGTTTTTCAATTTGATTTGCTGGTTGTTGAGGATTTTTCATCAATATTTACTAATGATATTGGCCTGTAGTTTTCTTTTTTTGATGTGTCTTGTCTGGATTTTGTATTAGGGTAATACCGGTCTCATAGAATGAATTTGAAAGTATTTTCTCCTCCTCTATTTTTCAATATAGTTTGAGTAGAATTGTTATTAGCTCTTTAAACATTTGATAGAACTCAGCAATAAAGCCATCAGGTCCCAAGCTTTTCTTTCCTGGAGACTTTTTTTATGGCTTTAACCTTATTACTTGTTTTTGCTCTGTTCAGGTTTTGGATTTCTTTCTGGTTCAATCTTGGTTGGTTGTATGTATTTAGGAATTTGTCAATTTCTTCCAGATTTTCCAATTTATTGGCATATCGTTGCTTATTGTAGTCACTAATGATCCTTTGAATTTCTATGGTATCAGTTGTAACATCTCACTTTGTATTTCTAATTTTATTTACTTGTATCTTCTCTCTATTTTCCTTGGGTGGTATGATTAATGGTTTGCCAATTTTTTAAAACTGTTTCAAAGACCAATCTTTTGTTTCATTGATTTTTTTGTATTTTTTATTTCAAATTTATTTATTTCTACTCTGTTATTTATTATTTATTTTCTTCTAATTTTTCATTTGGGTTGCACTTACTTTTCTAGTTCTTAAAGATGCATCACTAGATTATTTACTTGAAATGTTTTCCTTTTTTTTGGTATAGGCATTTATAGCTGTAAATGTCCCTTTTAGTATTATTTTTGCTGTATTCCATAGGTTTTGGTATGTTGTATTTCCACTATCATTCGTCTCAAGGAAATTTTCAATTTCCTTCTTAATTTCTTCATTGATGCACTGGTCATTCAGGAGAATATTGTTTAATTTTTATTACACAATATTAAACATTTTGCAAATTATGTTAATATTTACAAATATTGTTTAATGAAAATATCTGTAAATATTTATATAATTTACAAAATTCTTCTTGTTTTAAATTTCTAGTTCTATTTCACTATGGTCAGAGAAGATGCTTGACATTATTTCAATTGTTGTGAATTTTCTTTTTTGTTAACACAGAGTTTTACTCTTGTTGCCCAGGCTGGAGTACAATGGTGCAATCTTGGCTCACCACAACCTCCGGCTCCCGGGTTCAAGTGATTCTCCTTCCTCAGCCTCCCAAGTAGCTGGGATTACAGGCATGTGCCACCCTGCCCAGCTAATTTCGTATTGGTAGAGACAGTGTTTCTCCATGTTGGTCAGGCTGGTCTTGAATTTCCGCCCTCAGGTGATTCACCCACCTCAGCCTCCCAAAGTGCTGGGATTACGGCATGAGCCACTGTGCCTGGCCTGTTTTGAATGTTTTAAGACTTGTTTTTTAACCCAGCATTTGATCCATTTAATCTACAGTGCAGATTAAGCCTGATGTTTCTTTGTGGATTTTCTATCAGGAAGATCTCTTCAATGCTGAAAGTGGAGTGTTCAAGTTTCCAGCTAGGATAGTATCAGACACTATCTTTCTCTTTATCTCTGGTAATGTTTGCTTTATATATCTGGGTGCTCCAGTTGGGTTCATATACATTTAAAATTATATTTCATATTGCTGAATTGACCTCTTTATTATTATATGGTTACCTTTTTTGTCTTTTCTTATGGATTTTGTTCTGAAATCTGTTTTTTCTGATGTAACTATAGCAACTCCTGTTCTTTTTTGGTTTCCATTGCCATGAAATGTCTTTTTCTATATCTTTATTTTAAGCCTATGTATGTCTTTATATGTTTATTGTATTTCTTTTAGGCAAAAGATCAATGGGTTTTGTTTTTTCATCCATTCAGCCAGTCTATGTCTTTTGATTAAACAGTTTACTCCATTTATATTTAATGTTATTAGTGATAAATAGGGACATATTCCAGCCATTTTGTTATTGTTTTTTGGTTGTTTTCTGGTCTTATCTTCCTACTTTCTTTCCTTCCTGTTTTCCTTTAGTGAAGGTTATTTTCTCTGGTAATATGAATTAGTTTCTTGCTTTTAATTTTTTGTGTCTCCATTGTATGAATTTTGGTTTGAGGTTACAATGAAGCTTGTAAACACAATCATATAACTTATTACTTTATCCTGATAACAACTTAACCCTGTTTGCATAGACAAACAAGCAAAAGCAAAATGAATAATACTCTACACCTTAACCTTGTCTCCCAACTTTTAAACTTTTTGTTGACTGACTTTTGTTAAGACTGAGAATGTCTTGAAAGTTGATGTAGTTATAATTTTTGGTTGGTTTATAATTCAGTCTTTCTACTTAGGATAGGAGAAGTTTACACACCACAGTTAAGTATTATAATATTCTGTTTTTCTATATGCTTATTTTTAATGTGAATTTTATACCTTCAGGTGATTACTTGTTGCTCATTAGTGCCCTTTTCTTTCTGATTGAAATACTCCCTTTTAGTATTTCTCATAGGACAGATAATATGTTGATGAAATCCCACACATTTTATTTGCCTGGGAAAGTCTTTATTTCTCCTTCATGGATAAATAAAGGATATTTTCAAGGATATTTCACTGGAAATACTATTCTAAGGTAAAACATTTTTTCCTTCAGTATTTTAAATATGTCCTGCCACTCTCTCCTGGCCTATAAGGCTTCCACTGAAACTTTTGCTGCAAGATGTATTCAAGCTTCATTGTATGTTATTTGTTTCTTTCTCTTGCTGCTTTTGTGTTCTTTTCTTTACCTTTAATCTTTTGGAGTTTGATTATTAAATGCCATAAGATAGCCTTCTTTGCTTATATTTACTTGGTGTTCTCTAAGTTTCTTGTACTTGGATATTGATATCTTGCTGTAGGTTTGGAAAGTTCTCTGTTATTATCCCTTTGCATAAACTTTCTACCAATACCTCTTTCTCTACTTTCTTTTTAAGACCAATAACTCTTAGATTTTCCCTTTTGAGGCTATTTTCTAGATTATGTAGGGGTGCTTCCTTGTTTTTTTATCCTTTTGTTGTTGCTATTGTCTCTTCTGACTATGATTTTTAAAATATCTTGTATTCGAGCTCACTAATTCTTTCTTCTGCTTAATCTGTTCCACTATTAAAGAACCCTGTTGCATTCTTCAATATGCCAATGGCATTTCTGAGCTCCCATATTTTTGTTTGATTTTTTAAAATTATTTCAATCTATTTGTTAAGTTTATCTTATAGAATTCAGAATTCCTTCTCTCTATTATCTAAATTTCTTTGAATTTCCTTAACACAGTTATTTTCAGTTCTCTGCCTGAAAGGTCATGCATCTGTTTCTGCAGGATTGATCCTTTGTGCCTTATTCAGTTTATTTGGTGAGGTACTTTCAGTTCTCTGACTGAAAGGTCACGTATCTCTGTTTCTGCAGGATTTGTCCTTTGTGCCTTATTTAGTGTATTTGGCAAGGTAATGTTTTTCTAGATAGTGTTAATGCTAGTAGATGTTCTTCAGTGTCTGGTCATTTAAGAGTTAGATATTTATTTTAGTCTTTACTGTCTGAGCTTATTTGTGCCCTTCCTTCTTGGGAAGGCTTTCTAGACATTTAAAAGAACATGGGTGTTGTGATTCAACCTGTGTCTGCTTTAGGGGGCATCCCAAGCCCAGTAATACTATGGTTCCTGCAGACTCAGACCCATAGAGGTCCCTCCTCTGTGTCTTCAACAAATTCTGGGATAATTCTCTGGATTACCAGGGAGAAACTTGTTCTCTTCCTTTCCTTTCTCCCAACCAAACAGAGTCTGTCTCTCTGTTCTGAGCCACCTAACATGAAGAATAGATGACACAAGCATCTCTATAGTCACCACCACTATGACTCTGCTGGGTCAGGCCTGAAGTTAGCATAGCACTGGGTCTTGCCCAGGGCATGTTCTAATCACACCCTAGCTACTATTTTCATTCAAGTCCCTGGGGCTCCCCTCTGGCCCAGAGCAGGACCAGAAATGCTGTCTAAGAGTGAATTCCTGGAATCAGGAATCCTAAGAGCCCATTTGGTGCTCTACCTACCTGTGGCCATGCTAGTACTTTTAGCCAGCAAGTCTTATAGGATTACCCAAGGCCCTTGACATAGAACTTGGTTATCACTGCTGGTTATTCAGGGCCCAAGGGCTCTTCAGTTAGCATCTTCATAATGCTGTCAGAACTGGGTCTTTTCCTTCAATGCAATGGATTCCCTTCTGGCCCGGGGTGTAAGTAGAAATGTCATCTGAGATCTATGGCCTGGAAAGGGAGCCTCATGACTCTGACCAGTGCCCTATTCTGCTGTGAGTGATCTGGTACCCAAAATGCAAGACAACATCCCCTTTACTCTTCCCTCTTTTCTGTTTAAGCAGATAGGAGGAGTCTTTTTTGGAGTCATGAGCTGTGCAGCCAGAGGTTAGGGAAAGCCAGCACTTCCTTGGCTTCCCTAGCTGGTCTCAGTTTGTCTTGTTTCCCCCACCTCCCACCCCTCTTCCCACCCCAGGCCATTGTCTCTGGGAATACTTCAGTATAAGGACTTGCCTAAGTGTTGCAGTGCTTATGGCCTAGGCTGCATTTCAAGGTTATTTAGAGACACAGAGCACTATAGCCCTCTGTGATGAGGTTTGTGGGAACTCAAGTTCTGACCATTGGGTTCAGGGATCCCCTCTAGCTAAGGCTCGTTTAAATACTCCCTCTTCTGGCAGCAGTCAGCTGAGTTTGGTTTAGTTTTTCTTTCTGCTCTAAGAGGACAGCACTGTGTTCAATGCCTTACAATTTCTGAGCTATCCCTCCCCCAGTGCCCAGAGAAGCTTGCCACAACATACCGCCACTGATGGCAGGCAGAGGAGTGGTGATAATTATTAGAGACTTTTTTTAAAAAGTCTCTTCAGTGATTTCAGCAATATGAGGTTAAAACTGGATACTATGACTATTCGCCTAATTTTTGGTTTTTATGAAGGTGTTTTTCTTCTGTGTTGCTTGTTGTTAAATTGGTGTCTTGTGGAAGAGACATTTGGTGGACTTTTCTATTCTACCATCTTGGTTTGCCTTTTTTTAATGTCATTTATTCTTTTGTACAATCGAATGAGGTAATTGCTAGCCTCATTTTATAAATGAAGAAACGAAAATCTAGTAGTGGGGCTAAATCTTTGGATTCCAATAGGCATTATCCTGATAGAAATTAAATTGCATTCCATTAACAATACATTTATTTCCCTTAGTCCTGGAAGTGGTTCTCCTTACATCTCTCTATATTAATGGCTCTTAGATAGAAGGCTCATAGTGTAGAAATTTAAATAACCTGTCATCAAAAACCTGCCTGAATGCTTGTTTTCTTTTATTTTCTTCCATAGCAGTGCTTTGCAAACTTCATATGCATACAGATCTTGTGCATATTTTGTAAAAATGCAGATTCTGATTCAACATATCTAGGTTGTGGCCTGAGATTCTGCATTTATGACAAGCTTTCAAGTAGCTGGTATGTTGCAATCACTTCAAGTAGCAAAGATTAGGGCTTTGCTCCTGTCTTAATCTGTTCAGGCTGCTAAAACAAAGTATGATAGACTGAGTAATGTATAAGCAGCTGAAATTTATTGCTGACAGTTCTAGAGGCTGAGAAGTCCAAGTTCAAAGCACTATAAGATTCTGATGAGGCCCTGTTCCTTTTAAATGGCACCTTCTAGCTGTGTCCTCACACAGTGGAAGGAGCAAACAGTGCTACTGAACCTCTTTTTTTAGAGCACTTCTATGGTTTGAGTGTGTCTCCCAAAGTGCATTTGTTGACAGCTGAATCTCAGGTGTTGGTTAGTTATTGCAGGAGTGGGTTCCTGATGAATGGATGAGTCAGGCCTCTCTCCTCTCCCTCTCTCAAGCTCTGTTGTCCTTTCACCTTCCATCATGGATGACACAACAAGGAGGCCCTCACAAGATTCAGACCTCTTGACCTTGGACTTTACAGTCTCTGGGACTGTGAGAAATAAATTTATTTTCTTTCTAACTTACCCAGTTTGTGGTATTCTATTATAGGAAGACAAAACAGACTAAGACAGGCATTAATCCCATTCATGGGAGTAGAGCTCTCATGACCTAGTCACCTCCCCAAAATCCCACCTCTTAATACCACCACATTTTAGATTATGTTTCAACCGAAGATGCAAACATTCAGACACAAGTAGCTTCATGCTAACAATGTTGAATTAATTCTGGGTGTCACTGATGGCAGCCCCAGCATAGGTTGTTGGGTGGGTCCCTGGGTGTTACATACAAGCCTTGTTAAGACATGGGAGTTGGGATAAGAGATCAGCATTTTCTGAAGATATCTACTGGCAGATGAGGAAGGGGAATATTTTACTGTTCCTGCTCTCCAGTAGCAGCTACAGGTTTGAATTACTGTGTTGCTACAAGCATACTTTAGAATGTTTATATCAATACCTGGCCCCAGGCTTATTTATGTTCTATTGGGCTGGTGATTAAGTGCCATGGTAAGCTGCATGGCTGGTACTGGCAAATAAAATATTTCTGATTATTACTTTTAGCTTTTCCTGAAGGCCAAATAGAAACCAGGTGCTTTATATTAATGTAAGTGGCAGCACAATTCTGCACAGTGAATACATAGAAAGAAATAAGAGCAACTAATGGCTCGTTTCATTTTACACAACTGGTATACTTTACAAAGTTAGCTTTGACTTGAATTTGTGAATGTAAGTATAATTTTTCCAATGACTTACACCATGATTTCACATTGATCTTATATTATTTTTTATTGCCGTATAATAGGCAATGAGCCTTAGCTTATTTTTCTCTTTTTTTTGTATAATGAATTATGTAACCTTAAACACAGTGTAACCTTGCTTGAGATACAATGTACCCAAGAAGATCAGCAACACAGTATTGCACACACACAATCACACACAGCACACAAAACTCTAGGAGATGGTTTCTTTTTTTTAAATTAAGATCTATTTATAAACTGTTGCTTATCATTAAATTACACTTAAAATTCTTCCTAAAGATCAGATTTTGGCAACAAACTTAAAGTAAAAAAGAATAAGATGTAGTAAAAAAAAATAGATTTTTTAAAATATATACTTTAAGTTCTGGGATACATGTGCGGAACATGCAGGTTTATTACATACATGTATCATGTGGTTTGCTGCACCCATCAACCCATCATCTACATTAGATATTTCTCATGATTTGGCTCTCTTTTTGTCTATTATAGCATTAGAAGAAATACTATCCCTCCCCCAGCCCCCACCCCCAACAGGCCACAGTGTGTGAGGTTTCCCTCCCTGTATTCATGTGTTCTTGTTGTTCAACTCCCATTTATGAGTGAGAACATGTGGTGTTTTGTTTTCTGTTCCTGTGTTAGTTTCATGAGAATGATGGTTTCCAGCTTCATCCATGTCCCTGCAAAGTACATGAACTCATCCTTTTTATGGCTGCATAGTATTCCGTGATGTATATGTGCATATTCTCTTTATCCAGTCTATTATTGATGGGCATTCGGTTTGGTTCCAAGTCTTTGCTATTGTGAATAGTGCTGTAATAAACATATGTGTGCATGTGTCTTTATAGTAGAATTATATATAATCCTTTGGGTATATACCCATTAATGGGATTGCTGGGTCAAATGATATTTCTGGCTCTAGATCCTTGAGGGATTGCCACACTGTCTTCCACAATGGTTGAACTGATTTACACTCCCACCAACAGTGTAAAAGCATTCCTATTTCTCCACATTCTTTTCAGCATCTGTTGTTTCCTGACTTTTTAATGATCACCTTTCTAACTGGTGTGAGATGGTATCTCATTGTGGTTTTTATTTGCGTTTCTCTAATGACCAGTAATGATGAGCTTTTTTTCATAGGTTCGTTGCCCTCATAAATGTCTTCTTTTGAGAAGTGACTTTTCACATCCTTCACCTACTTTTTGATGGTTTTTTTTCTTGTAAATTTGTTTAAGTTCCTTGTAGATTACGGATAATAACCCTTTGTCAGATGGATAGATTGGAAAACTTTTCTCCCATTTTGTAGGTTGCCTGTTTACTCCAGTGATAATTTCTTTTGCTTTGCAGAAGCATTTTAGGCTAATTAGATCCCATTTGTCAAGTTTGGCTTTTGTTGCCATTGCTTTGGTGTTTTAGTCATGAAGTCCTTGCCCATGCCTATGTCCTGAATGGTGTTGCCTAGGTTTTTTTCTAGGGTTTTTATGGTGTTAGGTCTTATGTTTAAATCTTTAATCCAACCAGAGTTAATTTTTGTATAAGGTGTAAGGAAGAGGTCCAGTTTCAGTTTCTGCTTGGGGCTAGCTCCTTTTCTCAACACCATTTATTAAATAGGTAATCCTTGTCCCATTACTTGTTTTTTTTTTTTTTTTTTTTCATGTTTCTCAAAGATCAGATTGTTGTAGATGTGTGGTGTTATTTCTGAGGCCTCCTCTCTGTTCAATTGATTTATATATTTGTTTTGGGACCAGTACCATGCTATTTTGGTTACTGTAGCCTTGTAGTGTAGTTTGAAGTCAGGTAGCATGATGCCTACAGGTTTGTTCTTTTTGCTTAGGATTGTCTTGGCTACATGGGCTCTTTTTGGTTCCATATGAAATTTAAAGTATTTTTTTTCTAATTCTGTGAAGAAAGTCAATAGTATCTTGATGGGGATAGCATTGAATCTAGCAATTACTTTGGGCAGTATGACCATTTTCACGATATTGATTCTTCCTATCATGAGCATGGAATGTTTTTGCATTTCTTTGTGTCCTCTCTTATTTCCTTGAGCAGTGGTTTGCAGTTCTACTTGAAGAGGTCCTTCACATCCCTTGTAAGTTGTATTCCTAGGTATTTTATTCTCTTTATAGCAATTGTGAATGAGAGTTCACTCATGATTTGGCTGGCTGTCTATTGGTGTATAGGAATATTTGTGATTTTTGCACATTGTTTTTGTATCCTGAATCATTGCTGAAGTTGCTTATCAGCTTAAGGAGATTTTGGGCTGGGACAGTGCAGTTTTCTAAATATACAGTCATGTTATTTCCAGAGACAATTTGACTTCCTCTTTTCCTAATCGAATACCTTTTATTCCTTTCTCTTACCTGATTGCCCTGGCCCGAATTTCAATACTGTGTTCCATAGGAGTGGTGAGAGAGGGCATCCTTGTCTTGTGCTGGCTTTCAAAGGGAATGCTTCCAGCTTTTGCCCATTCAGTATGATATTGGCTATGGGTTTGTCATAAATGGTTCTTATTATTTTGAGATACATTACATCAATACCTAGTTTATTGAGAGTTTTTAGCATGAAGAGGTATTGAATTTTATCAAAGGCCTTTTCTGCATCTATTGAGATGATCATGTGGTTTTTGTCATTGGTTCTGTTTATGTGATGGATTATGTTTGTTGATTTGCATGTGTTGAACCAGCCTTGCATCCTAGGGATGAAGCTGACTTGATCATGGTGGATAAGCTTTTTGATGTGCTGCTGGAATTGGTTTGCCAGTATTTTGCTGAAAATTTTTGCATCAATGTTCATGAGGGATATTAGCCTGAAATTTTCTTTTTCTGTTATGTGTTTCCCAGGTTTTAGTTTCAGGATGATGCTGGCCTCATAAAATGAGTTAGGGAGGAGTCCCTGTCTTTCTATTTTTTGACATGGTTTCAGAAGGAATGGTACCAGCTCCTCTTTGTACCTCTGGTAAAATTTGGCTGTGAATCTGTCTGGTCCTGGACTTTTTTAGTTGGTAGGCTATTAATTACTACCTTAATTTCAGGCCTTGTTATTGGTCTATTTAGGGATTCAATTTCTTCCTGGTTTAGTCTTGGGAGGGTGTATGTGTCAATGAATTTATCCATTTCTTCTAGATTATCTAGTTTATTTGTGTAGGCGTGTTTATAGTATTCTCTGATAGTAGTTTGCATTTCTGTGAGATCAGTAGTGAAATCCCCTTTATCATTTTTTATTGTGCCTATTTGATTATTCTATCTTTTTTCTTTATTTGTCTGGCTAATGGCCTATTTTGTTAATCTTTTCAAAATATCGGCTCCTGGATTCATTGATTTTTTTTGAAGGGTTTTCATGTCTCTATCTCTCCTTCAGTTCTGCTCTAATCTTAGTTATTTCTTGTCTTATGCTAACTTTTGAGTTTGTTTGCTTTTGTTTCTCTAGTTCTTTTAATTGTGATGTTAGAGTATCAGTTTTAGATCCTTCCTGCTTTCTCTTGTGGGCATTTAGTGCTATAAATTTCCCTTTAAACATTGCTTTCACTGTGCCCCAGAGATTCTGGTATGTTGTGACTTTGTTTTCTTCGGTTTCAAAGAACTTATTTATTTCTGCCTTAATTTCATTATTTACTCTGTAGTCATTCAGGAGCAGGTTGTTCAGTTTCCATGTAGTTGTGCAGTTTTGAGTGAGTTTATTAATCCTGAGTTCTAATTGGATTGCACTGTGATCTAAGAGACTGTTTGTTATAAATTCCATTCTTTTGGATTTGCTGAGGAATGTTTTACTTCCAATTATGTGGTCAATTTTAGAATAAGTGCAGTGTGGTGCTGAGAAGAATGTATATTCTGTTGATTTGGAGTAGAGAGTCCTGTAGATATCTATTAGGTCCAGTTGGTCTAGAGCTGAGCTCAAGTCCTGAATATCCTTAACAATTTACTATCTCATTGATCTGTCTAATATGACAGAGGGGTGTTAAAAATCTCCCAGTATTATTGTGTGGGAGTGTAAATCTCTTTGTAGATCTCTAAGAACTTGCTTTATGAATCTAGGTGCTCCTGTACTGGGTGCATATATATTTAGGAGAGTTAGCTCTTCTTGTTGCATTGATCCCTTTACCATTATGTAATACCCTTCTTTGTCTTTTTTTTTTTTTTTATCTTTGTTGGTTTAAAGTCTTTTTTATCAGAGATGAGGGTTGCTACTCCTGCTTACTTTTGTTTTCTTTTGCTTGGCAAATCTTCCTCCATCCCTTTATTTTGAGCCAATGTGTGTCTTTGCACATGAGATGGGTCTCCTGAATAGGCCTTGATTCTTTATCCAATTTGCCAGTCTGTGTCTTTTAATTGGGGCATTTAGCCCATTTACATTTAAGGTTAATATGGTTATGTGTAAATTTGATCCTGTCATTATGGTTCTAACTTGTTATTTTGCCTGTTAATTGCACTTTCTTCATAGTGTCGATTGTCTTTACAGTTTGGTATGTTTTTGCAGTGGCTGGGACCGAGTTTTCCTTTCCATATTTAGTGCTTCCTTCAGGAGCTCTTATAAGGCAGCCCTGGTGGTGACAAAATCTCTCAGCATTTGGTTGTGCGTAAAGGATTTTATTTCTCCTTCGCTTATGAAGCTTAATTTGGCTGGATATGAAATTCTGGATTGAAGATTCTTTTCTTTAAGAATGTTGAATATTGTCCCCTACTCTCTTCTGGCTTGTAGAGTGTCTGCTGAGAGAGCTGCTGTTAGTCTGATGGGCTTCCCTTTTAAGTAACCCGACCTTTCTCTCTGACTGCCTTTAACATTTTTTTCCTTCATTTCAACCTTGGTTAATCTGACAATTATGTGTCTTGGGGTTGCTCTTCTTGAAGAGTATCTTTGTGGTGTTCTCTTTATTTCCTGAATTTGAATATTGGCCTGTCTTGTTAGGTTAGGGAAGTTCTCCTGGATAATATCCTGAAGAGTGTTTTCCAACTTAATTCCATTCTCCCCAACAGTTTTGGGTACAACAAACGTACGTTTGGTCTTTTCACATAGTCTCATATTCATTAGAGCCTTTGTTTGTTTCTTTTCATTCTTTTTTCTCTAATCTCATCTTCATGCTTTTTTTCATTAAATTGATCTTCCATCTCTGATATCCTTTCTTCTGCTTGATCGATTTGGCTATTAATACTTGTGTATGACTCAAAGTTCTCATGCTGTGTTTTTCAGCTCCATAAGATCATTTATGTTCTTCTCTAAGCTACTTATTCTAGTTAGCAATTCCTTTAACCTTTTTTCAAGGTTCTTAGTTTCCTTGCATTGGGTTAGTACATGCTACTTTAGCTCAGAGGAGTTTGTTATTTCCCACCTTCTGAAGCCAACTTCTCTCAATTCATCAATTTCATTCCCCGTCCAGTTTTGTTTCCTAGCTAGCCAGGAGTTATGATTCTTTGGAGGAGAAGAGGCAATCTAGTTTTTGAATTTTCAGCCTTTTTGCACTGTTTTTTTCTCTTCTTCATGGATTTATCTATCTTTGATCTTTAATGATGGTGACCTACAGATAAGATTTTGTGTGTATATCCTTTTTGTTGATGTCAATGCTATTTCTTTCTGTTTGTTAGTTTTCCTTCTAGCAATCAGGGACCTCTGCTGCAGGTCTGCTGGAGTTTGCTGGGGGTCCACTTCAGACCCTGTTTGTCAGGGTATCACCAAGCAGAGGCTGCAGAAAAACAAAGGTTGCTGCCTATTTCTT
Organism: Sapajus apella; assembly: GCF_009761245.1. Lineage (NCBI taxonomy): Eukaryota > Metazoa > Chordata > Mammalia > Primates > Cebidae > Sapajus > Sapajus apella. The sequence continues at coordinate 46,514,500 of NW_022436944.1, forward strand.
CCTCATGAAGCTTTGTTCCAGGGGTCAGCCACCAGATGCCAGCTGGAGCTCTCCTGTATGAGGTGTTTGTCAACCCCTGCTAGGAGGTGTCTCCTAGTTAGGAGGCATAGGGGTCAAGGATCCACTTGAGGATACAGTCTGTCCTCGAGCGGAACTCAAGTACTGTGCTGGTAGATCCACTGTTGTCTTCAGAGGCAGCAGGCAAGAACATGAAGTCTGCTGAAGATAAGCCTGCAGCTGCCCCTTTCCCCAGGTGCTCTGTCCCAGGGAGATGGGAGTTTTATCTATAAGCCCCTGAATGGGACTGTCGCTTTTCCTTCAGTGATGCCCTGGCTAGAGAGGAGAACTCTAGAGAGGCAGTCTGACTACAGCAACTTTGCCGAGGTGCCGTAGGCTCTGCCCAGTTTGAAATTCCAGCTTTGTCCACACTATGAGGGGAAAACCACTTACTCAAGCCTCAGTAATGGTGGATGCTCCTTCCCCACCAAGCTCAAGTGTCCCAGGTTGACTTCAGACTGCTGTGCTGGCAGTGAGAATTTCAAGCCAGTGGATCTTAGCTTGCTGGGCTCTATAAAGGTGGGATCCACTGAGCTAGACCACTCGGCTCCCTGGCTTCAGCCCCCTTTCCAGGGGAGTGAACTGAGTAAAAAGTTCTGTCTCACTGATGTTCCAGGTGCCTCTGGGGAATGAAAAAAAAAAAAAAAAGAAAGAAAACTCCTGCAGCTAGCTTGGTGTCTGCCCAAATGGCCGCCCAGTGTTGTGCTTGAAACCCACAGCTTTAGTGGTGTAGGCACCCAAGGGAATCTCCTGGCCTGCCGGTTAAAAGACCATGGGAGAAGCAGAGTATCTGGGCCAGAGTGCACCATTCCTCATGGCACAGCCCCTCATCGCTTCCCTTGGCCATGGGAGGGAGTTCACCAACCACTTGCACTTCTCAGGTGAGGCAACGCTCCACTCTGCTTCAGCTCACCCTCCATGGGCTGCAGGCACTGTCTGACTAATCCTAATGAGATGAGCTGGGTATCTCAGTTGGAAATGCAGAAATCACCTGCCTTCTGCATTGATCCTGCTGGGAGCTGCAGGCCAAAGCTGTTCCTATTTGGCCATCTTTCCAGCCATGAGAGATGGTTTCTTTATCTCCCAAAGAGCAGAGTCCCTTCCACTCTTATGAATCTGTAATACGATTCTATAACAATGTACATTAAAATTTTTTGGGGGGGTTGGGGGGAGACAGAGTCTTACTCTGTCACCCAGGTTGGAGTGCAGAGGCACAATCTCGGCTCACTGGAACCCTCGCCTCCTGGGTTCGAGTAATTCTCCTGCCTCAGCCTTCTGAGTAGCTGGGATTACAGGTGCCCACCAGCATGCCTAGCTAATTTTTATATTTTAATTGAGACAGGGCTTCACCATATTGTCCAGGCTGGCCTCAAACCCCTGATCTCAGGTGATCTGCCTGCCTCGGCCTCCCAAAATTCTGGGATTACAGGCTGAGCCACCATGCCCAGCCTATATTAAACTTTAATGTTCGTAATTCACTCAGGTATCTTGTTACAGTGTCAATTAGTAGATCTGGTTTAAACCCAAGATTCTGCATTTCTAACAAGCTCCCAGGTGATGCCAGTGATACTGGTGCATGGGCCAATGGTCTATTAAACAATTTTGATTCTTCTTTCTCCATCAAGAAATTAAGAATTTCTTTATAGAAACAGGGCCATATACACTTAGAAGAGTTTTTGTTTAAATAAACTCAGCTGAGTCCTTATAGATCATGTAAAAAATATATCATAAGGCATATATCAGCCTTAAAATATATTATTTTTACTACTACATATTGATTAGAATGGCTACTTTTTAAATTAAAAATTGATAACTCAAATTGAAGGGAAAGATACGGAGGAATAGAAACTCTCATTCATTGCTGGCAGAAATGCAAGATGATGCAACTACTCTGGAATATCATTTGGAAGTTTCTTACAATGCTAAAAACAATCTTATTGGATGACTCAGAAATCATACTCCTAAGTATTTGCTGACTTAAAAACCTATGTGTACACAAAGTCTGCATGCAATGTTTATAGTATCTTTTATTAATAACCATCTAAAACTGGAAGCAACCAAGATGTCCTTCAACATGTGACTTGATGAACAGTCTTACCCTTAAAATTGGAAATTAATTATCAATAAAAAGAAATGATCAAGGCCATGCAAAGACATAAAGATAAATGCATATTGCTAAACTAATATATACCAGACTGAAAAGGCTACATATATGTTTCCATTTACATGACATTCTGAAAAGGCAAAACTTAAACAGAGCCAACAGATCGGTGATTGTCAGTGGTTCTGGGAGAGGGATTCAATGAGTAAAGCACAGGAAATGTTTTATGGAGGTAAAGCTATTCTTTTTCATACTATAGTGGTAGATAGATGACAGTTTGAATTTGTTAGTATCCATAGAAACTTATGGCATAAAAAATAAATGTTAGTTTATAAAATTAAAAATTATAATATGTGAGGTTGGTATATCCAAGTATGGAAGGCAAAATTTTTACAGAAGAGTCTCTAAAACTGTATGAAAAATGTATGTGGCAACTTACTAAAGAGGTTAAGGAAGAGGGTACTGAACTAAGAAACTCAGGTAATGAGTGAAGTCTGTACAACTAAGGGAAAAAGGGACTATGTATAAACACTGTGCTCTAGTGATAAAGTTATTTCCCGTGACTCTATGGGTTAAGAATTATGAAACTGCTAAGTAAACTAAGTAAACTTACCAACTAAGTAAACTAATGGCAGATTACAGTAGCCAGGTTTTTTATTATGGGAGCAGGAGTTTACAGTTAAGCAAGGGAAGGAGGTTATAGTGATTCATATAGTTATGGATTAGAATTGGAGACATCAACTTTCTATATTAAGCTAAACATGAGTTTAGCTTATTTTTATCTTAATATCAATACAGTTGGCTACATATAAAAATATTTATAAATATATGTATATACACAGATTAGTACACATACATATTTCTGTGTTCTATCAGCTGAGAGGGCCTAGGAGCGACAAGTTCCCAGTAGCGATGAACAAACCTGGCACCAAGATCTTAGTTTCTCCAATAAAAGGACCAGGGCTTTTGGAAACATGGCTGATTCTAGGACTGGGACAGGAAATATGAAACATGGCATTGAGAATCTGTGGTCCTAGCAAGTTAGGAAGTACCCAAAACAAACAAACCAGAATAGCAGCAGCAACAATCCCATGCCCCAAAATGATAGTGTTAAAGGAACACAGGAGTCCATTGAAAGACCTCCCATTGGTTAAACCTGGAATTATTTGAGCAAATTAATTAATTAAAAAGTATTGGGTTATGATGTAAAATGTAAAACAAATATCCATGAGTCCATGTGACATAAGTAAATTACTGAATGGGGAGAATAGAAAAATACCCTAGATAGAATAAATTAAAATAACATATATAGATACTCTGCTACCGATGGAATGGAGCATAATTCCCCACTCCTTACCTGTGAGTTGTACATAGTGTTTCTTTCCAAAGAGTATAGTTTGGAAAGGTAAAAAGAGAGAGTAACTTAACAGCAGCAGAGAACCCCAATAAACTACTTTAGCCAGATGATCAAGGTTGACATCAATAGTAATAAGTCATAGTAATTGCACTTCAATATAGTGTGATAAAAATGACACTTTACTACCATGGTCTTCTTCCCCAAAACTCATATCTAACCATGAGGAAAACATCGGATAAATTCTAATTGAGGCATATTCTATAAAATAAATACCTCACCAATATCTTAAAAACTGTCAAGGTCATCAAAGTTATGACAGCCAACAGGAGCCCAAGAAGACATGACAACTAAATGTAATGTGTGATAATGGAGCAACAAAAATAAGCTCATTAGGTAAAACTAAAGAAATTGACATCAAGTATAGATTTCCATTAATAACAGTATACCAATATTAGTTCGTTGATTCTGATAAATGTAGCATATTAATGGGAAGACTGTGTATGTGGTAGATGGGAGCTCTCTATGCTATCTTCCAAATTTTAATACATTTAATTTTAATATACTTTATCTGACCAAGTCTTATAAAATTTTTCCCCAAATGAAGAACATGGTTTGTACCCTGTGCTCCCTCCAGTATCTTCCTGGTTATGCTGACCCACATATGTGTTATAAAGGTATGTGATAAACAAATTAGATTTCAAGTAATTCTCTTAGTAATTTGAATAAAAACCACAGAGTGAGTTTGGCAATGAGCAGCAAAAATGAAAGGAAAAAGAGGTGTAGCCAAATTCATTTGAAAGAATAAGTTAGTAGGGAGTCAAGAGGATCTGCAACAGAAAATGAAAACATCAATAGGACAGGAGAGAACCAAGTTCACAACAATTAAAAGCAGACATATGCTAGAAAAAGACCAGGTGGTCCACGAAAGAGCGAGAGGCCAATCTTTGGATCTGCCTCAATTTCCAACTATTTTCTTGTCAAACTCTGCCTATACTTTTACCACCAAACCTTCTTTAGGCTTGGAATGGTGGCTCACATCTGTAATCCCAACAGTTTAGGAGTCTGAGTCAGGCAGACTGACCGCAGGAGTTTGAGACCAGCCTGGGCAAGATGACGTCCTATCTCCACAAAAAAATACAGAAATTAGCCAGCAGTGCACCCCTGTAGTCTTAGCTACTTGGGAGGCTGAAGTGGGAAGATCACTTGAGCCCAGACTGAGGGCTACAATAATCCATGATTGTGCACTGCACTCCAGCCTGGGTGACAGAGCCAGACCCTGTCAAGAAAGAAAGGCAGAACAGAGAGAGAGAGAAAGAGAGAGTGAGAGAGAGGAAGAGAGGAAGGAAGGGAGGGAGGGAGGGAAAAGGGAAGGGGAAGGGGAAGGAAAAAAGGAAGGGGAAGGGGAAGGGGAAGAAATAAACTATCTTTGTCTAGTGATCTGGGGTCTGATGTTTGCATTATGCTTGCCAAACCCAAAGAAGGTCAGTTTGGGGCTGAATTTTATAGATGTTTTTCCTTTATATTGAACTCTTATTTCTACTCTGCATTGAGTAGAGATAATATCTCCCAACGTCTGCTGCCCTTTAATCATAAACAAACTCTGATAATCTATTAGCCAATAACTCTAGAAATTGGATAAGACAAAGAAACTAAACTCCTTATTCAATCCCCTGGGACAGAGCTTCTTGGGCAGAGAAGAGGCTTGCAGAGTATTTGGATTTGTGGGATAATTATATAATAGTATTCAGGTGCAATGGATTCTTGCTGGTAAATGTTAAATTACCAGTCTTGGGCAAGTATTCTCACAGAAGCATAGACTTACAGTATATCATGGCTCATTTTTATGTGAGAACAAGTAAATGATTTTGAAAAACTAACGAATATGCATGATTGTCCCCCAGTTCCCTATAACCCTTCCCTGCTTTTGGCTGGAAGTGTTCATTCATAAATGAGAAATTACAACCAAACCAATGAAACTCTTTGAGAGAGCCATCCTTCTTCTTTATTGTGGTATGCTGAAATCTTCTTTACGGAATAGCTCAAGGAAATGAAAGTAGCAAATCAGACACTTTTACCACCCCTGAGATTTTTTTTTAAGCTCCCCATGAATCTCAAGCTAATCTACAAGTTTTGATTGTTCTCAACCTGAAATGAAGCTCGGGTAGGCTAGGCAAACAGTCTCACTGGTCCAATTTCCTTCCTTTACACACGGGCAACATCCTCTCTATTTGGTGAGTATGTTGATGATGTTTTGTCACTAATGATTCTGGCCTGCTGAGAGTCCCTGAAGACAACAATGGTTTTTAAAGGGAGTTATAATTGTTAGGCTTTGCTAATGCTCCTTGAGATCCTTGTTGTGCACAGCAGTTACCTAATATTCCCCAATATCCCCATAGAGAATTAAGCCAAAGCCTTCTGGTGCCAACTGGTATAATAACTGGGAAACTGAACAAAATCTTTAGTGTGAAGTGGCAATGCAATTATAGTCTATCCTAAGGAAGGAAAAAACAGGAACAATAATTTAATCAAGAACAAACATATTTTTTTTAAAAAAGTCTTTGTATCCAAAACTTTGTTAGTGAGAAGAACATAAGGCTCAGGAAAATCATAGTCTCTGACCTCAGTGAACTCACAGCCTAGTGGAAAAAGCAGAAGCATAAAGAACAAACTAAGCACAATCAGAAAAACTGCTCAATTGTGTTCAGGTGAAGGGGGCGGGGATAAAACTAATAAGAATGGACTGATACTGTAGGCATAAAGAATAGGACAGGGAAAGCATTCCAGAGAAGATAACACTAAATTTGTGACCAACAGATGAGCAGAAGTCTTCCAAGAGAAAAGACAAAAGAATGATATTCTAGGAAGAGGAAATAAAAAAATCAAAGATGTGGAAGCATACAAATGCTTATATGTCAGGGGAAAGTTGGACAATATCATAGGGCTACATTATGCTACTTGAAGTATGATCCATGAATCAGCATGGTCGTCATGTGGGAGCGTATTAGAAATGCCAGTTATCAGAACACAATTCATATTGCCTAAATGAGACTCTCTGGAAGAGGGATTTAGCAGTCTGAGTTTAATTCAGCCTTTTGGGTGTTTCTGACACAGGTTTGAGCTCTGGACTGAAACACTGATTATGAAGATGGACAACAGGGAAGGGGAGCAGGGTAGATGGGAGGTAGGGCCACGTCTTAATGAATCATTGTCATAAATTAAGCATAAGTAAGCTGACTGAAAATACAATGAATGAAATAAACGATTGGTTTTCGATGAAAAACACCATGTCACCCCAAAATAAACATAATCTCATGTTATGAATGTCACAGTGGTGATCCAAGGGCCACAACTAACTAGATGTGTCCACTTTACAAAGACAGAGCAGAGCCAGCTGAAATTAAATGTTGAGAGAGAGGGAAATGGTAAAAGGGGCTGAAAAACCCATTATAAAATATATTACAAAAAAGATGTGAATTGAAATAAAACCAGCGTTAATCTTTCCTTTGCCAGTTTTTCTCAAGTATTCCTTTTATTCAACATGTGTTAAATACCTACTATGTGCTAGGTGCTTTGCCACATACTGAGGACATAACCCAAATATGATAGTCTTTGGCTTCAAGGATATTAGCATCTATTGCATAGTGACTATTACAATTTATGGTGTGCTTACAAAGACAATGAATACGTTGTCTAACATTGGAAACAATCTTATTTCCTGAGCAACATCCCTGAGTAACTTACTCCAGTCTGTCTGATTATAGAGCTTATATTCTTTCTCTAATACTATGTTGTCTCTTTACATAAGGCCAAAGGAACTTCATTATTAGCAATGTTACTAAATACTTCTCTAGTCTAAATGGATCGAAGTTGCTGTGCTATTGATAGGCCAAGACTTTTGATGATGGATATGCCATGCATTCCTGCAGGACTGTGGAATTCATCTTTGCCTTTTCTGGATTTGATAATCTTGTCTCCCCATTTGAGCAGGTTGATGTATTTTCTTCACCATTTTTGTCTTTGCTGATTCTTGGGTCTCTCCAATAGTCATGAGTAGAGTGTTCTGCTTCACTCTAAAACCCTATTTTGATACCTTGGTTTCCCCTATTCCCCCACCTACTTAACCTCCCCTAGGATAATATAGATTTTAGAAATAGATAGGCAAGCTTTAAAAATTAGACTAGAAGTCATGGGTAAGCAAACAAAATAAAGGTGTCCAGGTAGTCAGTACCCCATGTTGAAGAAACACTGGTGAGTATGCTGCACCCTACTATTTTCAGGGTTTAACAGTTTTGATTAGATTTGCTGCAACATAGTGGAAAACATCAGGCAGAAGCTTGTATCTATATCCATCCACTGGCATATGACAGGTACCAGGGAGAAGAATTCACCTAGATTGTAGAAGGCAGCGTCACTCAATGGCACAATAGACTAACAGGGAAAATAGGAACACACAGCATGTGGTGGTTGAAGCAGCTAGTTGGTGTTAGGGAGTTCAACATGCAGTAGTTGAATGTCCCAAAAAGAAAATTAGAATTCCAGGTATTCACTCTGCATCAAGGTATGTATAGTGGATCAAAATTAAAGATTGATTCTGATCCTATAAGATAACATGAGAAGTAAAAACTAGTAATGATGGCAGTGCTCAATTCAACATTGGAAAATTCTAGGAGGAACATAAAAGCAGAACACATGTACAGAGGTAAGTGTTGGAGGCAGAAAAAGCCAGGAACTAAGGCACAGACATATTTTGAACACTTGATGAAATTATTTTGCAGAGGGAGTTGGAGGTATCTCAGCAGTCTGAAAGGTCTCAAAGATTCCTGGCATCTTCACCTTGTGTAATCATGTCCAATCTGGCTGGACTCATGAGAATGGATAAGATCTCTTAGGGAGATAGTATTTATAGAGAAGAGGGAGGTACTAGACCAAGCCCTGGGACTCAGTGATCCAAACTGAGTGACTAAGAAGAACCTGCATGGGACAGCTGAAAGGAATAGGTTGTGAGGAAGAGGAAAATAAAGAATCTAAAAAAAGAGTGTCTCAAGATAAAAAGAAAGAATAAATTGTTGGCTGCTGCTAAGAGTAAGATAACATGTTAGAAAAGACATTTACTTGTTGTTGCAACCTGAAGAATGTTGATAGCATTGTGAAGAACAGTTTCCTGTATTGAAGAGTATAGAACTACACAGAACAGCAAGTATAGACAAATCCTTCAGGAAACTTTGGTAATAAAGGAGAGAGAGGTTAACAGTTTCAGAAAAAGATGGAGATCAAGGGAAAATGTTATGGTTGTTTCTTGGCATAAATTTATTTATCAAAATAGTGTATACTATTATTTTGAAGTATTAAATAATATTAACAAACCTAACCTTAAAAAAATCCAGCAGTTCTCTGACCCTAACCAAGAAGCAATCTTTTTTTTTAACTCTGTAATCTATTTCTTCTTGTCCTTGCCATTATATTTCTAAACCGTTAATTTAAATAAGCAGCAGATCATTGGCCTGAGGCTGTCTCCATACTTTCTGTAACAAGCCATAACCTACTTAGTACAAATAAACTGAAAACCTAATTCGTAGCGAAAACAAACAGTTGAGCCTCATCCAATTATAAGCAGCCAAGCTTCAGCCAATCACAGGCAGCCAACTGCTTAGACCATGGTCAATAAGGCAAATGCCTAGCTTATCTCTATGATTGGGATGTGACTTGTTTCCTCCCAAATTCCTGTTGAAATTTAATTACTATTGTATCAGTATTAAGAGGTGAGACTTTTAATAAGTGATTAGGCCATAAGAGCTCTGCTCTCATTAATGTGTTAATGCCATAATCACAGGATTGGGACTGTTATCTTGAGAGGGAGTTTCTTACAGAAGGACAAGTTCGGCCTCCTTCTTGCTCTTCTCTTTTGTCCTCTCTTGTTCTTCTACCTCCCACTAGGGGATGATGCAACAAGAATGCCTTCACCAGATGCCAGCCCCTTAACATTGGACTTGCCAGCTTCCAGACATATGAACCAAATAAATTTCTGTTTATTATAAATTACCCAATCTCCAGTATGCTGTTATAGCAGTATCAAAACAGACTAAGACACCAATCAAGCTATTTCTGTACTTCATTTCCATGTTTTGTTTATGAATAGTTACTGCCCATGTTGCAGAACAGAGCTCTCCAAACATCCTTTGGCTCTGAGTGCTGTCTGATACATAAATTGTGCTTTAACCAAATAGACTCTGTTAAATTTAATTTGCCTAAATTTTTCTTTTAACAAAACAATACACTTAGACTACCATTTCTTAACCTATTAAAACATTTAATCTTACTGCCATAAAGAATTAAAAGTTTTTCATTTTTCATTTTCCTGGATAGGAGCAGTAGCTTATGCCTGTAATCCCAGCACTTTGGGTGTCTGAGGCAGGTAGATCACCTGAGATTGGGAGTTTAAGATTTGCCTGGCCAACATCCTGAAACTCCATTTCTACTACAAATACAAAAATTAGCCAGGTGTGGTGGCACACACCTGTAATTCTAGCTACTCTGTAGGCTGAAGCACGAGTATTGCTTGCACCCGGGAGGCGGAGGTTGCAGTGAACAGAGATGGCACTGCTGCACTCCAGACTGGGCAACGGAGCGAGACTCTGTCTCAAAGAAAAGGAAAGGGTTTTTTCCTATTCTTTTAATGATACAAACTAGAGCAGAGATTAGTAATTTTTTTTCCGTAAACGGCCAGACTTTTTAGGCTTTTTAGGTCATTTTTTCTTGGTTTGTTCTTGTAGAAAACACAATTATTTAATTCTGCTATTGTAGGGTGAAAGCAAATACAGAAAATACATATATGAATGAATTTTAATAAAACCCATATTATACATGAGGAAAAACTCAAAGCAATTAACTAACTTGCCCAATGTCAAACAGTTCCTGGGTTGTAAAGACAGAATTTAAATCCATGTTTTGTTGACCTCACCATCCATGACCTTAGCACAAAGTCTTCCTCCTAAAAGCACTCTCTAAGCTTTTCACATTACTTACAATTTCCAAACATTACATTGATTTTGAATAGTCATGCCTTTGATAATGGGCCTTCTCTCAAATGCACTTTCTCTTGTACCTATGTGTTCATGTTCCTCTCCTTCATCATAGTCCACTTCCATCCACTATCAAGTGTGCTCTGATTACACTTCAGACAGTTTTGTACTTCTCATTTTGTACGTCTGCTTGTACTTTTGTACTTATGTCACCCCAATGTGCACAGCATTTTCACCCTGTGTTGGAATTACATAGACGTATGTTTTCTCTAACATTAGACTGTAAGATCTTTGAGGTCAGGGACCATGCCTTGGATATTATTGTACCACTGACAATGAATAAGCACCTGGTATGTGGTAGGTAGTTAACAAGTGTCAAATTAAATGAGTCTATGTACAGTAGGGAAGATCTGTGCCCTTCCAAATGTGTTGTAGTCAAGGGTCAAACAACAAGTGTTAGATTTACAGATGAGAGAAAATTTATTCCTATTCAGGGATATTAAGAGTTTGATGTTTCATGATGATTTTGATGGTGAGAGATGGGTTTGAGGTGCCATTGACACAGTGAGTAAATTTAAAGTCTAGGAAATGCAGATGATATTTGGGAAACAGAAAACTTCTATATGTCTGAAATATAGAATATGTAGGAGCAGGCTAGGAAAGTGAATATATTCTAGTTTATAGGGAGATTTAAATAATCTAGGTGGGATTTTTTTTTATTTTGTAGGCAATCAAGAGACATTGAAGGATCTTATTGTATAAATGAATGAATATACATGAAGTTATTAGAATAGTGCTTAATGCATTCAAGTCCACAATAAAGATTAACTAATATTATGATGATTTTGAGCAGGAATATATGAGTACTCGTGACTAGACAAAAGACATGGGGTGGATAGGCATTATTGAGTAGGCATTATTGACCAGCTGGAATGTCTAGATCAATAGCTACAGCCTAACATGTGTTGTCTGGACTATAGGAACAGGCAGCAGTAGGGGCTGCTGCTGGCTCCCCACAGAAGATAAAATATCCACCACAATCCAGAATTGAAAAATGAACAGGGAAAACTAAAAATGAAGCAAGAGAGCGTGGTCAGCCAGGACACCCCATGTGTTAGAGTCCTCCAGCTTAGAAACAGAATTATGTGCATGATGCACTGTGCATTTATCCCTCAGCTAGTGCTTAGCTCATCCATGTGTACCTGACTTGGGCTTGAGGATGGATTTCATTGATTGTAACTGGGCTGAATTTGGAATAATCCTTTCAGAATCCAGGAAAGTGAGATCAAATGTCTAGCAAATACCTTTCTTATCCTATTCTTCACTTATTAACATGAGCAGGAATTCCAACAATACCAGCTCCTACTCTCAGCTTCCTCAAGTTCAGCCTCCATCCCCTTCATTCTCAAGCCCAACCTCTCTCTGTCCTCCCCAAGTCAAGTCTCAATCTAATAAACCAAAGTAGACGACAGGAAAAGAAAGCCTATGAGACCTACGACTTGCTCTTTCCCTAAGAACACACTTCCCTTGATATTTCTCTATAAGCTTCCTCAGCGTCTCTCTTTCTCCTTTAGTAGCAGGATTTGCATTTCCGAAGCCCTGAGGTTTGGAAGAGGCTTTTTTTTGTTTTGTTTTTGTTTTTGTTTTTGTTTTTTGAGACAGGATCTTTCTATGTTACTCAGGCTGGTCTCAAACTACAGAGTTCAAGGGTTCAAGAGATCCTCTTGTCTTGCCTTTCCAAAGTGCTGGGATTACAGGCATGAGCCACCACACTTAGCCTGGAAGGAAATTACTTCCCCCCATTCTCCAGACATGAATCCTAATTGACTTAAGGTAGTCCTCCTATTCTGTCCCCTCCTATAGTTATTGGTTCAGGGATGATCAAATGATCTGGGTTAGGTCAATTAGGAACAAGTCTTTCTCTTTCCAGAAACATGAAAGACTAGCCCCTAAATGCCCAGTCATTGTATAACCACAGAAGGAAAGAAACCTGTAATGAGAAGACAGAACCTGGGTCCTTGCTTCAGTGTTGGATTTAAAGCCATTTCTGCCAACGACTTACCAATTATAGCAGATAAAATCAAAGCAAAATGAACAAGGTAACCATCTTATAACAGTTTAAATACTGCTTTCTATTACTTGTAACCAAAAAGTTCTGATTGATATATCCTGGGATCTCCCATTGCCTCAGTCACTCGCTTGGATAACCCAAAGTATACTATTGTCTACCCTCTCTCCCTTCCAGAATAAGCACATGCAGTTGTGACAAAGAAGACATGTTTACAGGCAGCTTGGAAATATGAAGTTATGGGTAGGTTATAAATATCATAACAACAACATTATCCCACACAGTGGGGGATAGTGGCAGCCCTGAGTCATCATCTGCTTTACAGTTAAAGAACTGACAATTTTTTCTTCATTGAATAAAACCCAAATATTTTCTTAACTACAGATAACATTTGAAGTTATATGTTAAAGTTCTTCAACTAAAATAATGCAGTTTGAATGATTCAAATCTTCAGCATCAATTCAAACAACATGTAACCATTAGTAAACAATTAGTAATGGTAAACAATTAGTGTAAACAATTAGTGTACCCACAGGCTTTGCTGATCTGACTACCTAATTGTACAACAAGCTTACCTTGGGTAGGCAAATACAACTGCTGCCACGGGGCTTTACCAAACCTTGTATTCACCTAAACTTTAATTTGGAAGATGTGATGTTACTACCAAAAATTTCTCCCTACTTCCTTAAAAAACAAACTAATAGATAAAGAGATCAACCTTAAACCTGTGGGGACATAATTTACAAAAAAGCACAGAAACCCTGTAATGGGAAAATTTATCCAGCACTCAATACTGATGAGAGTCTAATTTGACAAGATTTCTCATCACTTCATTATATTCTAAATCTACGAGATTCTCTTCTTGAAGAATATTTCTGGATGAACTTTGAATATAAATTTAAACCCTATCCTGATGCAGGAATACTAAACGTCACACAAGGGAATGCTCACTAGGATTGAACCCACCAAATAAATGACATATTGTGGGAGTTTGCTTCTGATTTGGTGACAGAGATTTACTAGATAAATAATTATTTAACATTATCTGTATAGAACCCCCATGACAATAAAAATGTATCTCCACAGTAAATTAGCAAAAAATTTTGTAACAGGAAGTCTAGCAGAAGAGTTAGTGTAGTAGCCAAGAAATGTGTTTTTTCTAACCTTTGTTGACACCTTTGGACTCCTTCAGTCATCTGGTAAAGCCAGTGGATTTCTTTTTGGAATAATGTTTTTGAATCCATAAAATAAAAACACACAGTATCACAAAGGAAACTCATTGTATTAAAGTACAGTCATCAAAATATTTCACAATTGTGATTATTAGTTTCTTTTATTAAGGAATTAAATAATAAGATCTAGCAGCATATCTGATAATTACTGTAATTTCAAAGTGGTGACAAGTATAAACAATATCTCATGATGTTTGTAAAAACTAATGTGATGGGAAAATAGGTATTTCAATTGTGACAAAGTTACAGATACTACTAATGTTGTGGGTTTTTATCTATACTCATGGTGAAAGGAAATACTAAAATTCACTTAGAAGTGAGTAAGAATGAAGATGCAATAACTTTTTCCGTGCAATTCTGTGGACTTCCTGAATTCCAGGTTAAAAATTATCATTCTAAGAGCCTGGGTTCTGGGATTAATTCGCTGCCCTTCTAACTTTGTGGATTTTAAATCCTTGCGAAGGGGGATTACTGATCCCTCTAATAATTGAATTAAATCGATGGACACTGTAAACATTAAAATGCATATACCCAAACACAGAGATATTTTGCATATCATCTGGTGATGCGGGGGGAGGGGAGGTATGGAATCCAGGTTAACAATCTTTGTGCTACAAGATAGGCATCATCCTTGCTAGTTTGTTTATTCAACTGGCTAGTCATAGAAACAAGTGTTTTCAGATGAAGATGATGACAGTGGTGAGGAAGAGGATGGAAAATATAAAGGTAGTGATTGGCCTTATTGGCACATTGTAGGGACAGTAGCAGGCAACTATAACTGATTTGAGTAATCAGAAATTAAGTAGAATTTTCTAGAGGAATTTTGTCTGTGACCCATGCAGATATAGTAGATAATATGTAGGTTGCCTATGTAAGACATTTACTGCTTTTCCCTGCTGGGTGCTTATTTACCTTTCATCTGATAGTCACACCTCAGTTTTCCTTTGGAGAACAAACCCCCTGATCCCCATTTTTAATCAATGTTATTTGAATAGAGTTATATTTACCCTCACCCTCAAAGTTAGGCTTATGTTTTGCCAGTCAGAGAATTCATTCATTCTTTTTGGTCATAGCGATTGGTCAGACATTGGCTTACAACCTAAGTCAGACAGATGAACCTTAATTCTAAGAATTGTGATGAAACTTATAGACAAGAGAAATGCTTTTTCAAGTGGGATGAATAGAAAGAAAAACAACTGACAACCATTTTGCCACCATGAAGAAATAAACTGCCTGACAATGAAGAGTAGATGAAGAAGAGATTAGAGATCAGAATATCAAGAATAAGTCCTGATGAAATTATCTGAACTCCTAAATCCAAATTTGCCTAAAGTCAAACATATCAATTAATTCATGTTACATGATACAATACTTTCCCTTTGAGCCATTTTGAGTTTAATGTCTATTCTTCAGCAGTTGTTCTGGCTAGCACATTACCCCAACTGACTAATAAAACTAGTGTTCAAAGTGGGTACAGTCAGCAGAGATGTCTTTTCTTGGTAGCTAATTCTTAAATATTTGACAGAGTATTTTGCATTTCACAGATTAACTCTGCTAGCCTGAAGATTTCCCTTGCATCCCTATTTACAATTTTCCTACCTGCCCTCATTTCACAGGATTCAGAATGCTGAAATAAGTAGAACAGGGAGAGTTATGGTGTCACAAAAAATTTCAGTGCTTGAGTGCATAAATGAGTTCATGTGTGTGCATTTCAGAGCCAGATAAAATTACTTTTACTATTAATTCATTGTTTCTTCCTGTTTATATAGTTTTAATACAGTTGAATATGTCACCTAATATCTATAAGTGATTAGCATAATAGATTAACTTCAATATTTTTGGAATCTTTTATTTTTAGAGTATCAAAAGGCATCAAATTTTGACCCAACAATGTAACTTTTAGAGGAAAATAAAAGCATATCTGAGATAAACTGAAAATTTTGTAAAGCTTAGCCAAAGCTATTGTGACATTTTAAGGCCCCTAAATAGACCAGCAACAATAGTTGAATAATTAAACCAATAAGTACATTTAGTCATTTCACAGATGTTAATTAAGCACCTACTATTTGACATCAACTATTCTAGGTTTAAGGGAAATGGTAGCTAACAACTGTCAATTGTTGAGTATTCTAATTCCAAAACAGCACCACAGACGCGAGCTAGCTTAACTCTCCACAATACCCAGGAAACCAAAAACAAATATAAAGTGCTGAGGTTATCACCAGCAATATCCCAGAACTCAAATATGAGAGTAAAACAGTTCTCAGAGCCACAGAAAAGTGACAAAACTGAGCAGATAGTAAGAGAATCAAATTTCCATATCCGCAATGCCTCTCCCACCAATCTGCTGGGCCCCAAATACTCAGAAAATTTCCCCCTAACTCATGATTTCTACAATTGAAAAAGTGAGATCAAGGTGGACAACCAGCTTCCTCACCATCTTGGGTGCTCTGGCAGGATACCTGTCCCTGTCTCAACCCAAAGGAATTCTTGAAGTTTTCTGAAGGAAAAAATATCCCTCAGGACCACCATACACCACCAGAGGTAGGACTACCATCTCCAGCCTGGAAGCTCTACTCTGTAATCTAGCCACATCCAAGTGGCTATTTAGCAGCACCACACTTTAGCAGATACATCTAACTGGTCTCTTGGGCAGAAACCACAAGCCAGCCTTTCCAGAGTGCCACAATATCATGTTTCTCTATCCCATTCAGGATAGGCAGCACTCTGTTAGTTTATTAGAGCAGAGGCAAACTTGAGCAAAAGGTGCCATTCACTGTCAAAAAGGAGGCAGTGACCTAGTGGGAAAAATAAGAGAAATTCCACAGGTAAATTACAAATAACTTCTAAGCAAACTATCTAAAAAAATACCAAAACAGGCTAGATTGAGAAGAATGGAATAAATAACTAATTCTTCAGTACAAAGACAGCTATATGTTCACAAGAAACAATACCAAAGTATCATGACCTGTCTAAATGAACAAAGTAGGGAACCAGTTACTGACTCTAATGAGATGGTAATATGTGAACCCTCTGGCAAAGAATTCAAATTAGTAGTTATAAGAAACAATAATCTCCATGATAACACAGAAGAGCAATTCAGAAATGTATCAGATAAATTCAACAAAGAGATTGAAATCATAAGAAAACCCAGAAATATTGAAACTGAGAAATGTATTTGCTGAACTAAAAATTCATTACAGGCTTTCAACAGCACAACATATTAAGCAGAGTTAAAAATCAGTGAGGCTATTTGAAAATATACAGAGAAAAAAAAAAGAATGAAAACAAACAATGATCACTTACAAGATATAGAAAAGTACTTCAAAAAAAAAATCCCCAAATCTAAGAATTATTGGCATTCAAGGGAGAGTTGTTCAAGAACAAGGGGGTAGAATACTTATTTAAAGAAATAATAAAAGAAAACTTTCCAAAACTTGAAAACGGTATAGATTTGAAGGTATGGGAATGTTAGAGAAGACCAAAAAGACTTAACCCAAGTAAGAGTAACCAAAGATATATAATAATCAAATTCTCAAAAGTCAAAGACAAAGAGAGGATCCTAAAAGCAACAAGAGAAGAGAAGCAAATACCTCATAAAGAAGCTTCAATTAATTTTGCAAAAGGTTTCTCAATGGAAACCATGCACACCAGGAGGGAGTGGGACAATATTTTCAAAGAGCTGAAAGAAACAACTACCAATCAAGATCAAGCAAACTTATCCTTCAAATATGAAGAAGAGACAAAGTCTTTCTCAGACAAACAAAAAATAATATAATTCACTACCACTAGATCCATCTTACAGAAAATGCTAAAGGAATTATCCAATCTAAAAGAAAAAAAAAAACCACTAACATGCAAGAAGGAAACATTCAGAGGCATGAAACCCATTGGCAAAATTAGGCACACAGACAAACCAAGAATAATAACTGTAATTGTTGTGTACGATCCACTCATAATTCTAATATGAAGTCTAAAAGACCAGTCTATCCAAACCAGCAATAGCTACAGCAACCTATTAAGACATAGGCAATATAAAATATATAAATTGAGATAACTAAAAATCAAAATGTGAAGGATGAAGCTCAAGTGTATTTTTTTTACCACTTGTTCTTTATTTCTATTTTTTTATGATCTAAGTTATTTCTTTAAAATAACTTGTTATATCTACTTGTTATATCTACAATAACTTGTAACATCTACAAGATGTTTTTGTAAGCCTCATGGTAATCACAATGCAAAAACCTGTAATTGATTTGTTAAAAATGAAAAGGAATAAATTAAAACATACTACCAGAGAAAATCGCTTAACCCCAAATGAAGATCATAAGAAAGAAAGGAAGGGAAGAGTTACAGAAAAACCAGAAAACAAGCAACATTACAATAGCCAAAATTATATAAAGTACCTAGGAATTAATTTAACCAAAGAAATGAAAGACCTAATAAAGAAATGTATACTGATGAAAGAAATTGAATAAGCCATGACAAAATGAAAAGAGATTCTATGCTCATAGATTGGAAGAATTAATATTGTTAAAAATTACAATACTGCCAAAGGAGTTTATAGATTCAATGTAGTTCCTATCAAAATAACAATGAAATTCTTTACAAAAATAGAAGAAAGCATTCTAAAATTTATACGAAACCACAATAGAGCCAAATAGCCAAAGGAATCCTGAGCAAAAAACAAAGCTGAAGGCATCATACTACCTGACTTGAAAATATACTACAAAGTGACAGTAATCAAATCAGCATGGCACTGGCATAAAAACAGATACATAGACAAATGGGAACAGAATAAAGAACCTGGATATAAATCCACACATTAACAACCAATCCTTTTTTGACAGGGTCACCAAGAACATATAATGGGGAAAGGACGATCTCTTCAATAAATGATACTGGGAAAATTGGAGAACCATATGCAGAAAAAAGAAAGTAGACCCGTAACTCTCACCATATAAAAAATTAAACATAAAATTGATTAAAGATTTAAATCAATTACCTGAAACTATGAAACTAGTGGGAAAAAAATAAAAGAAATGCTCCAGGGCATTGGTCTGGGCAAAGAATTTCTGTGTGAGACTTCAGAATCACAGGCAACAAAGGCAAATATAGATAAGAGCTACGTCAAGCTAAAATGATTCTGCACAGCAAACGAAACAATCAACAAAGTCAAGAGACAGCTTACAGAATGGGAAAAATATTTGTAAACTACCCACCTGACAAGGGATTAATAATCAGAATATTTAAAGGCTCAAACAATTCAATAGCAAAAAACAATTAATTCAACTAAAAAGTGGTCAAAAAATTTGAATAGACATTTCTTAAAAGAAGACATACAAATGCCAACAGGTATATGAAAAAATACTCAGCATCAGTAATCATCAGAGAAATGCAAATCAAAAACACAATGTGATATCATCTCACTTTAGTTAAAATGGCTTTTGTCAAAAATATAGGGAATACTGAACATTGGCGAGGGTTTAGAGAAAAGGGAACACTCATACACTATTGGTGGGATGGTAAATTAGTATAGCCACTAGGGAAAACAGCATGGAAGGTCCTCAAAAAACTAAAAATAAAGTTACCACATGATCCAGCAATTCCACTGCTGAATATATACCCAAAAGAAAGGAAATCAATAGATCCAAGACATAGCTGCACTCCCATGTTTATAGAAGCACTATTTGCAGTAGCCAAAATATATAATCAACCTAAGTGCCCATCTGTGAATAGATGAAGAACGTATGATATATATACACACTAAAATATTATTTAGTCATAAAAAAGATTTAAATTATGTCATTTGCAGCACCATAGATGGAACTGGAGGTCATTATGTTAACTGAAATAAGCCAAGTAAAGAAAGACAAATGTCATATGTTCTCATTCATATGCAGGAGCTAAAACAGTGGATCTCATGAAGATAAGAGTAGATTGTTGGTTGTCAGAAGCTGAGAAGAGTAGAGGGTATAGAGATGAAGAGAAGTCGATTAATGGTTACAACTATACAGCTAGATAGAAGGAATAAGATAAGATAATGTTTAATAATCAGTAGGGTGATTATGGTTAACATTTGTCCAGCGTACATTTCAAAATAGCCAGAAGAGAGCAATTCAAATGTTCTTAGCATAAAGAAAAGAAAATCATTTAGGTGATAGATATCCCAATTACCCTGATTTGATCTTTACATATTGTATGAATGTATAAAGTTATCACATTAACCTCCAAAATATGTACATCTATTATGTATCCATTAAAAACAGTAAAAACAAAGCAATTAACAGATAAGATCCCTCCCCTCGGAGAGCTTCTGATAGTAGAGAAAATAAACAAATAAATGAACCGGACAAGTTGTTAGAAATGAATGTTATAAATAAAAATTAGAAAGGACAGTGTAGTAGAGAATGACTTAGTAGGAGGAGTGATGTGTACACTAATCAGTCAGTGTTGGCTTCTGAAAAGATGGGGTTCTATCATCATAGATCTGTGTTGCCAGGCAAATGGAATTCTCATATGCTCTCTTTGAGGGTGCAAACTGATACAAACACTTTTTAAAATTATTTGATTCTAACTACTCAAGTTGCATGATTTTATCACAAAGATACAGTTAAATACTTCATCCTGTGATTACATATGGTACCAGTAGAGATCCTTCTCAACTGTTCTTCCTCGTTACTCCGACAGGGAATATAACTAGATTACCACATGCAGGTGTGATGTGGAGGAAGACAATCTGTGTATTGTATGGCTTGGTGATAACAATGACAACCACAACCACAATAATGTAAAAATAGTAATAGTAATTAATACATGTAATACTTATTATTTGTGAAGCATTGTCCCCATAATTTATTAATATTAATTTATTTAATCCTGAGAGGTAAAAGTAAAAAAACTATGTCCGTTTTTATGTGATAAAACTGAGGCACAGAGATGTTAAGGAACTTGCTCAAGGTCTCACGGCCAGCAGGTGACAGAACCAAGCAATCTGGCTCCTGAATCTTTAAATCCTGATTCTGGCTACTATACATTAATGCCTTTGCCAAGCTGCAGGTGAATGAACAGAATGATCCTGTCAAGGAATGAACATACGTCCTAGAAACAAATAGATCTGTGCTCAAATCCCAGCATCATCATTTATGAGCTTGGTGACTTCAGACATTTGTTTTTATCTTGGTGAAATTTAATTCTGTCTAATATGCTAATAAAAATAACTTTTCTTAGTTTGAGTTACCCTAAAACCAGAGCCTGAGACAAAGACTTGGGTGCAGTTATTTTATTTGGAAGATAAACCTAGGGAGCATCAATGAAGGAGTGGGGAGATTGAAAAAAGAGGAAGAAAAGGCAGTTGAATGTATATTGTTAGGTTGTTCTGTGGGTGCCAGGAGCTTGGTTCTTCCATAGGCTCCTAAGAAGAGTTTATAGAATGCCCCTCAGAAGTGCTCTCCTGAAAAATCTGAGACAGGAACATTTATCCACTGGTTGCTGATATGTTCTGGTTGAGACTTATCCTGAGGCATTAGCTTCCCTGTATTTCCAGGCTGCATTTGCAATGCTAAGTGAGCACCAACTATGTGACATCAGAGAAGATCCAGAGTTAGAATGCACAGTATGCTGAGGTGGGAGGTGGCAAAGGAGATGAACCTGAGCTTGTCCAGAATGCCCTTTGCTGCGGCAACTGAAATAAGAGGTGGGCCATTAGGGACCCAAACACATCTGCTACACCTATCTTGTCAGCTGGGGTAAAATTAGAAATGATCTGAAGCATCTAGCAACCTGTCTGACTATAGCAGATAAAGGCTATCCACTCCTATCCTTCAAAGAGACCAACCTTAATTAGTCTACAACTACAATCGCCTTTTCTTCTGCTACTAGTATTACATTGTGATTGAACTACTGAAAACTCAAATGCCAAAAAAAAAAAAAAAAAAAAGCGCTTTGATCTATAAATCACACTCTACAGAAATTAACTCAAAATTCATTATATACCTAAATATAAAACTTAAAACTATCAAATTCTAGATTAAAATGTTAAAGAAATATTTTATGACCTAGTTTAGGCTGAGCATAATTCATAAGACAAAAGACAGGATTTCATCAAATCGAAGAACTTCTGCTTTTAAAAAGTCACTATTAAGAGAAAGAAAAGACAAACCACAGCTGGAAAGAAAATATTTGCAAATCAGATACTTACAAAGGACTGATATAAAGCACTCTCGAAACTCAATAATAAGCAAGCAATACAGTGAGACAATAGGCAAAAGGCTTGAATAGACACTTCATCAAATAACATATACAAATGGCAAATAAACACATTAAAACGTACTCCCAATCATCAGTTTTTAGGAAATTGCAAATTAAAATCACACTGAGATAACACTACATATCCACTAACAGTCAAATAACCGACCACACAAACTGTCGGCAATGATTCGAAGCATCTGGAACTCTTATACACTGCTGGTGGGAATGTATAATGATGTAACCACTTTGGAAGCAGTCTGTCAGTTTCTTAAAAAATTAAACATATACCTACTATCACTCAGCCATTTCTGTTTTAGCCAAGAGAACAGAAAATGTTTGTCCATACAAAGACTTGTAAATAATTCTTCAAAGCAGTTTTATTGTCACTGCCTGAAACTGGAAAAAATCCAAATGTACATAAATAGGTTAACAAATAAATGAATGGTAGCGGATTGATACAATGGAAAATACAAATATAAAAAGTAAAAACTATTGATACATGTAACAACATAGATTAATCTCAAAATAATTACGCTGAGTGTAAAAGAAGATAAAACATGATATATACTGTATAAGCCTATCCATATGCATTGTCTAGAAATAAACTAATCTACAGTGATAGAAAGCAGATCAGTGGTTGCCTGGGGAGATAGAAGGGCAGACAAGGGATTACAAAAAGGCATAAAGAAACTTTTGGATGTTATTGATTCATCCATTATCTTGATTGTGGTGGTGGTTTCACAGGTGTATTCATGTCAAATTTAGCAATTCGTACAGTCTAAAGATATGCAGTTTATTGTGAGTCAATTAAGGTCATTAAAAATGTTATTGTAATGAAGTTCCCCTGATTTAAAGATGAGAAAAGTGCCAGAAAGGTGTTTCTTCTCCAGGCATGGCAGCTCTCCAAATATATAGGTTGTAAATAGCCACCTATTTTATCTGCTCACAAGGCCACACTTAATGTACTCCCTCCAGGTTTCTTAAAGTCATTATTAAATAGTCTTTAACCCCGATTTGCACATATGTTTATATTTGTGCATTTGCCGTTGCACTGGGATTAATGCTTTAAAGGTTTCATCTCTATGGTCATTAATCCCAGGCCCAGATGGCACCATGGCTGGAGAAAGATAAAATTTCATTCTCATCTTTCATTAGAAGACTGGACAAATGCTCCTACCGAGCGGCGCTCTGTGCCTCACTGAGAAGGACCATGCTCATCAGGAAGAACTATACCCTCAGAAAGAAATCCTACACATTACAAATAAAAAAGCAAATACTATTTGATGCAGATATTTTTGATGCTCTGTATTATATCCCAACACTGATCTCAGAGGAGCCATGGTGGACGGTTTCTTGCACTGGCCACTGACGTCATCCCCTTAAAGCTCACCTGTTTTTCTGCCCAGGGCTTTGTCTAGGAACTGGAAAGTCTCCTCATCCAGCAACCAGGCACAGGCCAGAACTGAGAGGGATTTAATGCCCCTGGGGACAACCCTCAATTAATGGGGTATGATTGTTGACAGAAAAATACTACCCACATTGTGCAATCCTTCAGAGGGGAAACTCTAAAGAATTCTCTACATGGTGCCTCAGGGGTTCCTTGGTAGGACTCAGTTTCCAGTATATGCAGTGACAAACAAATTACACACCCTTATTGTCTTTGATAACTTCTTTGTTTTCCTCTTCTCAATTCCTCATTCTTGCTTCCTGAGATGACCTCCCAGACTGACTACCTCTTAGTCCCTCAAGCTCCTGTTTTCAATATTGGCACACCAGAGGCTTTACTTTCAGTGAACAAGTCAAATCTCTAGATTATCATTAGTCTACAAAACAAGCTGAGAAAGAGCTTTGATAGTGGAATATTCTTTAAATACTCTGATGCCTGACAGCAATTTTGACTTTTTTTTTGACCTCTTTTTCTGTCTTCATGAACATACTGTTAACATTTTAGTCACATATTGAAAGAAATTCTTTGAGCAAGGATAATAAAGAATAAATATTTATATTTAAAATCAGACCAATTTTATAAAACAAACTCCAATGAATTCAGCCCTTTAGGCCCATCCTCATTTGACCATCAATAGCTCAAGATGCATATGAAAATATGACCTGCATAGAAATCACACTACAGTGCACAAACTGTAGTATCAACATTAGAATCCACACTGCATACTACTATGTCAGTTTCCGCCTCATATATTAACTATTTATTTTACACAGAAGACTCCTGCTGTCATAAGATACTTAAAAACTAAATTTTAGATGTCAAGTGTTAGTGTAATTTATTATTCGAGGCAGAAGACATTTCTGTCATAATGTATTTATAATCATTGATTATCCTTGACATAAATGGGCCCATGAAAAATCAATGTCTAACTACTTCTACTGATGCCTAAATGAATGCTTTTATGTGACTGATGAATCAATTAACTCCCAAAATGATGAGAGTTATCTTTGGCCCGCTATCCATATATAACTGATAATTTAGAAATAAAGCAAACTTTATATATGCTGGATCATTATGCTATTTGACAGTTCATTTATATAAAATTCTCAATTTTTGCTTATGTTAAGAATATCATAAGGAAAGTTATATACATATAGATAAAGTAAGAGTCTGAGTGAGAGAGACAAACAAAATGAAAGATGTTTATTTCATATGAGTAATGAATTATACTCTAGTAATTTTCTGTTTTCTGACATGGGAAAATTTGTGAGTTGCTAAGAAGTAAAACTCTGTATGCAGTTAAATTTCAAGGCTAGGTATTTTAGGAATATCTGCCCACAGTTCCAAGAATACAGTCAGAGACATTAGTTTTGCCTTTCATGTGTGCCCTAAAAGAAAGCAAAGCATAGTGGTTAAGAACCAGGGCTTTGGAGTAATACTTAGATTCAAATCCAGATTCTTCTGCGTGTTAGCTACAGCACCTTAGGCAAATTACTAACTTTTGAAGCTTAGTGTCCTTAGATCTAAAATAGAGTGTATAATATCTATCTGACAGGCATATTAGGAGAATTAATTGAGTTAAAGTCTGCAACATGTTTATAAAATGATTGGTAAATAGCAAGTATTCAAAAATTCTGATGCTGGTATGAAAGAGTAATCATTACTGGACTGTTCATTATGAGTGAATTGTGCTCCCCCCCAAAAAAAATTCCATATGTTGAAACATAAATCCCCAATAGTTCAGAATGTAACTGCATTTAGAGATAAGGTCTTAAAGAGGTTATCGAGTTAAAAAGATGTCATTAGACTGGGCTGTAATCCAATATTACCAGAAGAGGATATTAGAACACAGACACAGAAAGGGACAACCATGTAAAGACACAGAGAGAAAGTGGTCATCTACCGTCCAAGAAGAGAGGCCTCAAAAGAAACCAACTCTGTCAAACTTTGATCTTGGCCTTTTTGCTTCCAGAACCGTGAGAAAATAAATTCTTGTTGTTTAAGTCACCAGTCTGCGCTACTCTGTCATGACAGCCCTGCCAATTAAAACACTGCCCAATAACTATAGATAAGTAAAAAACTGGACAAATAATGAAATGGCTGTTCTCAAACATTTGAAAACAAGAAACAAAAGAAAGTGATCCTTAAGAGGAGAGAAGTAAGAGAGTTCAGTCCATTTTTCACTATGGCTTTTTGCCCGACTGTGTTTTTAAGAATGTAATGTCTGAAGGGGAAACATAGCAGAGCACAGAGGTCTCTTCATGTTCAGAAGACAGAAGTTACAGTTCAGGGCTTTTTTTTTTTTTTTTTTTTTTTTTGATAGAGACTCTCACTCTGTTGCCCCGGCTAGATAGCGCAACCTCTGCCTCCAGAGTTCAAGCGATTCTTGTTCTTCAGCCTTTAGAGTAGCTAAGATTACAGGTGCCTGCCACCACGCCCGGCTCATTTTTTGTATTTTTTGGTAGAGACAGGGTTTCACCATGTTGGCCCGGCTGACCTCCAACTTCTGAGCTCAGGCAACCCTCCCATCTCAGCCTCCCAAAGTGTTAGGATTACAGGCATGAGTCACCACACCCAGTCAAAGTTCAAGGATTTTGAGGTGGAATTTGTCTGATCAGAGTACCAGTGAGAGGGAATCTGTATAGAGAAAGCATTTCAGAAATCTGAAATGGGGTTCTCTCAAGTCATTGACTGAAGACTAAATCGTGAACATGAGGCTAAAAATATATGAAGCCAGGGAAATAATGACTACAAAAATAGAGAACAACTTTCAAAGGACAGTTACCAGAACCCACATGGGCTGGTCAGCCATGGTGAGAGAACTCATTGAACACTCGGAAATATAGTAGATATACTAATAGGGTCACAGCCTAGTAATAGTAGTAAATTACCTCTATAGGAAAAATTTTCCTAAGAAATCTTAAAAACAAGCATCAAAGAATTAGACTGCACTGCAAGTCACTTGAAAAAAGACATTTCATGTTAACGAAAGACTCAATTAAGAAATCATAATAGTTATAAATGTATATGCTCTTAAAACAGTGCTTCAGAATATGTGAAGCAAAACCTGATAGAAGTAAAAAATCAACAATTGTATATGAAGATTTCAATATTCCTCTTTCACTAATTGACAGAAATAAGTAGACATAAAATTAGAAAGGATACAGAAGACCTGAATAACCTTATACAATCAAGTGCTGATATTTTAAAAACATGATGCCTTCAAATAGCAGAATGTACTTTTTTCCCCCATGCACATGAAACATTTGCCAAAGTAGACCATATTTTGGCCTATGAAACAAGTATCAATAAATTTAAAATGTTTTGGGGCTTTAAAAAATTATTTTTAACTATTATAGGCATATATGTTTATGGGGTACATGTTTTGATGCAGGCATGCAATGTGTAATAATCACCTCATGGTAATTGGGGTATTCATCACCTCAAGCACTTGTAATTTCTTGGAGTTGGGAACATTCTAATTCCACTCTTTTAGTTATTTTAAAAGATACAGTAAATTATTGTTTACTGTTGGGCTATCAAATACTAGATCTTATTTGTTCTAATTATATTTTATCACCATTAACCAACCCGTTTTCCCCCCCAATCCCAGCATCTAAGAACTAGTAAAAGTTTTGATGTATATGATATATAATATTTACATGGATCAGTTAGGAAGCAATCACAAAAGGATATTTGGAAAAAACACAAATATTTCTAAACTAAAATGTACTATGAAATTAAAGTTAATGTCTAAACCAATGACAATGAAAACACAGCATATCTGTATGTAGCATATTTATGGAATATGGCCCAAGTTGTACTTAAAGAGAATTGTGTATCATTTTTAAATGTTGGTACTAGAAAAGAAAAAAATATTAATTAAATAAGCTTTCATCTCAAGGAGATAGGGAAAAGAAGCAAATAAAAGCCAGAGAAAGTAGAACAAAGGAATTAACAATGATAAACGTATAAGGTAACAAGATAGATAAGGAACCAAAAATAGAATGATAAAGCCAAAGCTGTTTCTTTGACAAAATCAATAAAATAGATAAACTCTACAGATATGAGCTAAAATAAAGAGCAATTCATACATTATAAATATTGAAAATGAAAGTGAAACATCACTACAGATCCTATGTACATTTCAAATATACAGACAGATTATGATTCATAACAAGAGTTATTCTTAACTTTATATTAATAAATCTAACAATTTAGATGATGTAGACAAATTCCTTAAAAAGAAAGAAGCACATAAAAATAAAAAGTATTAATAGCTCTATATCTATTAAAGTAATTTATTTAATAATTAAAATTATTTCCATAAAGAGAATTCCAGTGCCAGATGGCTTCACTTGTGAATTCTGTCAAATATTTAAGCAAAAAATAACAGATCACTAAAATAAATTATTTCAGAAAATAGAGCTGGTGAGAGTACTTCCCAAGTTACTCTATGAGGCCAAAATTTGAGAGACACATTATAAGAAGAGTAAATTTTAGATGAATAAGGCTTCAAAGCCTAGACATAAGTTATCAACAAAATATTAGCAAATGAAATTCAAAATGAATAAAGAATATATATATATATCATAAGCAACTGAGTTCTATGACAGGAATGCAAGATTAGTCTATATTTTAAAATGAAATGATGCAATAGATTAACAGAATAAAAAAAATTAAAGACCTATTATTAAATGACAGATACAGAAAATAAATTTATAAAATTTAATACTCATTAATGACAAAAAATTAATAACCCTCAAAAAACTAGGTATAAAAGTGATGATATTCCCCAAAATTGACAATCTTAGTATATTTGTGAGAAAACATCAGAGAAATCTAAATTCTACAAAATACTTTATCACTACTCTTCAAAAGTGTTAAGGTCATGAAGGATTGAGAAATTTATGAATCCAGTGTAACTAAGAAGACATGATGACTATATACAATGAGGTATCCTTGGTTGAAGCTGAGAAGAAAAAAGAGGAATTACTTAAAAGAAAACCTGGGTAAATCAAGTCTTTAGTGTAGCTAGTAGTATTACACCAATGCTAAATTTTTACATTTGATAAACATATCAAGTACTATGGGATCTCTGGGGTGCTGATTTTTCTGGTTGGAAACCTCTGTGGCCACATCACCTTTGCCTGAGTTCTTGTCCTGTGTCCAGGAAGAATGAGGTGGGCAGAAAAGTGAAGAGTGAAAAAGAATTTTATTTAGTGTTAGAACAGCTTAGAGGAGTGGGTAGCTCTGCTCTGCAGGCAGGTTGTCCAGTAGAGTGTTCAGCTCTTAGCAGAGAGGAAGCCCTGGCTCCTCTCCATAGGGAAGTCATTCCCATGTCTCTGCAGGTCTCTGAAGCTCTCAGCAGAGAGGACAGCTTCTCTCTGCCAGCAGGTCATTTCTGCAGCTCTCAGCAGAGAAGATACTCCTCTGGGCAGCTGGCTTTTCCATCATCCCCAGCTATCAGCAGAGACGGGTACTCCTCTATGCTCTGCAGCTATTGGTCATCCGGTCCCATCTTCTCTCTGCTCTCATCATCCTCTGTCCATCCTCTGCCCTCCTCTGGCTGAGTTGAGGGCTTTTATGGACCTCAGAGGGGAGGAAGTACATGCTGATTGGTACTTGAGTGCCCATGCGCAGGCCCAGAAGAGACACCACAAGTTCCCACTGTGGTCCACAGGACTGGCAGCCTGGCCCCCAGCCTTCAGGTTCTCCCTGGCCCAAAGGTGGGGATTTACTGGGGACCTGTTTCATTCAGAACTCTACCTCACACTGCCATTCATGGCCCTGGGGCTAGACCTCAACCCCACTCAGAGATGGGATCAGGTGCAGGGAGTCGAAAGAAGCCAGCCAGATATCTTTGACCCTGCAGGGATGGGGGAAGGGAGTTTCCTTCCTGGGATCCCCAAGAGTGCAGTCTGCAGAGACACCCAGCTCTTGCACCTAGGAAGGTGGCAGCAGCCACACTGGTACCCAGTGTAGGCAGATCCTCCCTGCTCCTGGCCTTCCCACAAGAGCACAGGGAGGCCAGGACCCACAGCTGCAGTTTGGGTGGCTGTCTCAAAATAACAAAACAAAACTAAACAAAACAAAAACTGAAAACAACTCAAGTGTTCAACAGTAGCTGAAAGTAAAAAAGCACCACTCAACAAGGCAAAACAACAACAAATTATTGTCCGTTGTTTAAAAAAAAAAAAAAAGATGGATTTCAAAACAATTACGTTGAGTAAAAGAACCCAGACTAAGAAAATAGGCAGTGTAAAATTCTATTTATATAAAATTCTAGGAAATATAAACTTATCATAGTGGCAGAAAGTACATCAGAGTTTGCCTGTGGTTAGAGGATGGGTTGGTGGGGATAGGCAGAAGAGAAGAATTACAGAAGCTTTTGGATATGAAAGATATGTTCATTATATTAGTTGAGATTATGATTCCCAAAGTGTACACATGTGCCAAAATTTGTAAAGTTGTATACATTAAATATATTCAGTCAGTATATGTAAAATAAACCTTTTAAGAAGCTATAAAAGCGACCCACAAAAATACTAGCATAGTGACATAGAATTCTGTTAAAATCTCTAATTAAGTGATACTTTTATCAAATTATACATGCTACCTAAAACCATGCACCTTATGTAAATTGATATATAACATTTGTACCATCCAAAACAAATACTCATTTTGACAGAAAACCCACATAATGCTTGAGCCCAATTCTAGTATTACATTTTCAGAAGTGGGAAATGAAAAAAGTATATAAATTTTGAGGAAGAAACTAGACATATTCTGTTCTTTATGATTTTACCATTAACCATTTATCAGAGAGGACAAATTTGTTATCAGATCTTCCAACTTCTCAGATCTGACTGGACTCTTGAATTTTCAGAATTTTGCTCTTAGGTCTACTGACTATGATCACCATCCTCACTCAACTAAAAGGCAAAATGCTTATTTGTGCAGAGTTGACATTGAATAGAAAGCATGTTGAACATTGCACACAATTATCCCCATCCTCCAGGAATGAAGTATCTCTGCACATGCACAATGTCAAAAATGAAAGGTCTTGACAAGATAATTCTCAGCACTGGATATGTGGCAGCAGCTTATCTTTTCCTTGGTGCCATTAGGTCCACAGAGGGCATCAGTTTGAAGACAATCCCACTGGCTTTTGACAAAATGATGTATTTGCATGCATTTGCCTTTAACATTTTGCTTTTTTTGCTCAGGCTTTAGCTAAATATGCAAATAGCTTTTCCAATCAGAATTGTATTTTTGTCTCTTTCCAACTATTCCCCAGCCTACCCTCTAGTAACCACTGTTCTACTCTATGAATATGACTTTTTTAGATTCCACATATAAGAGAGGTCAAGTGGTATTTGTTTTTTTCTTTTCTTTTCTTTTCTTTCTTTCTTTCTTTTTTTTTTTTTAAGACAGAGTTACACTCTTGTTGCCCAGACTAGAGTGCAATGGCACATTCTCACTGCAACCTCCACTTCCTGGGTTCAAGCAATTCTCCTGCCGCAGCCTCCCAAGTAACTGGGATTTCAGGCATGTGCCACCGCACTCAGCTAATTTTCTGTGTTTAGTAGAGATGGGGTTTCATCATGTTGGTCAGGCTGGTCTCGAACTCCTGACCTCAGGTGATCCACCTTTCTTGTCCTCCCAAGGTACTGGATTACAGGCATGAGCCACCGCACCCAGCTGGTATTTGTCTTTTTGTGCCTGGCTTACTTCACTTAATGTAAGTTTCCAGATACATCATATTTTTGCAAATGGCAGGACCTCTCTAAAGCTGAATAATATCCCACGTGCATATATACCACATTTTTTTAATCCGTTCATCCATTGATGGTTGATTCCATATCTTGGCTATTATAAATAATGTTGCAGTGAACATGGGAGGCTGGGTGCAGTGGCTCACGCCTGTCATCCTAGCATGATTACTTTGAAAGGCCAAGGTAGGCAGATTGCTTGAGCCCGTGAGCTCAAGACCAGCCTGGGGGACATGTGAAAATCTCTACCAAAATAATAATAATAACAATAATAATACAAAAAGAAATTAGCCAGGCATGGAGGCATGGTAGTGCACACCTGTAGTCCCAGATACTTGAGAAGATGAGGTGGGAGGATCACCTGAGCCTGGGAGGTCGAGGCCACAGCAAGCTGTGATTGCACCATTCTACTCCAGCATGGATGATGGAGTGAGTGAGACCTTGTCTCAAAAAACAAAACAAAACAAAACATGGGAGTACAGTGCAGTTGATATCTCTTTGACATACTGATTACATTTCCTTTGGATATATAGCCATATCGGGATTGCTAGATTATATGGTATTTTCTATGTATATTGATATCAGTAGCAGATAATTCTAAGGCAACCCAAAGTTTGTTAGAAAATTTGTAGGCTTTAGATGGAACACCTAGAGGGCTGGGACAAGGTGTATATCACTTGTCTATACTACATTTCTTGGCATGAAATACTCCATGAATGAGTGAATGAGCAAGTGAGATAAAAAGTGTATTTGTTCTTCAGAAAAGTGTGTTTCAGATATGTAAGTGGTTTGCATTGTATATTTGTTGTCTACGGCTGTGCAAAACACCCCCATTCATGGACAGCTTAAAACAATAAACATTTATTATTCTCACAGTTTCTTTGGGTCAGAAATTCAAAAGTGGCATAGCTGAGCTATCTGGCTTAAGGTTTCCCATTAGATATTGCAGTTAAGATGGCAGCCAGGGCTATCATCATCTGAAGTCTCAACTGAGCTGAAGGATTCACTTCCATAAAAGGTTGTTGGCAGGTGGCCTCAGCTCCTCACCAGCTAAGCCCCTTTATACAGCTGCATGGATTCTTCATAACATGGCTCTAGCTTCCGCAAGAATGAATGATCCTAGGAAACCAGGTGGAAGCTACAATGATTTTTATGACCCAGCCTCATAAGTCACACTCCACCATTTCTGCAATATCTTATTGATACACAGGCCAGTCCTATTCGCCATTGGAGAGGACTACACAAAACCATAAAATAGCAAGAGGGGACAGTCAAGGATGCTATCTTGGAGTCTGTCCAGGACACTATGCTGCAGATTCTTTAAACCATTCCACTAGCTATTGTGGCATCGACACCTACACACTCCTTGAACTTTGTCAAAAGCATCATGTTCGTTAATACCACTCCATTTACTTGTCTATATTAACCACACTTTCTATTGGTAGGTACTCAACAAAAGAAATCAGCAAACTTTATTTGAAGACTAATAAATTTGTGTGCTAATACTGTTGGTACTTCACTCAGATTCACTCTGATCCTAATCTCTTTTACTGCTTGTATCAGTTCCTCTTCTGGCTTCTATTTGCTCTTGCCTGTGCCTGCAACTCTTTTTGAAAGACTTCCTTTCTAGAGCCACTTCATCTTCCTACACAGAGAGCTGTAAATGTCTGAAATTCTGTCCCCTAGGGCAGATTTTAGCCAGTAACTGAATGATGTGAGAGTATGAGATTCCAGTCCACTAGTTTTGGGTTAAACATAAATTATGAATGATTTACTATAGATTCTCTTTCAGAATATGACTGAAACTCTCTGCCTGATATCACATCTTGTTTAATTTCTTCTTCTTCCCACCCCTACATGTCATACACCCCAGTTTCTCCTGGGATCCCTGCCCTAAAAAAAGATTTGCACATGAATCCTTGTCTCAGGCTTTGATTCTGGAAAGTCTGACCTAAGACAAACTACATGCTTATAGCCACAAGGAATGGAAAATTCAATTCAAACAGGCTTAAACAATAAGGGAGGCTTATGGGCTCAGATAACTAGATATTGTTGCAATAGGGAAAGTCTCAATGATCAGTTATGACATGAAGTATGCACTTTCTCTATGGTTTTCTGTCCTCCCTTATGTTGCATCTTTAAGCTGCATTCCCTCATGGTGGAAAAATGACTGCAGCACTACCAGCCTACATCAGCAAAACATCATCCCTAAGAGAAGAAGCCATTTCTTAGGAAAACTTATTTACAAAAGCAGGAATAATTTTTCTCCAGTTTTCTGAAAAAAGAAATCACCTTGTATCTTTTTTGGTCTTGATTTGGGTCATGTGCCTAATACTTTACCCGTCTCTGTGAACCAAGTGATGACCCCGTCTGGGTGGTCACTATGACAAAGGAAACAGAGATAAATGGCTGGGTTGGTCCCACCAGTACCCACTTCTGACTTAAGGGTAGGGTCATTTTATCCACAAAAAAGACAACTCAATGTCAACCTGGGCCCTGTTAGAAAGTCAGAATTGGGGGCTAGGTGCTAAAAAGGCAAGAAATACATGTTCACTCTACTTTGTTACAGTCTTAGGAGGAGTTTAATGACATTGGCTTTGGAATGGAAATAAAAACCAAGACCTCAATTCTAGAAGAGCACATGGACTCTGTATTAGACCGTTCTGAAATTACTATAAAGTACTACCTGAGGCTAGGTAATTTATGAAGAAAAGATATTTAATTGACTCACAGTTCCACAAGCTGTACAGGAAGCATGGCTACAGAGGTGTCAGGAAAATTATAATCATGGCAAAAGGCGAAGGAGAAGCAGGTACATTTTCACATGGTAGAGCAGGAGAGAGAACAAAGTGGGGAGTGCTATACACTTTTCAAAAACCAGATCTCCTAAGAACTTACCATCACAAGAGAAGCAAGGAAGAAGTCCACTCCCATGATCCAATCACCTCTCACCAGGCCCCTCCTTCAACATTGAGGATTACAATTTGGCATGAGATTTGGGTGTAGACACAGAGCCAAACCATAGCAGACCCTCCTTCCAAAGTTCTAACACCTTAAAGTTTTTCAGGAACAATCAGTTTTGGTCTTGGTTTCTTCATCCAAAAATTAAAATTCCTCAGAGCACAACTCTGATTGGCACAACTTTGTTCAAGCATCATGGTCAAAGGGGCAGGACAATCCAGTAAAAGCATTGCAACCTCAGGTCCACTCTTACATGCTGAGTCCATTCCCAGGAAAGAAAGCATGGCTGTTGGAAAGGCATCTCCCCCTGGAGGTGGCTATAACCATGCAATGCCCTTGGCGATAGGAAGCTAATTAGTCTCTGATTGGGTTCATCTTCATTCACAGGACTGCATTAACACCATTAGAATCCCTGAGGTCTGATTACCATACCTCCCAAATTACCACATATAATTCAAAATGGAAACAATTCTTACCATAACATCAATGTAAAGAGGTTTGATAAAATTGTGTGATATTGCATGTTCACAGTTTCAGTGCTTTTTTTTCTTATTTTCTTAAAGCACCATTAGTACTCAGCCTTCATTTCGTGTTCTTTTTTAGTGATCCGGCATGGATTGCTCTCATAAAGTATGCTAAAGGATTCAGAATCACACTCAATGAATGCAGTAAGTACATAGCGAAGCATGAGTAGCGATACAGGAAAGGCAACAGTGCTGTCTCATATCCTGCTATTATTAAAGGACCTGTCGCAGGCACTGTTGATGACTGTCCCAAATTTTGTTGGTGCTCGCTGTTTCTAACACTCCAAGGGTTTCTTCCTGCTAGCACCTGTGATTTGGCATCTGAGGATTTTCTCTGACTGAAGAAGTATGCTTAGCCTAGGCAGAGTCCTGTGGAGTTAATGTCCTCAGAAACAATTCCTGGCCAATAAGGAATGTGATGAAGGTTAAATAGTCCACTTCTCATGTGGGACAACTGTGGCAATTCACAACCATCTCCCAGGATCTCCCAGCAGCACTGAGCCTCATTTGACCACATTGGATTTTCTTCTTCCTTCCTGAACTCCCTTCTATTCTTTTTGCATGATCCTAGGGATTATCTTTCAAATAAGCTTTCTGTAGTCAAATCATTAAGTCAGAAGTCTGTGGAAACTCAACCAAAGATAGACTCCAGGGAGAGGCTAGAAACAAGGGAAGGCTGTGGCCTGGCCGCTTAGAAATCACAAAAGCTCTATTTTCTAGATGAGTTGATAAATTCAGACTAGAACACAACCGGACAGGAACAGAAACGAGATTTTCTCTGAACACTGGCATGATCAGTGTTTTGGGGTTAAACCTCTCTTATCTAAGTATACATTATTAATGATATGCCAGAAATTCGATGAGTAATTTTACAGTGAGACAGTTTGTTCTAGGAATCAATATGCCTTTCTTTTCTGTCTCTGGTTCCCCTCTGAAGGTACCTGAAGCCCAGTGAATAATCATAAAGTTGCTACATTGGCACTGATTTAGAAGAAAAGGAAATAGGTATTTGTAACATCATTTATCCCGGCCATGGTGACGTCTGATGAACCTCCCTGCCCTATAATAGAGACCTCTGTTGGCAGAATTCTTGCGATTCCCGATGTTTAGACTCCCTCGGCAACAGTGGTAGGCTATTAAGTTGGTATCTCAGAGTACAGCAAATTGCCGCTTTTAACTGAAAGACTCCTTCTCAATGTGGAACAACCAATCTATAATCATACTGCCTGGCACACAGTCTCCTGTG
Organism: Sapajus apella; assembly: GCF_009761245.1. NCBI lineage: Eukaryota > Metazoa > Chordata > Mammalia > Primates > Cebidae > Sapajus > Sapajus apella. The sequence continues at coordinate 46,550,537 of NW_022436944.1, forward strand.
CCTAGTGTGGGCTCTCTTTATTTTCACTCCTTAAAGACAAATATTTTCATTCCATCTTTCCAAGTATTGAGACCTCACTATTGCCTATGTACTATTTTAAAAAATGTTTTTATACTTCACTCTCTTCTAAAAATAACTTAAGAGGGCTAAAATAATGCATACAATACCACAAGAAAATATAAATTAGAACAAGGTGAGGGAAAATATCAGTAAAATCAAGGGATATGTCACAAAATGGAGCTAAAATGATATTAAACCAATGTGACATGGTATTTTTGACTCTCAGTTTTCTTAACACTGCGTAAGGGATTAAATCTGCAAATATAAACCCACTGATAGAAGCTGCAGCGTTCATATTTCCTAGAAACTGATGTTTGTTTTCTATTTGGGACACAAGATCTTTTGCTCATCCACACTGGAGCCTCCACTGAATTAAAGATAGTGTATGTTCAAAACACTTACAAGCGTCCTTGCCACCTTACATCAAAACAGTCATAACCAAAGTTGTATTTGTCCCCCCTTCTGGGATCCTCTCTGCCAAGAAGAAACAGAATCAGAGAAGTGCCACAAAAATAAACAGAGCTAGTGCTGTGTATTTATTTCCAAAGCCTTCACTTCTGACAAACAGCAGCTGAAGCCTTTTATCATTTGAAGATAATTAAGCTGAAATTATGAATGGCTTTGCTGCTATTCAAATAATGCAGGCGCTTTCACCTCCCTCCCTTTCTATACCCTCTTCCCCATTTATTTTCGTGGTGACAATTTCCTGAGCTTTTCTCTTTGATTTCTTTACAGTGAAATTCACTAAGAGGAGAGCAGAAAGGCTTTTAAGGGGAACTGTAAGCTTGACAGATTATGACCATTTAAACTATTTTAATTAAATCCTAAGTGCTTTCAGAGAACACAGCAAACCAACAATTAATAAGAAAGAAACAGTAGAAGGACCTCAGCTTTATGGTCAGCAAAATAAATAAAATGAAGTAAACCTATTTTCTTTAATACAAATCCTTTTTTAATTATTATTTCTCATGCTGTGCTCATAATGAATGTGCCCTGGAATTGTGTTGTTGTTATGTGTAATGCGATAGAGCTGTCCAAGCAGCAGCCTTCTCTTCAAATCTCATCTCTCAGATGTGAGATCTTGGCATGCTCAAATGCCTATCTTCAGCTTTCATTTGTTGTGAGAAAAGATAGCTGCATTTCAGAGATGCAAAAAACCCCTCACCTTTCAGGCCAAGGTGAAAGCCTCCTGAGTCCATCTGATTTCCACCACACAGCCTGCTTGCAAACTGAAGTGACCAAGGGCTACTCTTTGACATTTCATTTTAACCATTTTTCTGTTAACATAGCAGTTATCAAAATGATATTCAATCTCTAAAATTTTTTTTAAGTAAAAGAATAAACGCCATTCTGAATCATTTATTTAAAAGTGCCGGCCGGGCGCGGTGGCTCAAGCCTGTAATCCCAGCACTGTGGGAGGCCGAGGCGGGTGGATCACAAGGTCAAGAGATCGAGACCATCCTGGTCAACATGGTGAAACCCCATCTCTACTAAAAATACAAAAAAAAAAAAAAATTAGCTGGGCATGGTGGCGCGTGCCTGTAATCCCAGCGACTCAGGAGGCTGGGGCAGGAGAATTGCCTGAGCCCGGGAGGCGGAGGTTGCGGTGAGCCGAGATCGCGCCGTTGCACTCCAGCCTGGGTAACAAGAGCGAAACTCCGTCTCAAAAAAAAAAAAAAAAAAAAAAAGTGCCAAAGCCATTCTGAGGGGTTTCAAGACATACAAAAGTGTTTTTAAAAATAAGCCATAACTTTCTTAATAATCTCAGTTTCTTCCCTTTCTATAATGGTGGTAAGACCAATACCTACCACATAGGACTGATATGAGAATTAAAAGAAAAAATGAACATCAAGTGCTTTGTACAGGATCTGACAAATAGTAACCACTCATCTAATTAGTTATTTACATTAGCAGCATCTTCTTTTTTATAATGACTATATGTTGAGCACACATTCTGTCATGTACTATAATAAGCAATTTTTATATTAATACAATTATTACCTTTACGAGAACCTGGAAAATAAGTTCTATAAGAATTGCCTTTTCCAGATTATAGAATAATATATACCCTTAGTAGAAAACATAGAAAAAGAAAAAAAACTATGCATAAGAAAATAGAAATAATCTATTATCCAGAATTAATCACCTTTAATCTCAGTATATTTTGTCCCAATTATTCCCTTTACATATATAACACATATACTTCACAAAATTGGACCCATGCTGCAAATAAATGTGATCTCTCTTATTCACTTACCTTTATAGCATGAGCCTTTTCCTAGAACATTGGATATTTTTAAATAGTATTGGCTATTACACGTGCCATTGAAAGAATGCATAATAATGTATTTAACATTTTGCAAGGTAGCTACCATTGTTCCAAATTTGCAGCTGGAGAAATTGAAGCTAAGACAGATGAGTGATATACTGAGACAGAACAGCTTATGGGGAGGAGATCCAGGATTCAAAACCAAGCCTGTTTGACTCTAAAGCAGATGCTTGGATGCCCCTTCTAAATGCCATTGACCCATCCTGGAGGTCACCAGCAGACATTTATGTACATCCCCATGGCTTTCTGTCATTCAACACAGCCTAGAAGTGCCTGGATGCAAAGACTCTAGGAGTAACCCTCCCAGAGTGCAACGGAAGGTGGTACCTGAGTAACTGACATTTATTACCCCCTAGTGGAAAATTTCAAGGAGTGTCCCAAATAGTCCCCAGTGAGATGGAGCATCTGCTGCTCACAGTAGTAACCTCATTTGTGCAACCTTTATGGCTTTTCTCCCTCCCTGTTTTCCTTTCCCACTCCCTTGCAGTGCTTTCCAAGTAAACAATGTGAGCAAAAGCCCTTGCCTGAGTGCTTCCTTTTGAGGGATGCCCAAAATAAGAATCAGAATCACTCTCAATCAGAATCCCTCAGAGTTGCTTGGGGACTTGCCCTGCAAACACTCCTTTGCCTATTTTACCATTTTGCTAATAGATGAATCTCTTTCTGGTGACCATAGCATTTACAATGTAATGATTTTCATGCTTATAGGCTTCATGGCTTAGAAAGCATATTAGTTAATTCTCATGCTGCTATAAAGGACTGCCTGAGACTGGGTAATTTATAAAGAAAAGAGGTTCAATTGACTCACAGTTCCACATGGTTGGGGAGGCCTCAGGAAAATTACAATCATAGCAGAAGGGGAAGCAACCATGTCCTTCTTCACAGGATGGCAGTAAGGAGAAAAATAAGTGAAGGGGAGAACAGTTCCTAATCAAACCATCAGATCTCATGAGAACTAACTCACTATCACAGTTCAACTATCTCAACCTGGTTCCTCCCATGGGAACTACAATTCAAGATGAGGTTTGGATGGGGACATAGCCAAACTATATGAGGAAGTTTTTCCATTTTTTAGTTCTAGTCTTCAGAAGAAACCTATTAGGTGAGCATGTCAGTTCTCATTAGGCCCATTTTATAGATAAGGTGAAATTGGCCCAGATAGGTTAGTGATATTATTTAAAGTCTAAAAGAAAGTTAATAACTATTTTATGCTATTTCCTGTTGAATTCCATTACATAGATTCTCTGTTATGCACCTTGGCTTGCTCTGTACTTCACAATCTGGAATAATATAGAGAGCTATGACTGATGTAATTGGAGAACAAATAATGATATGTTGATTAAAAATAAATAAGATAGTTATAGTGCTTCATACTGTTAAGTTTCAATGTTTTTCCCACAAATTCAATAAATTAGTAATACAGTTTGAACAGCGAGGTGTTTAACCTTATCTGCTAAAAAAGGATGAATAAAATATGAAAAATAAAGGTCACAGTTTAAATAAGGAACTGCCTCTCCCCTTTTAGTATACATTTCTCCCCTTAAAAAACTTTCTGTTAAAGCTAATTAATTGGTCAACATAAGATAATGTGCAAAAAGTACTTTATTCTGTGTGGAAAATTTTGAATCGATAGCACAAGATGGAGTTGCTCTGGGCAAAAGTCTGAGATTTCAATCACACTAAAGCTACATAGGAGTTATTAACACTTATACATAACTACACCAGCACATCTCTCACAAACATTCAGAACTTATTGATGATCTCTTCTCTGGAGGCTATTTCCCAGACTGCAACCTCTTGTTCTGTTTTTCTTAGGTTTTCAATCTTAAAGAATGCATCAGTCCTCTCATTTCAGACTACACTCCTTGTAGATCTTTCTTAATCTAAAACTCAAGATCTCTTCTTTTATTTAGACTCCAGCCTCTTATCTTTGACTGCCAGCTGGAAATTTTTATTTAGATATCCTAGTATGCTTAAAACTCAATATGTCTAAAAGCAGACTTTTGAGTTCTTTCCCAACATGACTGTCTTTGTCTATACACTCATTTACTCTAAAAATCTCGTATCTCCTTTGACTCGTTATTCTTTGTTCTCCATTCCCAACGACTAATTCTATCACTTTTTTCTATTCAAAATGGAATACCATTGCCACAACATCATGTAGTTAACCCTGCCTGAGTCACATCAACAGCCTTCCTTCCTCACCCAGCCCTACGCTGTCCTCGAGTTTCACTGCCCCTTCGTGTATCATTGGGGCATTGGGGCAAAGTTTTTTAAGGGGAGAAATATGTACAAAAAGGGGAGAGGCAGTTACTTTTTTAAACTGTGACCTTTATTTTTCAAATTTTATTCATCCTTTTTTAGCAGATAAGGTTAAATACCTCGCTGTTCAAAATCCCCCACTGACTCCATGCAGCAAGTGTAACTTCTTCTGTTGGATTCTCAAGATCCTTTCTAATATGTCTTCGTTTTGGTCCAATTCTATTATTTTTATTCTGCTATATGTACTTTTAGTTTTGATCATTGTCCAAAGTCCCAGAGATCTCTGCTCACTAATCAGAGTTCAACCCACTTTTTTTTCCCATTATTTTACACAGGTGCATAACACAGAGGCTCTCTGAAATCAGGGTTTAATTTCTATTTTCTGTTCACAAACAATGCCTACCACAGTGTTAAGCACGAGTAGAAGCTCAATAATTTTTCATTATCTCATTAAGTTAATGGCTACAACATGATTTCTGAGAGTTAAGGAGTATATATTGCAGGTGCCAATAAGCAAACCCACTATACTGGATATACATTATAGTTGGTACAATGCTTCATGGTTTACAGGCTGGCAGTGACTCTGTAACCCACTCCTTAGGCAGAAGTACATTGTTGCTCAAGCCAATGATTTGGCTGTCAGAAGCACAAAGTCCTTTAGGATCTAGTGGGTCCATTCTCTAGTTTCTGATCATATCCCAGTGGGTTACATAGGATGTTACCAGTTTGCCCTGGAACAGAGAGGGAAAGGGTGGTATCAGGGGTGTCTTGTCTCTCATCCTGTCTCTCCACTCAACCAAGACCTCATTTTTGCTGAGTCCAATTCTGTTCTCCTGGCTGTAGAAAAAAGGAAAACAAAAACTATCTTGTACTGGAAACAGGAAAGCAAACAAATACTGCATCAGGGGTCATATTACAAGTTTTATCTTTTATATATGAGTCACATTGCTTGGCTACTTAGTAACAAGGTCTCAATAGTAGAGGTGAGTTTGAATTTCAAGTCAGTGGTCACCAATCCTGGCTGTTGATCACCGTCTTGGAAGGAGAAAGGTTGGACTTAAAAACACTGATGCCTCGGCTCAAACAACCACAGATTAGGATTTGGTAGTTCAGCAGTGGAGCCCAGACATATGCAATTTTTAAAAGCTCCCCTGGGAAATTCCGAGCATCCAGGATTGGAAACCATTGTTCTAGATGTAGTAGCATGTGGTGTGTGAACATTGAAGTTCTTTTTCTGTTTTAAGACCCTACGATTTGAATGAATAAACCTATTGCTATATCAAAGAAAATGCTTCTGGGCTAGAAAACATGGCTTGATGGAGAAAGATTATGTTTTATATCACATATCACTGATTTTGATTATACAACATTGCAGGCTGTAATGCAGCTATATGCTTAAACCAATCACCTTTAGAAAGTTAAAGGAAATAGAACTGTTGGCTTGTATTGACTTTGAGGATTCTGAATGACTACAAGTCTCAAAGCCTATTGACCTCCTGTATTGTAGCTAAGAAGTATTTTAAACCTAATCAGAAACATCCTTTTAAATCCTTTCAAGTAGATAATGTTCAACATTGAATCAACAAGTAGAAAAGGTTCAAGTAGAAATTTGTCAACAAGGACAAATTCAAATTGTGTTCACTTAAAGGAAATTGATGTACAATAAGGGAAAGGGAAACCTCTACTTTCTCTAAATAGTGAATTTCATAGCTTCCTTGTAATTCCTGGAATGCCTATCATCTTCTCCTGTGTTCCCTTCCATTTTCCTATTCAGATAGTATGTTTGTATTTCCATATGAAATGTCAGATTATATCACTTGGCCACCCTAAGGAAGTTACCAGGAAACATTTTGATCTTCCACAGAAAGCCTTTATGCATTCTTGGCACCACTGTCAGTGTGTTTTCAACTTAAAGTATAGCCAAATGAGTTTTCACTTTGAAATAAATATAATCATACTTAGAAACTGAAGAAAGTGTTTGTTTCAGAATGGAGCTGACTTTGTGGCTGGATTCCTGGGAGTGTCCTTTATAGGCCATTGGTGCTTACCAAATCAATGGACTTTAGAGCCATGGAGATGGTTGATTTCAGGTAGCCTCACAGGAACATTCATTTTTCACTTCAAAAGAAAGTCCCACAAATTTGAAACTTTACTAGATATTCATTCCTGTAGGTTAATTTATTGCTAGATTTTAGACAGTTAACATGTTCACAGTCATTTATACCATAGTCTGGGCTAGTTCATTAACCACTTTGTGCTATGACCTCCAGCTGCTATTTTCATCGGGATCAGGGAGAATAAGATGAGTGGAGTCATTTCAGGATGTATCAAATTGGTGTGATAACTACTGGCCCCTCAATAAAAGGGCAGGAATTCTACTGAAGCAATTAAAGATGCCTGTCTGAGCCATGAAGTAGGGCCACCTGAGGCCAAGAAAATTGTTCCTCCAGGAGGACCAACACATTATATAATGTGCAAATATATACAGCTAGCCTCTAACTTTCTCTACCTCACTTAGTCACTGAATGGAAAAAGAAAATTGGTAAGCTCTTGGACTCTGCATGTCTCTATCTGGACTCTTGGGATTTTCTGAGTGAATTGTGAAGGTCTTGTTTCCCATGTATTTGACCATCCTTTAAAAAGTTTTCCACAGGAGCCAGGCACGGTGGCTCACACCTGAAATCCCAGCACTCTGGGAGGCTGAGGTGAGTGGATAATTTGAGGTCAGGAGTCCAAGGCCTGGCCAACATTTTGGTAAAATCCCATCTCTACTAAAAATACAAAAATTAGTGTGGTTGTGCATGCCTGTAATCCCAGCTACTCGGAGGCTGAGACACAAGAATTGCTTGGACCCAGGAGGCAGAGGTTTCAGTGAGCTGAGATGGCACCACTATACTCCAACCTGGGTGACAGCAAGACACCATCAAAAGAAGAAGAGAAAGAGGAAGAAGAAGAAGAGGAGGAAGGAGGAGGAGGAGGAAGAGGAGAAGGAGGAGGAGGAGAAGGGGAAGAAGAAGAAGAAAAAGGAGGAGGAGGAGGAGGAGGAGGAGGAGGAGGAGAAGGAGAAGAAGGGGAGGAAGAAAGTGTTTTACAGTACAATAGTGGAGGAAAAGAAATGTAGAGTGATTTTTCTTCAGCCTGCCCCCCTCCTTGAGATAGTCCTAGGCAGGTTGATGGATTTGCAGCGTGAACCCTTCCCCAGGTCTGACTGGGGCACCCCAGAGGCCTGAGCAACTTGGAAGAAGGAGTGTAGGAGCCTAGGAGAAGGTTACTAGACAAGTTTGCAGAAAAGTGGGAACTTCACCTGCAGTGTTCTTTAGCTCACTGTGACATCATTATCTTTCCACTCATCCAAGGTGACCCCTTGGAAGACATCTTAGATCCTTTGCACAGTCAGTCATCAAGCACAATCCATGTTCCCCTAATGTGCCATCAATGGCTTCTCTTCTCCCTAGAACTATAGCACTTTTGCTTCTTAGACCTTCATTGTCACCTGGGACATAGCAGCTTCATTCTACCTGATCTCCCTGTGACCAGTCTCTGTCCCTATAAATCCACACCCCACACTATGGCTAAAAGATGTTCTAAGAGCATAAATTTTCTTTCCCAAAACATTTCAAAGATTTTCTTGTCACCCCAGGAGGATTTTCCTAATAATGGGACACTTGGCACTGGTAACTCTGAGAATGCTTTTAGAGACTCATGGTGACAGCATTAGCTCATGTTAGATTCACAGCAGCAGCTTCCCAAATCCTTCTCCATCCTTCTAAGGGAAATATTTGCTGTAGGAGCGCTTTATGGCTGTCATACTCCTCAAAAACCTGCTGATTTCCCTTTTTAGCCAAGAGATAGTAGGCTTGGGCTCAGAGCTGTCAGTAGGCAAAGCACCTAGTAAGAGTGTAATAATACAGTTTAGTTTCACTTTATGGGTTTCATTTTCTTATATTTATGATGAATGGCGTAGGTTATTATATACAATGGTAACAGAACTTCCTTATAAAGTAAGTTTATTTAGTTTAAAAGAAGGTGAGTCCATTTAAAGGCCATATTAAGCAAATCATTAAAGAAGAGTTACTGCAGTACTCAGATTTGGCAAAATGTGTGAAGCTGATACTGACTGAAGTTTGGAAAGTTCAGACTTTAGGGGTTGCAGTCTGTGCCACTTAACATGGCATTTGAGAACTTCAGCATACATTTCCACTTCTCCCTCTTGTCACACTGGTGACCACCTGTCCTCTCACTGTATCATGTCACTGTGCTGAGTGACACACGCTAGAGTCCTGCCCTCCTCCTCACCTGCCTGTGACTTCTAATTCTTCCAGTCTCAATTTGTTTGTTGTTGTTCCTCCAAGAAATCTGACATGCACCCTGCCCATCCACTTTGGCTGTGAGAGTTGAGTTTTCTGGATTGACTTATGCTTAATCTACTGCATGTCGAACCCACTCCCATCCCTTGCTGTACTCCCATGGAGCATTTAGTTTAGTGTGGCTGAGACCCATGTAAAGGAATGATGTGCCATTCTCCATATAGATAATATCTAAGTAATCTCCACAATAGTAGTACTAGAAAAGAGGACTGTGACGCTAATATCACAGATAAGAGAACACGAGGCACAGAGATTGCCTTTCTCATGGCCATAGAACTACAAATGAATAGTACCCAGCTATGCCAAGGGAGAAGGCAGGGGAGCAGCATACTTTTGGACAGGTGCTCGTGGTTCAAGGCACACTTAAATGTAAATACATCTGGATGTCATCATCTTGACTATTCGTCACCATACAAAGGAGTTAAGGTATCAGAGGCTGTGCCTGAAGCCAGTAATGCCCAAAACTCTTCTCCCTTCTGCCTGTGAAGCAGAGATGACACAGTCTCTGAGTACACATGGTCCCAGCCCCTGACAGGAAGCAACTGTTATTCTTATGGGAGACTCAGCAACACAGACATTTACTAGTGCCTATGAACATTGCTGCTGGATACTCTAGGGGGCAGGCTGGGAGAAACTGATTGCATTTCCCGATACTTTAAAATAACTTTATTATTTCTCATCCAATCTAAATGCTCACTGCTTTAGACTAGCAGTGTGTTTTCATTTCATTTCATTTGCACTATCTAATTTCTGCTCATATCCACCCTGGGATAGCTGGCCTTTTCATGTAAAGCAGGGCATGCGTTTTTAGTCTGCAGTTAACTGAAACTCAGAGAAGCTAAACATTTTGTCCAAGATTATACAACTGCTTAATTCTAAGAGCTGAGGCTTGAATCTGAACTGCTGATCCCTAAACCAATGCTTTTTCTATAATGCCATGTGTGTTCCCATAAGGAAGAGGTCAGAGTTTTGTTGTTTTGGATTCACATTACCTCTGAAAGTGACATACCAGCTGGTTGGGGATTATTTCTAGTCTAAAATGGCATGGGAAAAGATAAGGATCACTTACAACATATCCTAGATTTGATGTCTTCATGAACCACAGTTCAGCAAAACATTCTGTGGAATGGTTGCACCCAGATTGGCATGGTTTTGAGACATCATCGGTGCTGCCACAGGGAGCCAGAAAAAATTCATTTCCAGTATGGCCAGGCACCCTGTCTGCTTTGTGACCCGTCAGTTGGGTCTAACATTCAACTCCTTCCTAATTTCTCTCCTGCTGTTCATTTCCCACCAACAAGTTCAATCTCAACAGCTACGGCACTGGCAATGTCTAGAGTCCCAGCAGCTGGACTCTGTGCCACTGTCTTCAGACAGCGATGCATAAACTAAGCATCAACCATGGCAAAAGGCTGGTGTAGGTATAATGCCTACTGTTTATGATGCAGTGTAGAATATGGAGCCATTCCCTTAGCACTTCCTGCCCTCTGCCTCAAAGATGGGCTTGCATTTCCATTTGGTTGAGGGAACAGATGACCTTCCTTGAGTGTGTCCATATCCAGCTTTATCTGCTACCGCACACCCATGCTTTACTCTCACCAGACTCTTCTACATTCTTCCAGGGGGCTCATAACACTTATGCCCTCATGACCTTTAGCATTTCTTTATCTAGAATGACCTGCTTTATCCTTTCCATGTCTAAAAGCTCTGGCTATCTTTAATACTCAACTCAAATACCACCTCTCTGGGGAAGGTCTCACTGTTTCCTCCTCTATTCCTCCTCTGAAACTCTGTAACTCCTTAGTTCTTATACCACATATCACAGAAGTTGTGAGCACTTGCTTTAGAGTCATATAGAGTTAGGCTCAAAACCAGTACTTCCAATTACTAATAATAACACTAAGAACCCCATCAACTGCTCTGAATATTTCTTCACTCATCTTAAAATAGGAATAATAATAAGATCCTCCTCAGGAGACTGATCAGGAGCTAAATGACAAGGATTAATAACATACATCTATCATAATGCCACAATGTAGATAAAACATTATAGTAGTTTGTTTTACTTCTTTTGCTACAAATAAGATTTTCTACTCCGTACTTTGTAGAGCAGTTACTTGGATACATGCCATACACCGATTGCAGTGGGTTCAGTTTGGAGGCCTTCCAAAAGGAGTGAGTGAGGAAGGGAAGAAATAATAAGGATATGAAGATTGAAGCAAGGTTTTCATTTGCCATTTTCTGCACAAAAGAAAACTACTGTAGACTCATCAGTGTGCTCCTGCTCTTCCATGTTGCAGCCAGTTAAGCCAGAGTATCTGTTAATTTATTAGTACAGCTGCTTCCTCCTCAAGGCCCCTGATGCTGTGAAGAATCTGTAATTCCTGATTCCTGCCAAAAAAGGAATACTGCCTGCCAAAGAGGTTGCAACTCTGGATTCTCCCAATGGGAAGCCATAAAGATTCATCACCTCATCTCTTAGAGAACTCTCAGAACTAGCATCATAAGGCTTCCCCATTTTAATTTTAATTCCCAAGACCCAGAAACATACCTGAGAGGTGTTGTCTAGGAGATATTCCAGAGGAAAATATTAATCTCTCCGTGTAGATAACTGATACTTACATAGAAGTCACTATATGCTGGGTACTGTTTTTAAAAGGACTTTAAAGAGACTAACTCATTTAATTCTTATAATGATCATAAAGGGTAATCGCTATGATTATTCTCATTTTACAAATGAGGAAACTGAGGCATCAAGAAGCTAACTTACCCAAGTTTGAACAGCTAAAATGTAGTCTAGCTGGGACTCAAACTATAACTGTACCTCTGAGCCATGCCATGTTAATAAAATAGGCAGATAGCTGGAAACTCACTTACAAGGATGCAAACTTAAATACTGATTTAAACTCTCTTCTTGAGACTCAAATGCACTACCACTTTCCCCAGCACCTGTCCCATCATCCTCTTCCCTAAACTAATTTAGGTGCCACTTTTTTTATTTTCCTCTTATCATTCTGGATCCACCTCAATCCTGATCCCCCCACCCCATGACTGTGGGCTCTGAAGAACAGATAACGTTTTTATTCATCTTTGCCACACCATTGTCTAGCAAAATGTCTGACACAACAATATTTAATGAATAAATGAATAAATGATTGAGGATATATCTGTCTATTAAATCTTTGGGAATCCATCTATACTCTTTCATTTCTGGAAAGCAGGGACAGTGCTTTCTATATTTTTATACCCCTCTAAATGCCTAGCAGCTGTCTTGTAATAAAGGCTCCCTGAGTGCTAGTTGAAAGAATACATGAATAGACAACACTTTTCTTGAAGTCCTGGTAAATTTTACTCCTGCCTCTTTCTCTGTTCTGTGTCTCTCCAATGCTTTAGCCCCCACAGGCTTCATCTGTGTAGCTTATTCATGTTTAAAAATGAAGATGACACTCTACTGTCTTAGAAATATTCTAGACTCCATCTGCTATTTTTAAAAGGGACAAGTGCAATTGTGGTTACAGATCTATGTGAGGAACAGAAGGAATTTATCATTTGTTGGTGCTGTGGAATAATTCCAACATTTATGGTTCGTTTCTCCCTTTCTCCTCTCATCGTGTTTTCTCAGTTCCCAAGCTTGATAATGTCCTGCCATGTTATGAGAAAAATAGTACTCAATTTGATAGCAAGTCTGTGTTTAGGGAGTCTGGAGATACATTCTCTCTCTCTCTCACTCGCTCGTTCGCTCTCTCTCTCTCTCTTTCACTTCTTATCAAAAATGGCAGAGGCAGGGGCCAGGGTGCCCTGAGAGTAGTTAGCTGCCCTCACCACATTGGGTCCAATCTCTGTCATTAGGGGCGCTGTGAAGGATGCAAAAATAATTAATTTATTGTAGCCCTTCTCTTTCTCTTTTTCCTGGTCTCTGAATTAAGGCAAAGATGACTAGAAATGTCATCCTCTACATTCTACATGCCTGTATTTAGCTGGTAGGGAAACCTGAAACCAAGAGGTCTGTTGAGTCCCTTTTAAGTGATGGCATAAAACTCTGGTGGGTGATTGTAGCTAACCTGCAAGGTGGCCCGCAGTAATCTCTGCCTCCTCTTTTTCATGCCCTAGTACAGTTCCCTCCCATATTATACCAGGGTTGGTCTCTGTGACCAATAATACATGGTAGAAGTGATGACATGTCATTTCCAAGATTAAATTGTATACCTGCCGTGACTTCTCTGTTGGTCTTGCTCTTCCTCTCTCTCGGGTCATTCACTGTGGTGAAGCTAGCTCTGTGACTGTAAGTAGCCCAATGAGCATGCCTGCATGGTGGAAACTGAAGTTAATTGCTAACATCGATGTTGGCTCTTCTAACTCATCAAAGCATTGGGATGACTGTAGCCCTGGTAAACATCTTGACCATAATTTCACAAGAGACTCTCAACCAGAACCATCCATCTAAAATGCTCTCAGATTCCTGACCTCAGAAGCTGGGTGAGATCATCAATGTTTGTTGTTCTAAGCTGTTAAGTTTTGGAATAACTTGTTTTGCAGCAATAGTTAACTAATGCAGCTTTGTGGTTAGTTCAAGGAGTTGAAATCAGACTGGGGTTGACATTGCCACCTTTTAGCTCTGTGACTTCTGTGGGTTTCTTATTTATCTGAGCTCCAAATTTATCATTTAAAAATAGCAACCTCATCTCGTAATGCCCGCCTCACAGAGCTATGAGACGATAGGGAAAATACATGTAAACACACTTAGCACTGTGATTGCCATATAGTCCAGTGCTCATTAATTCGAAAGTAATTTAAAGAAACACTCAAAATAAATCTAAATATTTTAAAACCCTCTTTGTCTCCATTTGGGGTACAGCTAGTTCTAATTGAAAGCAGTAGAGAAAACATATTTACCGGTAAGAATTCAATGAGCAATACAGATGAGATGAGCAGGGAGTAGGTGAAAATGTTGGCTGTCTGGTGGTCTAGAAGCTCAAAGCCTAATTCATTTGCACATTAATGTAAATTCCCACAGAGAGATTTTTAACTATCCAGTAGGACCTGAACATTGTTTGCACAAAGGCCCAAACCCTGGTGAGATGTCCTGCTTGTATAGATTTGAATAACAGCTTTTATCCTTTAAGTATGGTCTAGCCTCAGGAAAATCCCTATTAGACATGAAGACATAGTTTCTTATTACACAAATGGAAACATGGAAATGCAGAGAACTTAGCCCCCTGCCTCAGGTCCCCAAATAGACATGCATGGGATTAGAACCCTGATCTTGTGCTCTGCCTCCGAGTCTCCTACGTCATCTGTGAGTTGCAAAGAGATATCCCAGAGCAGCTGAGACACATTCAATCCCTTATGCTTGATTTGCTAAAAGTAGAGTGACTATGAAGCCAAGCATAGCAACTTATGTCTAACACATGTTCAGTAGGACTCAGGACAAAGTATTGCCTGGGAATTCTGTTCAGTGCTCTGATTCTCACTCTCTACATCTCAAATGTAGTTTCTACAGAGCATGAGCAGTGACCAACACTGTAAATATAATTGCTCCTCAGGTGATCCAGATATGGTGTGAGGCTACTGTTGGGCCCATTTAATCATACTGGGGTCACCACCGACTTTTTAATGCTTCGGTGCTATTGGAGGTGCTGTGATTTTGGTGCTGGGATCCTGCTGACCGCTTCATAGTTCTGTGATGCTGAGGATGCTGCTGAACTTGTAAAGGTTTGGTTCTACAGTGCCAGGAATGCAACTGATTTTCTCATGGTCAGAATCAGCTTGCTGAAAAGAAAAGCTTTCTGTGTAGCTATTAATGGGAAGGACTTGCCAGCTGCATACTCACCTTGTGCATAAATTCCCTCATGATTACAGCCCAAACAGAAACTCAAGAGTCTGCAATGGTTGCTGGCTTTGCAGAATAATTCTCCCAAGCTGCCAGTTTTACACGAACTTTTTGGGCTGTATTCCCAGGTTTCACAAACTGGAGCTCCAGATATCAGAATTTGTTAGATACAAGTAGTTTACAGCAGCATGCTCAGAATGAGGACCAGCTAAAGTCACTGTTCTCTGTGCTGGATTGGGGCACACTCTGCTTGTTTCAAAGGCCATAGCCATGGAACGCTAAAAAGTGTGGTTAGATTGGCTAGTCACCACGGTAGTGTTTGCCAAAGTGTCTCAGATATGTTTATGTTATTCCTTCATGATCTGCATACTCACCTCTTATAGTCTTCCCCTCCCCCAACTTTATTGAGGTATGATTGGCAAGTGAACATTGTATATATGTAAGCTGTACAACCTGATGTTTTGATATATGAATACATTGTACAATGATTCCCATAATCAAGTTAACCTATCCATCACCTCACCCATTTCCCCTCTTTGGTGAGAACACTTAAGATCTACCCTTTTAGAAAATTCTAGTATGCAATGCATTATTATTAACTAGTCACCATGCTGTATATTAGATATCCAGAACATATTCGTTTTATAATTCTGACACATAGTCCCCAATTTCCCCCACCTCCAGCCCCTGATAACCACTGTTATACTTTCTATTTCTAATGATCAATTTTTGTAGATTCCACACATAAGTAAGATCATGGGGTGTTTGTCTTTCTGTGTCTGCCTTATGTCACCTAGCATAATGTTCTACATGTTCATCCATGTTGTCGCAGATGGCGAGATTGCCTTCTTTCTTGAGCCTGAATAGTATTTCCTGTATATGCATACACACATACACACACGTTTTCTGTATCCTCATATCTATTGACAAACACTAAGGTTGTTTCTGTATCTTGCCTATTGTGAATAATGCTGCAATGAATATGGATTGAAAATATCTTTAAGATGTGCTGCTTTTATTTCTTTTAGGTGTGTATTCAGCAGAGGGATTGCTGAATCATACGGTGGTTCTATTTTTAATTTTTTAGGAACTTCTATACTATTCACTATAAGGCTTGTACCAAATTACATTTCCTCCAGCCATGTACAGGGATTCTCTTTTCTCCATATTCTCGCCAACACTTGTCATTTTTTGTCTTTTCGATAACAGCTATCCTAACAAGTGTGAGGTGGTATCTTGTTGTGGTTTTCATTTGCATTTTCCTGATGATTAGTGATGGCGAGCACCACTTCATGCACCTGTTGGTCATTTATATTTATTCTTTGGAAAGACATCTATTCAGCTCCTTTTTTAAAAATTGGTTATGTGTTTGGTGGATTGGTTGGTTTTGCTGTTGAGTTGTGTGAGTTCCTTACAGATCTTGAATATCGGCCCCCTATCAGATATACGGTTTCCCAATATTTTCTCCCATTCAATAGGTTGCATTTCGTTTGTTGATTGTTTTCTTTCCTGCACAAGAACTTTTCTGGTTTGATGTAGTGCCATTTATTTATCTTTGCTTTTGTTGCCTGTACTTTTGATGTCAAAATTCATTGCCAAAACTAATGTCAAGGAGCATGTTCTCTTTTAAGATTTTTACAGCTTCAGTCTTATGTTTTAGTCTTTAATCTATTTTGAGTTGATCACCTCTTTTTCCAAATATTACTTAATGAGACCTTTCCTGGACCACTCTATGTGACAGTGCAGTGCTGCTTCTAATGCTTCCTCTGCCCTTCCTAGCGGATCCGTTCCTCTTAGGACTTACCACCTTCTAACAAACTAAATAGTTTCTTTTGTTTAGACTAGAATGTGTGGCAGGAAATTTCATTTGTTTATTTTATGTTTTGAGACCGAGTCTCACTCTGTTGCCCAGGCTGGAGTGCAGTGGTGCAATCTCAGCTTACTGCAACCTCCGCCTCCTGGGTTCAAGAGATTCTCCTGCCTCAGCTTCCCAAGTAGCTGAGACTACAGGCACACACTACCATTCCAGCTAATATTTTGCATTTTTAGTGGAGACAGGGTTTCACCATATTAGCGAGGATGGTCTTGATCTACTGACCTCGTGGTCCACCTGTCTCAGCCTCCCGAAGTGCTGGGATTACAGGCGTGAGCCACTGCACCCGGTTTCATTTGTTTATTTACCTGTGTTCTTAGAACCTAGAGCAGTGTCTGAGAACTCAAGTATACTCAGTAAATAGTTATTACATTAATTAATATTCGCAAAATTAAGAGAAGGAACCCATACTCTGCTCTGTAATCTTTCAGTGTCGCTAGTATATCATACCATCTTAATATCCACAGAACATTCCCTATGCCTTGCCCCATTTTGATCCTCACCTCGGGATGGCATAGCCAGCACTACTGTTATTCTCACTTTAACAAAAGTCAGGCTCAGAATGGTGACATAATTTTGCTAAATTCACACAGCTAAGAAGTGACATAGCTCTGGTGCGAACGAGGCATCCGACTGCCATGAGCTGTGACTCGAGTGTTTTCTTCTTACTGATGTGGTTAGTGACTTAGAGGTGATCCACAGAAGAATTCTGGAAATTAGAGTCTTCGATCTTTCAATGTCCAAACCTTACTTGTTTTCCCTTTTCTTCTGAAGAAAAATACATTCATCAAGCACCAACCATTTTACTAGAAAGAAAGATCAGAAACACATAGAAAACAAGATCTTTGCTTTCCTTATTAAGCAATTTCACATATTGGAAAACAACCAGGTGGAAGCACTGGGTAGCTTCGGCCTACTTGGTGGCTTGTAGGAATCCCCCCACAGTATCCCAGTGGGCTTTGTTTCCCTCTCAGCACAAAAATGTGGGGCGTAGTGAGCCAGGCTACCACTGGATGGGGCTCCAAGTGTCCAGGCCTGTTGCTCCAGAGAAGCAGAGATCCATTCAGGGACTCGGGAAAATGTTTTTGGACAATAGCAGGGAAAGTTCATTGACTCAGACATGGGTTCTGATCTTAGCTTTGTTGCTTGTCATCATGGGACCTTTGCAAAGTTAATTAATGTTTCCAAGTCTTGATTCCTTAAATGAGAAATAGGGTCAATTCTAGTACCGGACTGCCTGACCTAGAATCCTGGCTCCTCTGCCATAGACAACCATAGGCCACACCGTTAATACTTCATGCCTTGCTGTCTTCGTCCATACACAGGCATAATTTTAGTACCGTGATTATTATGGTGATGTGAAACTTAAACTAGTTAATATGTGTAAAGTACTTGGAAGAATGAGTAAGCGTTACCATTTTTATATTATCTGAGTCCATTGTTTATTATTAGCATCAAATGAGATACATGTGTTGTCTTATGTTTTGGCCTCCCCCAGAAACAGTTTCTGTGACAAAGATTTGGATGCAAGTGGTTTGTCTGGGAGAAGGTCTCAGGGAGCTCTGGTACTGGGCTCAAGAAGGAAGAGAGAAAAGAGTAGGCAGTTCACAAAGTGTGCTAATGGTTAGGGCCCTACTGCAGACATTGGAGAGTCTATCCTGCCTGGACTTCTGGGAAATAGGGAAGCTGTGCCTGAGAGCTACCCCTCCTAATGGGTGAGGGATGTACTTATTCACCTAGTCATTGCCATCCATCACTGACTGAGAGTTGCCTCAGAAATATTCATTCCACCTCAGTTCTGAGTTGTTCAGTTTGCAGACAGAGTATGTTCTTGAGGCCAGAAAAGCTATGCGGTGGGCAGCTTCGCTGTGCAGAGATGAGTGCTGAAGGGAGGTGGGGGGACTACAATCCTGCTACAGGGCAAGTGTCCACTAGAGAACCTGACTCACAATGGGTTTTCAGTAAATGTCTGTAACGTTCGATCTACCCTTTCTTAAAAGCTCTTGTGGCCAGATTCTATTCTTTAACTCTACTCTGGCTATACTAGGTGATTCCTCCAAAAGGAATGAGACAGAGATTTGAGGGCAGGTGGATAATTGGGAGATGACACCAGAAGGCAACAATTGGGAAGGGGGAAGTGAGGCAGGGAAGAGCAGGCAGACAGGAGAGGGTGTGTTATAAATCAGAGTTTTGCTGTGGGTGACTGAAGCTCAATCCCTCAGGGGGATTCTGGGGACAGTACAGGGCACACCTCAGAATCGATCATTTGTGCAAAGGAGCAAGGATGCTGTGGGATGTGTATCCACCAAGTCCCTGTCAGTCACCAGATAACGGCTGCTTTGGAGCATCGTTTCTTCAGTGTGATGGAGAAACGTTGCTAATCTCTCTCCTTGCCATCATGTTTCAGTGTGTGGTTAAATCAAATTAAGAGCTGTTAACCCCTTGGTCTACCCAGATTAGGAATTAGAAGTTAGTGAATGTTGCCAGCTCCTAAGTACATAGTCTCTTGTATCAAAAAGCAGTGTAATCAAGTTCTGGAAAAGCACAGTACATTTGGGGTATTACTGCTCCACCTTCGGCTTCCCCTTCCCCCTTAAGTCACCAGGGCTGGTCCTTCCTGATCCACCAAAGGCGACATGTTGGCCTGACCCTGCCTGACTATGCAGACACCTGTACGACCCCGACAGAGCCTCTGGCAGAGTGTCAGGATGAACATCCTGTTCACCTCAGTATAAACATCCTCTGCCCTGTGTTGCTCACAAGCCACATCCATGGGGCAAGCACATCCCAGATAACTGAAATCCTAGTTGCTAATGTCAAATGCATTTTCAGGAATGCTTTAAAGTTGAATCACACTGAATCAAACCCAGGGCTCACATTTCTGGTGAGCTCAGCCCATCCAGGTTAGGTTATGTAAACTTCGTAATAGTATAAACAAATGGAAGCAAGATGAAACAGATACAGTTCTACCAGCTCCAGGCTGCTTTACAGACTGAGCTGCACTCACTGTGAAAAACGTGAGTTGCCTGTAGGATCAGTCCAATGCTATCTGGGAACTTGTTATACAGAATAGCTCTAATGCAGCTGGCTTGGGAAGAGCTATGTATAACATCACCTTTGCTTGTGCTCTTTCTTCTAAACCATGCAAAAATGTTTAAAATTAATTCCTATCCTCAGCTATTCTTTCTACCTCTGCACCCTGTGCTCAAGCCACTCAAGTTTATAGGCTATTCACAGAGTCATCAGCAAATTCACACTACTGAGTTTTCGCCCATACCATTCTTCCAACTGGAATGCCTTGTCCCCAGGCAATGCTGCACAACCTGCCCGTGGTCCCAGCTCAGTTGAGTTTCTTATCTTTGTACAACAACCCTTTTTCACTTCTGATGACATCAGTTGATGTCTCATTCATGGTCTCATTGCAGTCAGCACAAATTTATATACGGCACTTTAATTATTACACCTGATTTAAATTATATGCACCTGCTTTTCCTAGGTTGGTCATGGATTTCCTGAGTGCAGAGACTCTGTACCCTTCTCATCTTTATATGTGACAGAACACAGCACACTCTAGGCACACAGTAAATATGTGTTGAATTCAGGACAATTCACACAACGAAATTGAAAGAATATTAATTATCTGAAAAATAACCAGGTAGCACACGAGAAACTCCTGAGGTGTCTCAGACCTATAAGAGACATGGCAGGAACCACAGGATATAGATCATATGTGACGTTCTTAAAAGACTCAGACATCTTTTTGAAATGATAAATTTAGGCAGATGGAAAAATACCAAGTAATTTTTGGCGGCATATGATTAGTACCAAAAACAACATAAATAATAGATTTTTTTAAAGCCCAGGATGCAAAGAAGAGAAAAAATCATTTCCAGATGTGATCAAGGATAATCATCATTATAAGGTAGGGCCTGAGCTGAGCCATGATGAACGAGTGGGAACTTAGGTAGGTGGAGAAAAAGCTGAGAAGGAGGAGAAAACACATTCACTCACCAAACCTCTACTGTCACAGAGGAAAACCTAAAATTCTTCAGTCTGTTATTCAGGGCCTCTCCTATCCAACTGTATAGCCTGGATCTACCTATAGTCATGTGTCCATAGGACCAGAACTTCTCAGTGCTTAGTAGGCACAGGCATTGTTTTGTGCACTAAAGATGCAATGTTGAGCGAGAACAGTTAGGGTTGCGTCCTGGTGGACTTGATAGGTGATAAATAAACAATATTTAATCTATGATGATGCTATAGAGAGTGATGAGGGTGGTCTATTTTGAATAGGATTGTTAAGAAAGATTTTTCTGAAAAAGAGATACTTGTGCTGATACTTAAAATAGTGAGAATAAGTTAGTTTTTCCTTTTTTCCAAAGAAAAGGAAAAACTTCAGGTAGAGAAGCAGCAAGGGTTAAAGTCTGAAGTTGGTAACAACCTGTTTTCTTCAAGGTCATAAGAAAATCATCATGACTGGGATAAGGGGTGTGGTTAATGCAGGTGTATTATAGCAAAGTCAAGACAGCGCAAAGCTCTGCAGGCCAGAGAAAGGGATTTGGATAGGAAAGCTTTGCAGTATTCCACGTCAGTGAAGGCCATGTCCTGGGTTAGGGCCATATGGTGGGGATGAAGATGAGTGAGTAGATTCAGACTTCACTTCAAAGTAGAATGAACAAGACCTGCTGAACTCTCGCCTTGACCCAATTCATCAGTAACCCATGTTACATTCCAGCTCCTTTCTTCCTGCATACCACACTCCAGCCATAATAGACATAGCCACCAATTTTTAAACTCTCCTTCTTCCAGCCACATACAAACCACATCATGTTTCTAAAATATGGCTTATTATTCATAGCTGGCTTTCAAGGCCATCCCATCCTCATGACCATTGAAATATTATTTTCTTCCCAAAGGCCTCCAAAATCCTTCATTAGAATTTATCTCCTTTCCTATACTCCATTTGTACTTTACCATCATCATGACAATCTGCTTTAAGATGGAAATATGAATACATAATTTTTGTCAGTCTTGGTAGTTAGATTCAAGTGAATGTCTCCCTTTATATGACTTTGGATACAGTAGACATTCCATATGTGACACATATATTGAATTAAAATAAATGAAGTAAAGGGTAAAATGTCTGGTTTTTCAACTTGAAGAACTGAATTCCAGTTTTCCTGAAAGAATGATATCCTCCTGGTGACCATGATATGATGATGACAATGATAATCATAATCATAATAATGACATTGATTATAACTGTTATTTATCTATCACATATGTGATAAGAAAGAAAAGCTTTGCAGAGAAAATAGTTGGGCATATCATGATTTGATGTGTTGAGACTGAGATAAGAATTCAGCCAGAAAAAACAAGTAGGAGACTCTTGCAAGACCCCTGATGCTCCTCTACCTGAGGTTCTTCCCCTTTTCTTTGGATGACTAACTTATTCTCGCCATTTAAGTCTCAACACAAGTATCTCTTCTTTGGAGAAAACTTTTTTAACACTGTGCTAAGCTCTTTATACATTTCATACTCATAACAAACCTGTAACACGAGATTTATTTTTATTTCCTTTTTCTTGATGAGGAAGCTGAGGGGTAGCGAGGTTAAGTAAATTACCTAAAATCATGCAGATGGTAGGGTAGGGCAGGGACTTAACCTCAGTGTCTTTACTCTTAGAAAATGCGCTGTGAGAAAGGTCATCAGGACAGCTGTTTAAAATATCAGGTGCTGGGGGATAAGAATTGAGCCAATAAAACCAAATAGAAGACTCTTGCAAGAGCTCTGGCAAGAAATGGTAAGTTTGAATCAGTACAATTCCCACAATGGAGAAGAGAAGATACTGGAGACACATATAGGAGGTGGAATTGACAGAAGTTGATGACTAATTGGATGTAATGAGTAACGGAGAAGTAGTTGAAGACCATGTCAAGGTTTCTGTTTAAGGCTGTTGGCTATTTGTTGATGGCATCAACAGATTTTGTGGAAAAAGAAAAACTTAGCAAAGAAAAATAGTTGGGCATATCATGATTCGATGTGTTGAGACTGAGATGACTGGGAGGCATCAGTTCTGGTATAACACTTGTAAAATCCTGAATTTGTTCCAATGATATTAATATATAGGAGATAATTTGAGCATAACAAGAATTTTGCGTTTGCTTATGTGTGATTTCACCCATAAAAAAACACTAGGTGAATGCAGAAAACTGCATCCAGGTGAACCGAACCACATAGGAATACCAAAACTCACACACATGCATACCTCAAATATGAACCCACTATCCCAGTTTGCAGGATGTGTTATGAGCCACACCCATCTACATCTGGCTTCAAAACTTTCCAAATGATTTTACAAAGCCTTGTTTCTACCACTTCACAATAACACAAAGTATAACGATTTCAAATCACATTTCTACAAGCAAACTTCAAGTCTTCTTTAAGGTAAAGTGTCATATTTATTGTAGTATGTGTGCATTTATTAATCATTTAATATGTATAAAATTGTAATATTGCTTTTTTTAGGTTTCTATCTTCTTCTCTGTGTTATTGTCTTAAGTGTATTCAGGCTACTATAACAAAATAACTAAATCCGGTGGCTTATAAACAAAAGAAACATTTCTCATAGTTCTGGAGGCTAGTAAGTTCAAGATCAAGGCATCAGCAGATTGAGACTCAGGTGAGGATTTGCTTCCTAATAGATAATCATCTTATTTGTAACCTCACATGGTGGAAGGGGCAAGGGACCTCTCTGGGGTGCAGAGAGGACTCTAGCCTCATGATTTAATCACTTCTCAAAGGTGTCACCTCAGAATACCACCAACTTAGGGGTTAGGATTTCAAGATATAAATTTTGGGGAAGACATAAATATTCAGTCCACTACAGTTACTGATAGACTGTTGTTCTTCTAACTCTGATTTTATACAAGTCCTGTTGTTTTTGTTGCATGATTTTGCATATTGTTGGAATGTATAAGTCACATTATAGCAGAATTGACTAGTTTAGTTGAAAATAGAAATATGAAGCTCAGAAAAGTGACAAGATACAGATTTTACAAGATTGAGCAGGTCAATGGTAGTCAAGGCCATGGGAATGGATAAGAGATCTCTGAGAGAATTATGAAAAAATAAAAAGGCTGAGGACAAGACCCTGGGGAACACCAGAATTTACATGAACAAAGAGCCAGTAAAAGAAACTAAAAATGAACTACTGTGAGAGGAAGAGGAACCTTGAAAAACAATGCTGGGAAATCATAAGGGAAGGAAACTTCTACAAGGAAAAGATGTTTGTAAAAAGAAAAGGTCAAATGATGTATGTTGATCAAGGAAAGGGAGAGTTAAGAAGTAGCCACTGGACTTTTTCACTCTTGTTAGCCACTTGGTTCACTTGGTTCTAGTTTCACTTGGTTCCTCTTGTTAGCCACAACCAGGTGAAGAGAATCTTCACCTAAAACAGCATAGACATCAGAGCCCTTTAACATGAAATTCAGAGACACAGAGTATATGAGAAGTGTTTTATTCAAAGCACAGGGTAAGCAGGATTGGAGGAAAGAGGTAAAAGGGCACAGTAAAGCCTACTAGACTGAGGCTCAGGAGCTCTGCTCTACTCTTGCATCTGTCACTTAATAGTTGCATGATCTCAAGCGTTTTCTCTAGGCCCTATTCTCCAGAAATACTTCATTTAATTATGGCTTATCTTTATTAATGGTGTAATTTGTAAATCTATCTGGAACATTTATTGTATTTTTCCATTTTTATAAACAGTTGTTTATTTAGCATAATGGTGGGGTAACCACTTCTGGGGAAGCCAGGCCTTCTGGATCATAAGGCCAAAAATGAATCATCACCTACTTGGCAGCAATATAATATAATTGTAGGCAAAGTGCTGAATGGAAAGGATGAAGAATTGATGGTTAAGGAAACATGCACGGAAGGATTTCAAGTTATAAATTAGGGGAAGACATAAACATTGGTCTTCCCCAAATCAGAGGTTGGCATACTGTGGCTCACAGGCCAAATCTGGCCTGTTGCTTGTTTTCGTAAATAAAATATTATTGAACACAGCTATCAGTTTAGTCATATATTGTCTATAATTGCTTTTGAACTGCAGTGGCAGAATTGAGTGGCTGCAGCAGAGACTCCATGATCCTCAAAGCCTAAGGAATTTACAATCTGGCGCTTTACAGGAAAAGTCTACTGTTGTCTGCCCTAGATCAAAACTAACATGAAAGATCTAAATGAGGCTGTCCAACCAAGGTTAGATGAATGAACCAAGTTTACCAATCCAAAGTCATGAACTCTTCATTCCACAGTCAAGGTCAGGATCACAGATTCAATAGCAGTAAGTTTGCATGAGTTGCTGGAGGATAAAGAAACTCTGAGCTATTAGTACTGAATACCCAATAAACAGGTAAAACTTTTTTTTTTTTTTTTTTTGAGATGGAATCTTGCTCTGTCTCCTGGGCTAGAGTGCAGTAGTGCAATCTATGCTTACTGCAACCTCCCCAACCTCCGCCTCCCTGGTTGAAGCAATTCTCCTGCTCCAGCCTCCCAGGTAACTGGGACTACAAGCAGCCACCACCAAGCCTGGCCATTTTTTTTTTTTTTTGTATTTTCAGTAGAGATGGGGTTTCACCATGTTGGCCAGGCTGGTCTTGAACTCCTGACCTTGTGATCCACTGGCCTCAGACTCCCAAAGTGCTGGGATTACAGGCATGAGCTGCCATGCCTGGCAGATAAAATCGTTTTAAAATTCAATATTCAGTGTTTCAAAAAGCATCAATGTATTCATCCTGGAAAAAAAATAAAACTTTATTGGAGTTGCAAAAAATTATTTTATTATTTTTTATTGTTTTAATTTAAATTGCATATGGCAGGTGAGGGCAGAGAGAGGCAACTTCAATTCTTCCATATTTAGGGCCTCTAAGGTCATAATTCAATGCAAGGAATAATTGTGTTTCCAGGTCTGGATGTTAGAGGCTGACCAATTAAATGCCACCAGCTCATTGTAGCTACTTCTCTTGGTATATTTCTCTTCCCAAATCACGAATTGTGCTTTTACGTTTTGGCATAGCTCTTCCACTTTCCAATAGACTACCTCAGTTTAAATTTGAACTCAACTGTATTAGTAGTCTGTTTTCATGCTGCTGGTAAAGACAAACTGGAGACTGGGTATCTTATTTTTTTAAAAAAAGAGGTTAAATGGACTCACAGTTACACATGGCTGAGGAGACCTCACAATCATGGTGAAAGTTAAAAGTTACATTTTACATGGCACCAGACAAGAGAGAATTGAGAACAAAGCAAAAGGGATTTCCCCTTATAAAACCATCAGATCTCAAAAGACATTCACCATGAGTAGAAAAGTATGAGGGAAACTGCCTCCATGATGCAGTTATCTCCCACTGGGTCATTCCCACAACACGTGGAAATTATAGCATCTACAATTCAAGATGAGATTTGGGTGGGGACACACCCAACCTATGTCATTCTGCCCCTGGCCCTTCCCAAATCTCATATCCTCATATTTCAAAACCAATAATGCTTTCCCAACAGTCCCCCAAAGTCTTAACTCATTTCAGCATTAACTGAAAGGTCCACAGTCCAAAGTCTCATCTGAGAAAAGGAAAGAACCTTCCACCTATAAGCCTATAAAATCAAAAGCAACTTAGTTACTTCCTAGATACAATGGGGATACAGGCATTGGGTAAACACACCTATTCCAAATGAGAGAAATTGGCCAAAATTTAGGGACTAAAGGCCCCATGCAAATTCAAATTTCAGCAGGACAGTCAAATCTTAAACTCCAACAGGATCTCCTCTGACTCCATGTCTCATATCCAGGTCACACTGATGCAAGAGGTAGGTTCCCATGGTCTTAGGCAGCTCCACCCCTGTGGGTTTGCAGGGTATGCCCTCCTCCTGGCTGCTTTCATGGCTGGCATTGAGTGTCTGTGGCTTTTCCAGGTGCACAGTGCAAGCTGTTGGTGGATCTACCGTTCTGGGATCTGGAGAACAGCAGCCCTCTTCTCACAGATGAACTAGGCAGTGACCCTGTGGGGAGTCTGCTCTGTGTGGGGGCTTCCACCCTATGTTTTCCTTCTGCACTACCCTAGCAGAGGTTCTCCATGAGGGACTTGCCCCTGCAGCAAACTTCTGCCTGGACATCCATGCATTTCCAGACATTGTCTGAAATCTAGGGGGAGGTTCTCAAACCTCAATTCTTGACTTCTGTGCACTGGCAGGCTTAACACCACATAGAAGCTGTCAAGCCTTAGGGCTTGCACCCTCTGAAGCCATAACTTGAGCTATATATTTGCCCATTTTAGCCATGGGTAAAATGGCTGGGACACAGAGCACCAAGTTCCTAAGCTGCACACAGCAAGGGGCTCTGGGACTAGTCCATGAAACCATTTTTTCCTCCTAGACCTCTGAGCTTGTGAATAAGAGGCACTGGTGTAAAGGTCTCTGACTCGTCCTGAAGACATTTTTCTCACTGTTTTGGCAATTAATATTTGGCTCCTTGTTACTTATGCAAATTTCTGCAGCCAGCTTGAATTTCTCCTCAGAAAATTAGATTTTCTTTTCTATGGCATCATTGGGCTGCAAATTTTCTGAACTTTTATGCTCTGTTTCCCTTTTAAAACTGAATGCCTATACCACTACTCAAGTCAGCTCTCAAATGCTTTGCTGCTTAGAAATTTCTTCCAACAGATACCCTAAATCATCTTCCTCAAGTTCAAGGTTCCACAAATCTCTAGGGTAGGGGCAAAATACCACCAGTCCCTTTGCTAAAACATACCAAGAGTCAGATTTGCTCCAGTTCTGAACAAGTTCCTCGTCTCCATCTGAGACCATTCCAGCCTGGATTTCATTGTCTATATCGTTATCAGTATTTTTGTCAAAGCCATTCAATAAATCTCAAGGAAGTTCCAAACTTCTCCACATTTTCCTGTCTTCTTCTGAGCCCTCCAAACTGTTCCAACCTCTGCCTGTTACCCAGTTCCAAAGCCACTTCTACATTTTTGGGTATCTTTTCAGCAGTACACTACTCTACTCATACCAATTTACTGTAATAGTATGTTTTCACACTGCTGAAAAAGACATACTTGAGATTAGAAAGATAAATAGGCATAATGGACTTAAAGTTCTGCATGGCTGCGAGGCCTCATAATCATAGCAGAAGGTGAGAGGTACATCTTACATGGCCACAGACAAAAGAATTGAAAGCCAAGCAAAAGGAGTTTCCCTTTATAAAGCCATCAGCTCTTGAGACATTCATTACAACAAGAACAGGATGGGAGAAACCACCCCCATGATTCAGTTATCTCCCACTTGGTCCCTCCCACAGTATGGGAATTATGGGAGCTACAATTCAAGATGAGATTTGAGTGGGGACACAGCTGAACCATATCACTCATCATTTTCTGTTACTTTGGGTAAAAACTTAACCTCTTTCTGCCTTCTGTTTTTCATCTATAAATTGGGGATAGTTGTATTTACTCAGGAGATAATCAATATCAAGTGCTTAGAACCGAGTCTGGCACCTATCCAAGCATTGAGAAAATGTTAGTTGTTTAAAATGCCTATTTAAATATCCAATATACTTTCTTCAAAGAACTGAAAAGGGGCAGTTGGGATAAATTAGTTTTCTTCCCTCTATCAACATTGGATCTTTGAAGTAAAACCATATTTGTATAAAAATTGTCTTTTATATCCACTATTCTATCCATAAGGGTGCAAACTACTTTTGAAAATATTTCAGTCCAGAAGAAAAGGAAGAGAAGAAACTAACAGTGACTAATATTTCAAGTGCTATGCTATATAATATTATCTACTTACATCATTAGAATAAGCCTGTACAGTAGGTATGACTCTCATTTCACAAATAAGAAAACCAAGGCTTAGAGAATTACTTTTTATCTTGCCCAAAACACATAGTGGCTAGCCCTGCCATGACTCGAAAGATTGTCCTAGGTTTTTTTGGCTTTATCAGTGGTACTCAGCTAGGAATGATTTTACCTTCCAGGGGACATTTGGCACTGTGAAGCTAAAGAGGTGGAGCAGGCATGTCATTGACATCTAGTAGGTAGAGGCCAGGGTGCTGCTAAATACCTGTATTCGCCTTTTCTCACGCTGCTAATAAAGTCATACCTGAGACTGGTAATTCATAAAAGAAAGAGGTTTTATAGACTGACAGTTTCACATGGCTGGGGAAGCCTCACAATCATGGCAGCAGGCAACGGAGAAGTGAGGCAAAAGCACATCTTACATGGCAGGAGGCAAGAGAGCATGTGCAGGGGAAATCCCCTTTATAAAACCATCAGATTTCATGAGACTTATTCACTATGATGAGAACAGCATGGAAAAACCCACCCTATGATTCAATTACATCCCACTGGGTCCCTCCCACAACAGATGGAGATTATTACAATTCAAGGTGAGATTTGGGTGGGGACACAGCCAAACCATATCCATACCCTACAATGCACGGAGCAGCTCCAAATTATCTGGCCCAAAATGTGCATGGTGCTAAGGCTGGGAAACCTTGAGCTTCATTAGAGAATTATTTTAAAAAGAAAATGTGTAAAAACAAACAACAAAAATAACCATGCAAATAAGATTTCTGAAGGACTTGCTGAATGGTTTCAGTTGATCCTTATTTGAAGTTATTGGTAAATTGACTCTTAAGTTTGATGTTTAACATCTTTTCTTAGCTTTGTCCACTGTTCTCTGAGACTTGTTAGTATGGCTCTTTATAAAAGGCTTGGAGAGCCTTTCGAGGAGAGAAGAAGATGTTATTTATTACAAATACCATGTGGACATTGCCGTGTACTAGCAGAATTCCCTCAGAAAAAGCTGAGAATGCCAGACATGCTTCCCAAGGCCACTGTGAATAATGCTGTGACAAGCAGTGATACTTAGAGAGAGTACTTTGGGGTATTTTTTTACTAACTAATTGTGTTTGTGATTCGTGTCTCTTTGAGACTCTGGCAGACAGGCAAATGCTGTTGCTCCCTCATCCAAGTGCTCTTCAAAGCATAAAGGCACTTCTCCCACAGCTGTCATGAGTGTTGGTTACTAAGGTCTTATAGCTACTCCCTTCTTAGGGAATTGTCCTCCATGGAATGGGAGCTTTTCACCAGAGAGGTGACATCCCATCCTATTAAGTGGCCAAAGGCCAAGGACTGACAAAGGGGTATGAAAGGCTGGTTTCCTTGCTTTTAGGAGGACCAATTCTACAGTATACTTCATATTCCAAAGTTCTGCATAAGACCAGGCTAAAGCTAGATTCCTGGTAAGACTACATCCTTGTTTAGAGTCTCCCCCGGCCCTATTCTGCTTTCTATACTCCCCTGCTCTGGATAGTAGCCCCTAATAAAACACTTTCACCAAAATACCCACTGCAGGCTCTCATATTATGGAACATGACCCAAAACACATTGGGTCCATGTATCCAAATGATGAATATTACAGGTGCCTCTTTTTCCATAACAACATTCTCCCTGCTCTGCTACATCTCTGTGGTTTTTTAGCCAGGGGGTTAAAGGAGATGTATGGTGATGATCAGAGCTCAGAAAAGTTTGGTTAGAGATGACAGCATATTCTGCTTGCTAATCAGAGGACTGCTGGGAGCCTGTCTCTCCAAACTCAAACTTTTCTCTGAGAGAAGTTTGTCTCCTTGGCCTGAATCCAGACCCTGAGGCAATTGCAGTTTTGTCAGACTCCCAGTTCCCATCGAACTTAATGAAGAGGAATTTTCCTTACTTCACTATTCCTACTAAGTTTACACATTTAGTATTGTCAGCACAAAATAGTCCGTAAAATTTTGTATTCTTTAATACGGTTATTAATTATATCTTATGTGAATAGATCAAATTTAATTGTTTCCCCTTTTCATCCATGATACCTAAAGTATTAGAAAAATATCCTTACCTAGTTGTAATGCTCATTCCACAAACACATGATCACCAAATAATTAACAGAACAATTCGTACTATTTCTTAAGTATAATTTTGCAAGCAATACTTGATAAGTGTGGGATTTTTTTTTTCTTTTTTTTTTTAATGTTAGGTTTTTAAAATGTACCGCCATCATGTTAAGAGGAAATTTATGATTTTTCTTTCTACTCTGACCACACACACATTTCTAGTGGGATTTTTTTTTTTTTGGTCTAAGTGAAAGCATACATTCATTTGTTCACTCCTTGCCATTATTCTAATAACTTTTCTGTCCAGGCACTGCTTCAGGCACTGAAGAGACAAAGATGAGTAAACAGCAAAGCCTCTACCCTGTTGGAACGCACTTTCTCATAGGGAACCAGATAATAAATAGAATACACTAACAAAATAATGTTAGCTCTTGATAAATAAAATGAAGAAACATTCAGGAGACTAACCCCTCACTTTAATGAAGGGGGCAATAATTTAGTTAAGATTGTGACTTAATGTTTCTCTAATGAGATGACAATTTAAGTGAGATATCTGAATGACGAGAGGGAGTAAGATATTTGGATAACTGGGGAAGAGCTTTTCAGGCCGGGATCAACTAATGTCAAATTCCTGAGACTAAAACATAATTGGCAGGCTCATGGATCATGGGAGAAGGTCAATGGCTGAAGCACAAAGAGCAAGATGGACAGTAGGGTAGGCAATGAACTATTGCATCCTACCAGAGGTGATAGAAAGCTTGTACTTGTATCAGTTCTTTGCAACCCCTCCCACTGAAGGAAAATTAGCTTTCTTTGTTCCCGGGTACTGAATGCCAGTAGCACCATGCTTATTGTGACAGCCAAAAATATGCCCCACCTACTTGCAATAACACACTGGGATACATTGTTAGTCTGAGTGGAGAACTAAGGTTTAAACAAGGAAACGGTCAGATTTTTATTGGTGAAGTTATTTTGGCTGCTGAGTTGAAAACTGGCTGAATAAATATAGTGCTGAAGAAGATAAACCACTTAGGATGCTAATGCATTGATCCATGCTAAAGATAATGATAACCAGAACTAGAAGTCATCAGTGAAAGTGGTGAAAAGCAGCTGGTTTGGGGTCTAGTTTGAAGGTAGAGATGACAGGATAATGCTGACATTGGAAGTCAAGTGTGAGTGAAAGAGAAGAGTCACAGAAAACACTAAGGCTTGCTGTTGTTACTAGTATTGTTGATTTTGCTTATAAACAAGTGTTAAAAATAATATAGGCAACTATTTTATCCTCTTCTTGTCATCTTTGCATTTATTTGCACGTGTGTGTGTGGATGTATGTGCATCTGCATGCTTTTATATTTGAAAGTGACTCTGTCCCTGGGTTTCTCAGCCTTGGCACCACTTTGTTGGAGAGCTACTCTGTGTGTTTTAGGATGGTTAGCAGCATCCCCGATCTCTACCTGCTAGATACAATTAGTACCTTCCTGCTTGTTGTGACAATGAAAAATATCTGCAGACATTGCCCAATGTTCCTGGGGGACAAAATTGCCACTAGTTGAGAATCACTGCTGTAAGCGAAAGTGACTGAATCTGTGGCCCTGGCTATGCCTCTAATGTGCTTGGCCAAGCCACTGCACCTCTTGAGGCTCCCTTGCTTCCTGTGTATTTATCATAAATATGAGAAAGACATCTGTTAACCCAAGTTGGAAACTCTATAAATTGGTTAACCAAGTTCTTTGTTCTGGGGAATTAACTTTCAGTGAATTTCAAATGAATAGTGCCCCCAAACTAACTTATTAATATAAACACAAAATTACTTCCTTCCGTAAGAAAAAAAAATTGCCCTTACCAATTAGACGATTGATTTTCTCAATTTAAACCATAATCTGAAGAGGTATAATTTGCTATTGGGCATTCTCATATCCTTAAATAGCTACTGTAATTTGCTATTTTCAAAGGACGATTGAAGACTTATAGCCACAGCTGTCCATGTGTGGTTTTTTTGTGGGCTTTATCAAGCAATTTGGTGCAATAAAGTTTATCAAGCAATTTGGTGCAATATTTTGGTTGAAAATATTGAATTATTACAGGGACTGTTGAGAATTATTTTGCTATATCACGTTTGTTCCTTTGTCCAGTGAGAGCTGCCCATAAACAGATTAAACTGTCAAAACAGACAGAAAGATTTAGAACAACCTCTTCTAAATTATTTCACAAAACTCCTAAGAATTTTTTGAAACTACTTTCTCTAAGTAATTGTATGATTTTTTCTCATCCACTCCAAACTTGGAATTGAAGGGTGTTCATCATCTAAAGACGTACTTATATAAATATACTGAGGCTGATATAGGTCCACCTGTAACCTGTCATCAGAGTGGAGCTGGAACCATAGCTTAGAACTCTTCTTCTTAGGTCTTGAGTTTTGCTTACCACAGCTACAATGTCTATTGCTTTGCCAGATATTGAGGAAGCAGGCAAGCACACAGATTTGTGGGATGGGTTATAAAAGTATATTTACAAATAATGGATAAAGCAGAAAGTCAAATAACATGGCTACATAGGTGTGCATATGTTGTAAGATGGCTAAGAGCTATTCTCTCCCTCCCTCCATCTCTCTCTCTCTGTCTCTCTCTCTTTGTGTGTGTGTATGTTCTTTATTTGGAAGACCTATATGCAGGCTTTCTACTTTATGAAATCTACAGATGCTTTTTTATTAAATAAAAAAATAAATCAGTTTTCTATATTTAGCCTTACATTCTAGTTTCTCTAAGCTTGATCACTTCCAGAGACATTTAAGGGAAGCAGAGTCATCTGGGCGGAATGTGTATGCCCCTTTTAGGCTTTTCCTGAATTTTATGCCAGGGATTTCCTTCCTGACCTTATTCAGTGGTCAATTTTTGATGCTAAATGGTGGATTGATTTGTGCCATTGATTACTTTAAATTAAGAATCTATGTGTTTAGAGTAGTACCACTAGGGCTGGATTTGGTGATTTTGACATGGATAACCTTGAGATGATGTTCATTATTCCAGTGACAATGAGGCAATCAAACTTAAGGAAAATGGCAGTCGCGTGGCCCACCACAACAAAGATCCAAGATTAATTAAGGATCTTGACTCTGAAGAGCTCTGTGGAACAGGGGTCTATCTGGAAAAGTGGTCACATGAGGAAACAGAATACATTCACAGCCTAAGGCAGATCATCAGCATACCTTAGAATCCATTGTATCTAATCATTGGAAGTTCTAAAATTCTCATTGGCCAGAGGAATTTCAAAGAAATGATTACTCTTTATTCTTTCATTCAACAAATATTTCAAAGACTAATTTTCACAGAGCTTAATGCTAGGCAGCAAGAAAAATACAAAAGGAATAGGATTTACAGCCTACCTTTAAAGAATGTGTAAATTTCATGGGTCAGATAATCATAGATAGTTTTAACCATAGTACATATACATGACAAAATAAAATGCGTTGTTGATAGAGGAGGTTGTCAAATATTGTAGAATAACAAAAAATACAATCAATTCTAGTTACAAAAGGGACTGTGTGTATAGTGTGTGTATTAATTAGGATGACTCCAACTGCAAACAACAAAATACCCAATTAAAAGTGGCTTAAACTTATTTTGGGAATCTTGTTAAAATGCATGTTATAATTTAGAATTTCTGGAATACTGCCCAGGCTTCTGCAGTTTTACCAAGTTCCAGGTGACATTGATACATTTGGTCCACTGACCTCACTCTTTGAGTAGTAAGAACTTTTAAAATAAGATTTTGTATTATCTTACGTAACAAAAGTTTGGATGTAGGTGGTTACCTCAGTAAGGGTACAGGCTCTTTCCATTCTTCCACTTACTCATACTGGCTTTTCCCTTACGGTCTCAAGATGGATGCTTTGATTCTAACCACTACATATAGACATGGAAAGCTCATGATTAGTAGGAGAAGAAGGATATCCTTCCTCTTGTGATCTTTTTATTAGGAGAAAGGCCTTTGCTACAAATCTCCCAGCATGCTTCTTCACAAGTTCCTTCGACTGGAATCATGTCTGTTTCCCATTCTTCACTGCAAGGGCACCTGAGAAAGTAGATTTTCAGCCTCTGTAATGAGAAATGGGCTTGCCTGGAAGAATGGTGGAGAAGATGATGGTCATTGGGTGAACAACCAACTATGTCTGCCACAGTGGGTCTGGGGTTCTGTTAGGGGAATCCTGAAGGGCTAGAAATGCCTCATTAAGTTAGTACATGGAAGGGATGACTGGACTTCATTACAGGGTGGGTCACTTAGATAAGGCCATATGCCTTAATTTACCTCAGAACCTTCCTGTCTTATTGGCTTATGCCTCCCCATACCCTCTTGTTTTCTTGATTCAGAACAGCAACTTTTCTTACCTGGAGTACTGTTATGGTTTGGCTATGTCCCCACCCAAATCTCAACTCGAATTGTACTTCCCAGAATTCCCGCATGTTGTGGGAGGGACCCAGCGGGAGGTAATTGAATCATGGGGGCAAGTCTTTCCCAGGCTATTCTCATGACGGTGAATAAGCGTCACCAGATCTGATGGTTTTATGAGGGGTTTCTGCTTTTGCTTCTTTCTCATTCTCTCTTGCTGCCACCATGTAAGAAGTGCCTTTTGCCTCCAGCCATGCTTCTGAGGCCTCCCCAGCCATGTGAAACTCTAAGCCTAGTGAAACCTCTCTTTCTTCCTGGTCTCAGGTGTGTCTTTATCAGCAGTATGAAAATGGACTAGTGCAAGTACTGTAATAGAGTCCTAAATGGTGTCACTATTCCCATCCCCTTTACACATTCCCACTATGTTGAATATAACTGTAAGAGACTTCTAGCCTGAAAGTGTGTCTGTGACACAATTTGCTCAAAATTATATTACAGCACCCATATCCTTTATGTTAAAATGTTAACTCCATATTACAGTCTTCCAGTCTCATTATAATTTTCTCTCTGCTACTTATCTACCCTCGCCTTTCAATACTCCCCACTAAAAGTCAATGTCTTTGATGTTTAAGAGAATAACAGAATAATTCTGCTGTAATCTATGATTAAATTCTATGGGTAGACAGATGTATACTTAAAAATTCCTTTTAATAACTCTGCAGGTTATGAAAAGTGATCATTGAACTTCCCCTTACGTGGAATATTTACACTTTCCAATCCATTCCACATGCTAAATACTTGCTCATCAGAGTCCTCCATAAATATGGCAGGAGGCTTTAATAGTGAGGGCTCCAGAGCCTTTTTACTCCCTGTGAGGGTGAAAGTCATTTGGAGTCAAAGTTCTTATTTCCTTAATATTACACGTAGTTTGCCTTCCCTTTCATGATTTATTAATTTTTACCCAAGACCAGAAGACTTTCTGCCTTATTGACTTTTCAAAATACATGATTTTTATTATTATCTTCCCCTCCTCCCATTACTTTTATCATTCTGCTAGATATAGCTCATAGACTATGACTGTTTCCCTCTCTGCTCTCTACCTTCCAAATATCATAGCTTTAGTAAAAATTACAAGCATGCATATGACATATTTTAGGTTCTTAGTAAATGTCCTTTCCATTCTCTTCCTTAGGTATGTATTGAGCACCTTACATCTGGTTTGATGGTAAGGAGATGAAGACCTAATACATGGTCTCAGCCTTTAGATGATCACACTTGAGTTTACCATGACAATGCTAGTTTGATTGTTGCCATGTTGGAATAATGTAGATGGAGCATTTAGAACCAGAAAGAAATAGTCCTTCTGTCCACCTGGAGAATCAGAAAAGGGAGCTCAAGATGGTGTTAGTGAGAGACACATAAAAAATGAGGAGAAGCTGGCTGAATGAATTGGAGATTCCAGGCTGTATTTCAGTGAGAGTCACAAGAATGTGGTGAATTTTAGAGAACTGTGAGCACCTAAGCTCAGCTTACCACAGAAGAAAGAAGAATGCTAGTGAAATAGGCAGACAGAAGATTATAATGAGACTCGTGGGTTTTGTCATGAAGTTAAAATGTTATCATGAACCATTGACAAATGTTGAGCAAGGCATGTAGCAGTCACATTAGCAGACTAGAAGGCTTACTCCAACAGCTATGCAGAGAATCGAAGGGAGTTGAGGGGAGAGCTACGGATGGTGAGACCTTTTAGGAGAATACTGAAGTACTTAGATGAGAAATAATAATGTTCTGAATCAAGACAGCAGCTGGGAAGAGGGGAGGGAGATGGTGTGCTGTGGACCATTAGATAGTTATTTAGGAAGTATATTTGGTTGTATTTTCTGGTGCACATGGAGGGTAAGGGTGACCTAAGGGTGAATATGTGGTGTGCAAAGAGAAGAATGTGACTTTCAGGTGTTCTCATTTTGGAAAGATCTCTGCTTGCTGAAATTGTTGATGGCTCCTTGAATACAAAGTTATGTGCCAGGTATATCCAACAACCTGTAAATGCAACTCAACCTTGATTCCTGTTAAAACTCCAGAAAATATCTCTCTCTGTTTAACTCTTGAGGAACTGAGTACCATGGCTCCTAGAAGCAGGGCATTGGCCGCGAGTAAATATTGTGCTTTTTCTCTAGGGTATGATCTCTATTTTTATTGAGCAACTGTCAGTAGGCCATGCAGCACTGCCAACAACACACTGAAAATAGAATGGAGGCAATTACCTCAGCAAGGATTAACGCAGAAAGTGAAATTGCACTTATGTAATACTCATCTTTCAGCCACTGAGACCAGCCTTCGGTTGGTTTTCTCTGTATCCGCATGAGCATCGTAACAGAGCAACAGCATCCGTGCCCATGTTGGAGGAATATACCCTCTGTATCACTCCCTCTTCCTGTGTTCTCTAAAGCTTTCCTCAGAGCAGACATCAGAACACTGAACTGCTCCCACTGATGATCTCCCAGCAAAATGCGGCAAACAGATGAGAGATAATATTAGCTAACAACATATCAGCACTCTTCTGGTGTTTGGCAACTGCTTGTCAGTAAACTTCAGGAAAATGCTTGCGTTCTGAGAGAATGTCAGGCCTGAGTGAAACTTTAGAGACATTCAAGCCAATTCTCTCATTTTACAGAAGAAAACACTGAAGCCTGCAGGGATCAGATGACTTCTCTGTGGTTTCCTTAGTCTCTTTTAAGTTTAGAAAAAGGACTAAGTTTAGAAAACCCTGCCTCCACTCCAGCAAGGGCATTTCCTCCACACCCTTGGCTGCTTACAATGAAATCAGGACCACAGGGAAAGCTTCTCTGTCAAATCCCTGAAACATCCCCAGTGGGTGGGGAAAACTTTAAAACAAAAGAAGAAAATAAACCCCATAATTAGAAACAGAACTGACTCCAGACCAGCTAACAGAAATATTACGCTGGCTTTCACAAGTGCTACAGAAGGAGGAAAGGAAAGCCTACATCAGCAACTTGAGGCTTACATGTGGGTCTGGTGGAATGCTGCCATTTTCATAAAACACAAATAAATAACAAAAATAGCTGTGATTGGAGTGCAAAAGAAACAGGAACAAACAATTGCCGAGGAGGGCCACATTGGCATCAATTATTGATGTCACCCTGTTTTGTTGTGTTTTTGCCCAAATCTCTGGCATTGAAAACTGAACTGGCTTATTATATCTATTAAATTATGGTAATAGGGATATTAACTGCACCTTGTCGGGCCAAATCTTACATCTGTAAAGTAACAAGAGGACATGGAGGATAATGGAGATCTTAGGAAAAAGAAAAATTCAGATGCCCCAGACACAGACATGGTGCTGCACTATTATCATGAACCATTGAAGAACAAGGACCCATAGGTGTATATATATCAAAATTAGATTTACATGATTCATAACAGCCAAAAGGTAGAAACAACCCAAATGTCTCCATAAACTGACAAACGGAAAGAGAAAATACATTATAGCCATATAACGAAATATTACTTGGCCATAAAAAGGGATGAAGTACTGATACATACTATAGCATGATGTATCTCCACATGGGTCCTATTTTAGTTAGAGAGAGAAGGAGGAGGGAGAAAGAGAGCA
Source organism: Sapajus apella (assembly GCF_009761245.1). Classification (NCBI taxonomy): domain Eukaryota; kingdom Metazoa; phylum Chordata; class Mammalia; order Primates; family Cebidae; genus Sapajus; species Sapajus apella. Next base: position 46,589,211 of record NW_022436944.1, read on the forward strand.
TTTGCCAGATACAGTGGTATCATATGTAATATCTCAATTGATTCTTACAACCTTAAGAGATGACCATTTTATATTTACAGAGGAGTCTCAAACACAGTACAGAGCTCTTGTGTAGCTTTCACCCAATGTTAACATTTTGCATCACCACATGGGCCTAACTTTTACCACTGTTTTGCGATATAATTCACGTACTTAAGGAATACGCTTCAGTGTTTTTTATTCACAGATACGGGACAACCATCAAAAGGAAACATCACACCCTTAAGTTATCACCTTTTTCACTCCCAACTCATGCCACAGCCCTAAACAACCACTAATCTATGTTCTGTCTCTGTAAATTTCTCTGTCCTAGACATTTCATGCGAATAGGATCATATAATATGTGGTCTTTCATGACTGGCTTCTTCTGGTACTTACCATAATACCATCAAGGCCCTTTCATGCTATAGCACATATCAGTACTTCATTCCTTTTTATGGCCAAGTAATATTTCATTATATGGCTATAAATTTTCTCTTTCCATTTGTCAGTTTATGGAGACATTTGTGTTGTTTCTACCTTTTGGTTATTATGAATCGTGTGAATCTAATTTTGATGAAGATTAAAATGTCCACTGTACTGCAAATAACGTTGACTGTAAACATGATTTTAGATCTACAAGGGTTTCGATATGTCCTAATACCTTACTTTTGAAGTAAACTGGCTTGTTCATTCAGTCACTAAGACCTTCCCCAAAGGGTAAGTTCTTAAGCAGCTGGCGGAGTACAGTCTGAACCTGTCTGTCCTATGAACTTGATATCTTCAAAACAGATAAATGTAAAGGTAATTTTCAGTGTCTTCTTTTAAACTCATCAATCAGGTAATTCGACCCTCTCTTTTAGAGATCAAGAGTGAATGGGCCAGAGAGATGCTTTAGTTTGGGTTATCTCTGATGAAAACCTTTTGGATAAGGGTGTGAATTCAAGTAATTTATTTGGAATGTTCCAGTAGAGGTTTAGGGCAGTGAGACAGGAATGGGAAAGAAGCCAGTAAAGGGTTTACTTTTGGGTAAGTTAGTAGCACTTTTTGTGGGTAATGAGTACTTAACCATACAAAGGACTTATGGGACACAGTGTACAACATGCCTTAGAGACATCCCAAAAGTGGAGTTGAGTGTGGGATAGCCATCAATTTTCATCAGTCATTGGGAATGGAGCAGTAAGTTCCCTGGCACTCCTCAAAAGGCCAGTGTAGAGAAGCATGTGCTTGCAGCTAGAAGCTATGGGGTTGAGGATGGAGACACAAAGGGATATGGTGAAGCAGCAACAGCTACAAGAGACTAAGGTGTTATGAAGTATCCTCATGGAAAGGCAAGAGGAGCAGGAGTAGAGCTTCTATCCTGATAATGAAACTTTCAAAGAAGTCATTGATGAATACTGAGGCAACATCACAGACCTCTACTTACTTGTCTATAAAATGAGAGCTAATTCTTTGTTCACTAAACCCTTGATATTTAAAGCTGCAATTATATATGAAGCAAAATATATATAATTTTGCTTAAAATTATGTATCTTAATACCTCAGTCTACCTTAATACCTCATGAAAGATTTCTGCCCTATAAAGCAGCATATTAGTGTATTATTGGGGGTTGGTAGAAAAAAACACGTTTTGGAGACAGAACGTCCTGGGTTTAAGCCCTGGTCTCAATATCTAGAACCTGTGTGCCCTTGAGCAAACTGTTTCATCTATGAGAACAAGTCCTCTCAATCCACAGTTGCGCTTCATCTCCACCCCAATGTCTGGTAAAAAATGAAATAAACTTTTGACATTTTAGTATAATGGCTGTTTTACAGCATGAGTTCAAAAAATTAGAGTTTTTCATATTTCTACTGAGAATAAGGAAGAGATGCAACAAAGAAATATGTTAACTCATTCAGCAAATATCAATATCCTACCCTATGTAGAATTCTATTCTAGTTGCCGGAACAGAGTGGCAAAGGATGCAAATCTCTGCATTCACGAAGTCTACATTCTAGTAAATCACAAACACTGGGATCCTGTTTTCACATTTAAGGTCCTATTCTTACTGTCTGGAAAAGTAGGTTCAGTTTATGTTGCTTGTTGGGCTTTTAACTTTGAAAAATGTAAGTTTATATTAAAGCATCCCAAAGTACTTGTCTTCAACTTTTAATTAAACATTTTCTGAGAGTCATTTCTCAAATCTTTATTTGATGTTGTATTAGTTAGATGTTTTTGGGTCCCAAATGATGGAAAGAAAATTTGAATGACTCTAAGTAAAAACGCAAACTTATTGAAATGAGTGGATACATAGAAAGCTATGGGAAAAGCAGAGACATAGCTGGATCTTTAAATAGCTGTATCCAGGGGCATAGAAACTACAAGGAATTGCTCTGTCTCTAACATCTGTACCTGTGTGGCAGCTTTATCACTCGTATTGCAGTGTGGCTTTCTCCACATGGCAGACAATATACCTGCTCTTTGTACCTACGATTTATGTCTTGCAGCTTTAGCTACCAGAGAGATTAACCCAAACCTCTCAGTTTTCTTACACAAAATTTCCAGAGACAAGACAGTTCCATCTTGGGGCAAGGGTTCTCTATTATATCATGCAACTCTGTACTTACATCACTATAATTATGTGGCTGGGGCACTCCTAGAATTGTGTAGGTACCCATATTGTCTGTTAAGACATAGAACCTTAAGAAGGCTGATTCTCATGTCATGGTCACCTTTCTGGCAAGAAGCATGTAATAATAGCAGCTCTGAAAGTTGGAAAAATAATAGAGATAGAAGAGACCACATCGTATTCAGTCCATGCAGGTGTCCATTAGTAGAAATGAGCCAACAATACATTACTTTCTGCAAATTTGTCCAGTACATTCAAAACAAACACGTTAAAAATGGATTATTCACAATTTATGTGTCAGGGAAGTAATAATAATGTATGTACTACACACATTAATGTTCTAAAGTACTGTGGAAATTCCAAACATTTTCCAGTTTCAGGGAATGAAGTAGCTCCCCAGTGAAGTAGCTCATGAGCAATATTGCCATTTTGGAAAATGAATGATGGAGTTAGAACGCCAAGGGATGTTGAATTACTCATCTTTTCAATAAGGGTATATCAAGCACATATTTCATGCATGTCTCAGAGCTGAGAGTTGCCGGGACATAAACTGAAAAAGTCCCTGCTCTCAAGCAACTTAGAGTCTAGTAAGAAGGGGAGACTTCTCAACATTGAGCCATAATACAAGTCAAAACAAGGCCCAGGTAAGATGGATAAATATGAGAGACTAGAGGAAGTGATGAGAGAGGACTAGAAAGAGACTTACGTTGCAGAGGCCTTTAAAAACACCATGAGAAATTTATTTTTCCCTATATGAAGTCATCATTACATTTTTAATATAGAAAATATTATGAATTCATTTAATTGACTACAACTCCATTTGTTGATGCGCTTATCTCAATAAGTGAAAGAAAAATTGATCCATTTGCCTAAATCTTTCAAATGATTAGTTAGTTCACTGGTTCAATTTGCCTGGTATGATCTGGGCTACCATTTACGATATCGTTTGAAGACTGGATGAATTTGTATGTTTGGTAAGGCTATACTGTTCAGGTTTTCATTATTTGGAAAGGGTCTGATCACTGTTGGAGCTCTCCTGGTGAACCCAACCACTATGCTGTGAGGAAGTCTTTGAGAATCTGTGGCGTGATGCACATGGAAAGCCCCGCATGGAGAGAAACTAAGGTCCCTGGCTTTCAGTGCCTGTCGAGTGCTCAACCCAGAGCCAACAACCAACACAGCCTGTCAGGTATATGGCAAACCATGTGAGAAGTGGATCAGAGGTACGCTTTCCTCAGTGAGCCTTGTCCAAATTCTAAATTCAGGCTAAATAAATGATGGCTGTTATTTTAAGCCAGGAAGTATTTTAGGGTGGTCTGTTATTAATAGTTAAGTGGAACACATTGTACAAAGGATTCATGGTAATCATATCTTCATGTTTTGATCCCATTCATCCATTAGACAGCAGAGTTTCAGGCACCCCAACAATTCAGATTTCAGAAACTCAATTCCTGGGCTCAGAGGAATGCATTTCCATTTCTGTAAAGAGTTTCAAAGAGAGAATACAATTTAAAATTCAAGAAATTTCCTTTACATGAAAAATTTTCTGGAACATATTGATTTTAAAATGGCATGCCCCCATTTCTAAAGAGAGTTAAACTGAAAACACCAATAAATCATATTCCCCTCTGTATTTCTATAACATTTGTAATATACACAGACAACTTGTACAAACCATCTATCACTGACCCAGAGGGGCCACTGAAGTAGATGTGAAGGTCATGGACTTACAGCAATCAGCTTCCTTCTCTAGTTCACCAATCAAAAGTTACAAATACAGCTTCTGATCCTTCCTTTGTCTCTCTCCCTCTCTTTGTATTGGCTGTCAAGACAAGGCAAGGGTAGCAGCCAATCAGATCTTTATATTAAACAGCTTATTTTGCTGAACTGGACTTGACTTCTGGTTGCTACAAAACAAATCTAAGTTTGTATTAGAGGCGACAAACTCCATGCCCTGTCGTGTATCCTTTTTATAGCATGGGTGACACCAACAGTCAACAAGTAATGCGATGACTTGTTGATAAATTAACAAAAACAGAAAGCATCCAAATCTAGAGGTTTCCTGTGTCCATAGTTAGTCATATTTTAATTAAAAGTCAATTAAAAACCAATTCTGCTGCTTTTTAACTACATAATTTTAATTTATGATTGCTATAGGATTTTTAAAAGACACCCTAATCCCAGTGCCATTAGAGATAGCCACTGTTAATACTGAAATATATCTTAATGTAGAAATGAGTCTACATATGTATATATTTTTACCAGAATATATATACATATATATATATGTATATATATATATATATATACATATATATATTTTTTTTTTTTGAGACGGAGTTTCACTCTTGTTACCCAGGGTGGAGTGCAATGGCGTGATCTCGGCTCACCGCAACCTCCGCCTACTGGGTTCAGGCAATTCTCCTGCCTCAACCTCCTGAGTAGCTGGGATTACAGGCATGCGCCACCATGCCCAGCTAATGTTTTGTATTTTTAGTAGAGACGGGGTTTCACCATGTTGACCAGGATGGTCTCGATCTCTTGACCTCGTGATCCACCCGCCTCAGCCTCCCAAAGTGCTGGGATTACAGGCTTGAGCCACCGCACCCGGCCAGAAAATATATTATACTTAATCTCACATTTGTACATTTAAAAGCTACTAAATGAATCTATTTAATATATTGAGATATTACTATGTATTAGACATGATGCTAAGTGCTTCATAAATGCTATTTCACTTAATTGCCGCAATACTACAATGTAAATAACATCAAACCAATTATACAGTTGATATATTGGAGGTTCAGGTCCACAGTCACATTGTCAGCAAATAGAAATGTCTGGTTTCAAACCCAGATTTGTCAACTCCCGATTTTATTTTTTACTATTCTATGTCTCACTTTGTGCATCTGAAATTTTTGACTATAATTATATTACAACCATAAGTCAGGATAATATTCACCTATTCACCTACAACATGATAGTGCCTGACTGATATTCCATTGTATAGATTAACAAAATATTTTTACCATTCCTCTCTTGGTAAACATTTGAATTTAGTTTTGCTTCTTTTCAATTTTCCACTAATATAAAAACACTGCAATGACTATCCAGGTAGATAAATCTTGTTGCTCAACCTTAGTTATTTCCTGAGGATAAATTTATGGAATTAGTCACTGGAACAATGGAATGCAAAAAAAATTATGTTTTCAATAGTAGTGACAAATTTTCCTTCAGAAAAACTGTACCAAATTACATACCTGGTATCCAGATGTACCTATGTTTGTGTTCTAAAATATCCTTTAAAAAACAAAAACAGAAATTTAAAAAAAAAAAAACAAAAAAACTTTAAACCACAATCTTTCAAATCACAGCATCAAAACATTTAAGAGACAGAAAGTATCTTAAGAGTCATTTAGTCTAATCTCTTGCATTATGGACCTCCGTTTTCATGGAGCATTAATTTGTAGAGGGTAGGACAGAAAACACCACACACACACAAAAATTTAAAATATCCTTAAACTACAAAGCAATTTTCTTCACCCCTGAGCAATGTAACACTGCTCAAACTGTTCTAAAATGTATCCAGAATAAAAGAGTCTCAATAGAAATGGGGAAACTTTGGCAGGCTTTCAACATACTTGACACAGGTCATGAAATGATAAAGATGTTTTGGTCATTCTCCACCTGGAATGGGTTTACTCTAGGTGCTGGCAGCTGAACATGTGTGTCTTGCTCTATGCAATTGCTCAACTGCTTGGTCTTCTTTTGCTTTTTGGAATTCAGCAAACAGAGGTGGGGTGGTCAGTGGGAGAAGATTTTCTAGAGACTGAAATGAAGTAAATATTTTTTACCTTTGCAGTAAAGTGGCTGTGAGTCTAACTATATGTGTGGCTCCCCCGACCACACCCTAAATCAAAAGTTTCGTCCTGGAGTCTCTTTAATTCTAGAGGCACAGATTTAGCTCATATTGAAGGAGAAAATGACCTTCAACTGGATAAGCTTTCTTTGAGTACCCATTAAATACAAAACACTGCTGGATGTTGCAGTGAGAACAAACAAACAAAAAGCACAGGGAATACTCATATGTGAGTAAAGAGATAAATCTATAAATGTATAAGTCCCGCAAGTGATTGGCGAATGAGATTCTGAGAGAGCAAAGAGAAGGGAAAGATTTATTCTGCCTGTAGTCAGGGGATTGGGGTAGTGGGAAAAAGCTTTAGAAAAAGGTGGTATTTGTAGAGTCTGAAGAGACGAGTTCCTCTGCCCCAAACTGGTGTCTGGTGCAGATATGATAAATAATTAAAATATGAAATTAAGAACATCACTAAAACCAATAATTTGACTTACTCTTAAAACGCGCGCGTGCACACGCGCGCACACACACACACACACACACACACACACACACACTGGCGTGCGCGCGCTTTTTTAAGGGGCCTATGGACTCCATTTCGACTGCACATTAAAGTCATCCCAGGAAGGAGAAGGGAAAATTGAATTTCACTTTCTGCTTTAGAAAGCTAGATTGGTTGAGGGTCAGGATCAGAGACTGCAACTCAACCCCAAAACTTCAGAATTGCAGGGGAAACTGATGCTGAGATCTAACAATGGAACTTGGGGTTGGGGGTGGGGGGAGTCGGAGGATTATTCATAATCCTCCCTCACAATAGCCGAGCACCGTGCTCGGCACCCAGTAAACACTCATTTGTCGAATTGATTTTAAGCATCAGCTTTCCCTCATTGAGGGCAATCAATCCATTGCACGTTTTGCCTCTTTGGTCAGCTTAATTCAGCTGTGATCTCAGTAGTTAGAAAAACAGGGAAGGAATGGGGCCATAGCTTGCTGCAAGTGGAGCTGTGCAAGGGGGTGTGAGGAAGGAAGGCGAGAGCAGCGGAGGGAGTTAATACTCCTACCTCAGCCGGTCTCCTCCCGCAGCCAACGCTCAGCCCCCGCCCCCTCTCTCCATTCCGGACCCCCCAGCAGCGAGGTGAGACAGCGGCGCCCGCGAGGCGCTGGCTGGGCTCTGATTGTCACGTTAATTCCCTGCTGCTTTTCTAGTCCCCAGCCGCCTCGCCCCTCCTCCCTCATCCCCAGCCTGGGTTTGGAGGCGATTTCCCTCTAGTGACTGAGCCGATTGCATCTGGGCAAGCGGCGCTCTGCCTCTCTCGCGTCTTTGTCTGCTCCTCCTGCAAGGCTACGGCGCCGGGAGCAGGGTCTGCAGCGGCCGCCGCAGCAACGCGAGCCAAGTCGTGCCCCGCACGGCCACCCAGGGCCGCACCCTCGCTCGGTAGCGGCGCCCGAAGACGCCAGCCGCGCCACGCACTGCCTGCGTCCCGCGCCCCAGCCGCCGCGCACCAACGCGGCCGCCTTCGCCGGGGAGCCCAGCCCGCCGCGCCGGCCCGGTCCCAGGTGGGCAGCTCGGCTTGCAGCTGGTTGGAGGTTGCGGCCGCTGCAGCCCTGGCAGCGCGCGCACCCCTAGGTATACGCACCCAACGCCTCCTCCCTGAACCACGAGGATGGAGCAGCCTCCCCGGCCCGGGACTGGCGCAAGGTAAGGTGCAGCCGCCTGTTGCTTTTCGCAGAGCGCGGGATCATCTCTCTGCCCGGGTACCTAGGCCGTCCCTCCAAGGAACAAGTAGAGGAGAACTATTACCCCAGTTCTAAGCCATGCCTGTCTAAGCCCCCTGATCCCTTTTGCGCAGACTCTTAGAGAGACCTCCGCGGGGAGAGATAGAGTCGACCCTCTTTGCTCCTTCAGCCGGCTGCTATGCAATAGTCTGAAAACTTTTGTGACCCCTCCCCTGCCCGGTGCTCACCCCGTGCTGTGCAAGTTGCAGGTTTAGTTCTTGCATGCGTCCTTCCCCCAGCCCCCCTTGCCAGATGCATCTGCCCATTTCTCCGTGTGTGTTCTTGCCAGTCGACTTTCCACTCCCCGCAGCTCTGGCTCCTGAGGCGAGGGTTTGGGACCCAGCAGTGCTCATCCTGCCTCTAGGAGCTGGGTAGGGACGGAGAAGGTAAAATAAGGGAGGTAGGACGTGGAGGATGGCTGCAGCCACCCCTGAAGCTTCGTCCAGCGCGATGGGAATCAGTCCACCCTTGCACACGCCACCCCCAACTCGGCAATGAAGCCTTTGGAGTGGCTTGCGGCTGTGCGCCGTGGGAACTGCAAGTGCAGATATGGGTGGGTGAAGTAAGTGGCTCAGGGAGGGAAAGATTGTTCCTGCGGTGGAGGAGGAGGCTGAGGGTCGGGGTAGATCTGCCCACGGTTGAGGGAAACGAAAAGGTACTGCTAATGTGGGCGAGGGGCCAGCCCTGAGAGGCCATCTGACAAAGAGGAAAAGGGATTTGAGTCCGGAGGGCGCTGGCCTGGGTATGTAAATACATATAGGGGAGGGCCTGGGTACCTGCGGGCTCTTGGAGACTAGGAATAGAAGGCAGGGATCCTTGGGTGCTTGTGAAGACAGACTGCTGAGTGCCTGGGATGGGGCAATCTCCCCCCCCCCCCCCCAGAGGCAAACAAACCTCCCCGCGAGAATCTGAATGCGTTGGCATCTTGGGCGGTGACTGAATGGTCAGATTGTGGACTAGAGATGCTTCTCCATGCTCTAAGAGGAACATAGTCCGCTCTCTTCTCTGGCATCCGCTTGCTTCTATGCTCCTTCACCTCCGCAGCCAGGTCGGTAGACCCACGCCCACCTTCCCTGCCAGGCACTCGGGAGTCAAGGATGTTTCCACAGCCGCAGTGTGGGAAGGGGACTCCTGTCTCCCAGGAGGAGACGTGTGTGCGGGGTAGTGGGGAGTCCCCAAAGCCCGGCGAGTAAACAGGGGTCCAAAGTGGTTGGAGGAGAGCGCAGGAGCGGAGGCTGCGGTGGGAGCCACTTTCCCCCTCCCCTCCAGGAATCGCACCTGGGCGGAGCGAGGGAGTGGGGGAGCCCTGTGCTGCGCCGGGGAAGCTGGGGAGCGCAGAGCTAGAGGGCGCGCAGGGAAACGCCGAACGAGGGGGTGCGGGCGTTGGGTGAGGGGAGACCCAGCTCTTAGACCTGGGATCCCAGGCTTAGGTGGATCTGCCCACCTTGCTGTTTCCAGGTAAATTGTTCTGGTGTTCCAGATGCCGTGGCGAATGCTTGAAAGGGAGGCTCTTTTCTTCTTTGCACCCCAGCAATCTGGAGTGCAAGACCGTTTGCGGGAGGGGGCGCAGTCAGCTGTTTCTAAGAGACAACCTCCCCCTCCCTTTTAGCCACCAAGCCCCCTATTTCCGGGTGGGGACCCAGTGACTGCCAAGGCCAGTGAGCACCTCATTTAACCCCTCTCTCTCTGAGGAGGTGCATGCTCCTCTCCCAGAGGTACCTTTGGCTCGGAGTGGATTCCTGGTTCCTAGTAACCCTACAGGGAAACATTTGGTGGTTGAGTGGGTTTGGAACCCTGTACAACCTTTAGGTCCTCCCTTTTCAGACCTCCCACGTGCAGACTTTTCTTACTTTCTCCGCAGTTGCCTTATAGAGGACTGCTGCTCCCTTATACCAGTTGGGAAAAAGCAAAATTCAGAGCAGTTCTTTTTTCTGGGTCCCTCGCCTTGGCCACATGGGAGGAAACGCAGACTCGCCAGGGCTTCCGGGAGAAACACCGAGGTCAGTCCCTCCTATTCTGGGGCACCCCTGGAGAAGCTAGCTCTCTGCCTAGCAGTGGCAAACTTCAGAGCCCCAAGGAGCAGAACGGGGATTCCCTGTGCGCAGGCTCCTGGTGCATCTCCGGAGCACACAAAGGCCACACCCTCACGGGCTAGGCCTAGGGAGACAGCGGGGCTTCTTCAGAAGTACCTGGATACCAGGTAGGATCCCAGACTTAAAACTCACGCTCCGGGAGATTTCTCCCTGATCCCCACGGACCGCTTTTCTCTGGTTGCTTATCTATGTCCTGAATTTGTGCTCTGGCCACTTCTTTTTGCATGTAGAAACAAGTTAGAACATGTCCCTTGGTAACTTGAGGAAAGACTCCAAATTCACACCGAGGTACGTTTATTTCAGGTTGCTGAACTGTTCTGGGGAGACAAATAGTAATACAGCCATCAGCGCTAGCTAGCAATTGTGGAGTTCTTACTGTGTGCCAGATACCACCTTCGATATTGTTTGTGTTCATGTTAGTTTTAACCCTCACAACAACCCTGAAGGATGGGTGCAGTTATTTATCTCACATTATAGATGAGGAAACCCACTATTGAAGAAATCAAGTGATTTGTTTATTGGCATTCAGCCAGGAAATGGTGGGGCTGTTTGGTCTGGTGAACAGAGCACACTGAGTGTGTCCCATACTCACAGACCTATTTGGTACTAAAAATCCTTTGTCTAGAAGGAAGCATGAGTGAGGCCGCTAACCCTTTACTCCAAACTACAGGGACGTACTATGAGTGCCAGTCCTGGCCTGTGAGCCCCTGTGAGTAGAGTACCAGGGAGGCTCATATCACCTCAAAGTTTGTTGAGCTACACCTTGGTATAGTGGAATATTAGTACCGGAAGTCGATTTAGAGAACTGGCTACGGGTACTGGGCTTCTCTTCTGAAACTCGTAGATATTCTCTTTTTAAATGGGAAGAGAAATGGAAGGAAGGATCCAAATACAAACGGAGATTTGCTCTGTGGTCAAAAACTAGAGGCAGTTTTAAGTAGCAACTGTGTTCTGCAAATGAGTGTCTCTCTGGGCATTGAGTCACAGAATTAGTTAGAGCTAAGAGGGATCTCAGATATCATCCCACCCATTCCAGGCTCGGGGAGGAGATTCAATGCTGAGCTCAAGGCCACTTGGTACATTTGTAGCAGGATTAATGCTAGAACCACTGCCTTTTGACCCTTGGACAAATATGCTACATTATACATAAATAAATTGTGCTCACTCCTGCTGTTTCTTACCATCTTAAAATTAAGAAAAGGCTTTTTATTTTTAAAAAGACTGTTTTGCTTATTTTCCCATAACTTCTTCTCAATCAGCATAAAAAGCCTATATCATATATAATGAATAAGCTACCACAATTGTGACTTTTTACACAATTAAAAATTGCAATAAAATATTTATAAGCCTTTAAATCAACAAAAATTAACTATGCAACCCTCTGAATGATTCTAAATATGATTAAATGACTTCTAACGATTTTAGCAAAGGGTTCTGTTAGGTTTAGTTGATCCATCCTTCCATACTTCCAATTATTTGTGAAAATAATAGAGAATTTTTCCTATCACAGGAAACATTCTTTTGAATACAATGGCATGAATTCTTAGGATTTCTCCTGGGTTTTTGACTTTTGATTAAAGTTTATGCTGATGTAAATCTGAGGAAAAACAATACATTTCTGTACTTGGGCCTCAGAAAGAGGAAAAATAGTTCTTTATTGCTTTCAATAATACTTGTCACTTCCTCGCCTACCTAGCCCCTTCAACAAGACGGACTTTCTCCAGTCACTTGGGGATTTCCTATACCTTTAAGCATTTTTGTGGGAAAGAGTTCTAGTTTCTAAGAACATCCCTTGCCTTTTCTCTGTTGCTGTGGTACCAGGATATCCTCCCCTTTGAGACAAACCAACAAAAAGTCAGCTGGAATAAACAGGGAGGGGAGATAAGAAAATCTTGTTTCTCATCATCACACTCGGGGATGGGGAAGAGTCATAGGCAGATGGTGGAAACGTGGTACCTTTTAGGTCACTGGAACGGCATTTCCATCTCTAATGCTATGGCACACCAGGACCTAGGCCATCCTACGGTGAGGGAGATGAAGGAAGAAAAGAAGAGAGGCAACAATATTGTCAGAGGAAGGATGGGATGGAGGAAGATGGAAGTGAAGCTTGACTGCTGAAGGACCCAACTGTGACGAGAATGCCCACAGAGAGCCAGGGTGCACTAACAGCTGCTCCTCTTCTTCCTTTTTTTCCTACCCTCGACCTTGGCTGCCTTTTGTGTCAGTCTAACTGTTCTGAATCCCAGAGCCTCCAGTGATCTCAAGGGGAAGCATTCATTTTGCAGAGAATTCATTAGAAATGAATATTGTTTTTATGCAAGTAGGAAAAACTTGTACAGCTGCCCCACTCTTCAGGAAGAGCCATTCAAAACCAGATCATCCAGAAGGATGTGGGGATACCAGTTTAGTTGGGTTGCAGCAGTGTGAAAAGAGATGTAACATTGAAATTAAGTGTAACAATATCCAAGACAAATGGTCACTGTCCCAGGAACCACAGGAAGAAGAATCCTTTGGAACCTGGGCAGACATCCTGGTTTCCGATTCTTAGTTTTTTCAGGAAAGCTGCACCCTCATCTTATTTATGTGGTCCAGTCCCCTCTACTTACTTCACTTTAGCTCTATGCAGTGCAATATCAAAAGCCCCATACAACACATCCTCTTTGTGTGGGACTTTTGATATTGTGTGGGGAAATTCTTTGGGGTGCGTCTTTATCTTAAATCATATCAGTACGAGTTTGTTGACATTTACAATAATAATTACTATTAAGCAACATGCTCTAAGACAAAGGATATGAAAAAATAAAAACTTTTATTCAGAATGCAATGAATAGATATGTTTATACAATACATAATATGAGTTAAAAGTCTCATTTGAGTTAGATATTTGAAAATAAAAAATAATTAAGATTCAGAATATCTGATCTTCTATTTTTAATAACAAGATAAGCCAAATAATAAGATTATGTGAAAGAGTTTGAAGAAGATTCTGGAAACAAAAGCTCAGAGTAGGACCTGAGAAGGTTTATCCTCACTGATTTTATTTTAAATAAATATAAAATATCTTTATATTTAGATTTGAATAATCCATAAGATTAATTTTGTATTCATTTTATTATCTGCAGATTGTGACTTTGATGAGCTTTATTTCATTGGTTTGGAGCCATGACGAAAGTTCTTATATCTGAGATGTTAGTATACATCTACATATACTTTATAAAAACTTAATGAATTAATACATCTCAACATGACAATGACATATGAAATTCCAAATCTGGAATCTTCTCAAAAGCTGATAGGCTTGAATGTACTATTTTTCCACCACAGCTAGTAAGTTAACAGTAAGGGCCATATAGTTCTTTCAAAATAAATAAATGAGTAATCACTGAAAAAAATGCCCCCCCCCCAATAAAAACAGATTTTATTCTTTAGGAGGATACATGAACAGATTAAGAAAGGTTATGAAATTTACAGTTTCATTTTATCCTAAGCTCTCTAAGCTACCTTTTATGTTAATTCTTGTCCAGTGCAAATGCCACTACATTTTCAGACAGTTAAAATGCTTTAGGTGCCTTTTATTATAAATAAAATGGAAACAAATATTATTAAAAATATGTGAAGCTATTCCTAACCATAGAGTAATATTCGACAAAGTGGTATGTTTCCAAATACAGATTAGTTTCCTTCTATTCTCTTTTCCTCCTCTACCCTCCCTGCCTCCCTCCCTCCCTCCTTTTCTTCCTTCCTTCCTTCCAATTTTAGGTCATTGATAGAAGTATTCAGGAACTTACTGAGAGAGACTGCTATACTATTTCAGGACAAATATGTCCTCTGGCGAGGACAGTGCTGAAAGCACAGTGCATAGCTCTCTAAAGCTAAAGCACAAAGGTCATGAGGTCTCATGGCTTTCCCCTGAGTCTTCAACCCGAGCTCTGATTTGGAGAAACAATCATTGCATTGTATAGGCCTGCTACAGAGGGCTCCCCCGGTTAGCAGTGACTAAGCAGTATGCTTTTCGTATGCTGCACTGGGAATTTCTGCACTGAGAAGAGTCCTGATCCAGGCTGCTGATCTTCCCTAGATGTCTGGCCATCAGGGATTATTAACTGGAATACTTTTCGCTCTTTCCATGATTATATTTAAGCTTAGGATTTCAAAGCTTTTATCTTCCTGCTACCCTGTGTTGTGTGGTTGTTGATTGGAATGACCAGTTTGTTGTTTTAATTGTGGCTCAGAAACAGTGTCTGTTAGTAAACTGAAAATGATTCCCAAAGGGAAGATGTAATGTGGACTGCTGATACCCAAAACTTCTGCTACAAAACCTACGAAAGGGGTATGGTGTGTGGCCAGCCAAGACAGGAGCGCCAAGTGAGAAGCCGCAGACAACAGCAGAGAAAGGTGGGGAAGGGTGGGGGCAGGAGAGAAAGGGGATTAAGAGAGGCATGGTAAAAAAACAAAACAAACAAAAAACACCCAAAGAGAGCCCAATACTTAGCACAGAAAGACTAAGAGATATCTGCTAGTAAACCTAAACCGAAGGATAAGGGGGAAAAACAAACAGAAAGTAAGAATAACAGAAGACAAAAAATAAGAGAATGGGAGTAATAAACACCTGAAGAAGAGGCTTATTAAAAAAAAAAAAAAGGAATGTACTAAATGATACCTCATAGCATAGACCAATTCAAAGGCAGCCTAGGTCCCCAGCCAGAGGGCAAGGTCTCTTTTTCACATATCAGAGTGCCTCATTAATATGACTTTATCAATCTTCAGGCCAAGGTCTCCTGATTTACCCCCTCGTGCCCTTTCAATCTGACAAAGCCTAGGGGCCCTGAAATGGTGTGATTAAATGCATAAAATATAATACGTAAGATTACAGCACAAACCAATTTTATTGAAATATCTATTTGTTGACTTATAAAAGAAACCACTGTTTGGGAGGCCGAGGCTGGCGGATCACAAGGTCAAGAGGTCGAGACCTTCCTGGCCAACATGGTGAAACCCTATCTCTACTAAAAATACAAAAAAATTAGCTGGGCATGGTGGTACGCGCCTGTAGTCCTGGCCACGCGGGAGGCTAAGGCAGGAGAATTGCTCGAACCTGGGAGGTGGAGGTTGCAGCAAGCTGAGGTTGTGCCACTGCACTCCAGCCTAGCACCTGGTGACAGAGTGAGACTCTGTCTCAAAAAAAAAAAAAAAAAAAAAAAGAAGAAACCACTGCTACTAATGTCTGTGGTTCTTACATAATGCATGTATAACAAGACCTGGTAGTGGGACTAGTGGCTACTGTTGTTTCAAAATAGGAATAGGCATACATGCTGCTGTGAGATAACTGTGGCAGCTGTATTGTAGCATGAAAATATGTATATTGGTGATATAATCACTAGTATTGCTACTATTGAGGTTTATGGCCTGTGTTCAAAATGGAATGAGATGCTCCATTGCTGTTTAAGCTTCACAAAGTTGCGATTTTTTCCATGCAAGTTTGTGAATGCCTTGAATTCTATTGGAAAATGCCTTGGAAGTCCTTGACCCCAAGAACTCCAGACAATGGTAACCATATAATTTATCATTTTCCACTGGGACAGTTTGCAGAATGAAAGGGCTCTTAGTTGTTTTTCCAAGACAGTAGGTATTAATTGAGACAGGCCCGGGCACATGGTAATATGGCTGCTTTAGCACGCTGGCATCTTCTAGCTGTGTTCATACTTGGGAATCTTCCTCCCCAGACCAGTTTTCACTTCTCTGGCTCAGGGAATTGGCTTTTTATGCTCTGTTCATGGGGATCAAAACTGCAGATACTGGTATTGGAAAGTAGAGAAGACCTTCAGCTGCAAAAGAATCCTGTATCAGGGCCACAATCAGGCTATGGGATACCTTTGTGAGAACTGAAAAATGGGCTTCCTTGGGGCAGCAATGGCCTCCTGGATCCTGGCCCGATGAGCATTGGCTTGTGTTTTAGTTCTCAGTGGCCCCCTTGGCTAGGTTCACTGTAGCCTTGGCCAATATCACCTGAAATGAGGGTGAATTATCAGACTACATTGCATTCCAGCCAAACGTTTCAGCTTCCCCTCCAACAATTTCTCTTAAGTAGGCTTGCCACAATAGTTTTTAAAGATTGCTTCATTTCCCTCCCCACTTCCCAATTATCAGGAAATGGCTTTAGCACAGGCAGGTAGATGGAGAACCATGGGAAAAGGTCAGGATCTGAAGAATTTTAAAGTAGATAATAAGGCCTTGAGTGATGAAGAGGGAATGGTGGTCATGGAGTGTTTCTTAAATAGATGGCTCATGTTGTCCAGTGTTGGGGAAAAATAATAGAATGTCCCTGCTTCTGGAAATTAGCATGTTTTTGCTTGTTCCCTTTGGTGAAATGGAACCTGCTTAGTAGAAGAAAAAAGCTCTTCTAAGAAAGCCTTTGACCTTACAGGGGTGGCAACATCTCAGGAAATGCCCTCTTTATGTATATGTAGACTGTTTGACTGGGAACCAGGCCACCTAGTTCTAGTTCCAGCTTTGACTCTAACCATCCCTTTGGCACTGGGTGAGCTACATCAGATGTTATGGGCTCTATTTCCCCAGTAAAAGGACAATTAGGAATTAAATGGTTTCTAAAGTCCCTTTCAGTTATATGGGTTTATAATGCCAAGGATGTGTCTGACATTGTTTTCTTTATTTGATGTCTTCTCTGTTTAAGTTGACTCAGACTAATTTCTTTGCTTGGGCTTTCCCGCCCTTACATGTTACATATCCAACAATGATAGATGGACACTCTGTAGCCCTGAGGGTCTATTACACCTGGAGCACTTGTGGGAGCCTACAACAGAAGGCTGAGGTAGAGTGCACAGAGAGAGCAAGAGCTGACTGACACAGGGACAAGGTACAAAGGGGTGAAACAATTGATAGCTTTTCTTACAGGAATAATTGCCATGCAAGCAAAATATAGGAAGATGAAGAGTTCCTAATATTTTGACTATGTCCCCATCTTGTGTCCAACTCTTTATAGCCATATGGTCATATCATTCTTTGCTAAAAACCTTTAGAGTACTCCTGCTTGCATAGAAGAGGATTTCATCCTTAGTATAGTTTAATAGGTCATTGTTTAGCAATGGGCACGTCTATGCAAACATACCCCCAAAGTTCAAGGAAGCCGAGAGGCTGAAGAAAGAGGCTGACAAATCTAGTTTCTCAGAATGAAACCTATAGTTGGGACTTATGAACAGAAGCCATGTCTGTGTCTCGGGTGATGGTGAGACAAGATGGTGGATCACTGAGCCATTACCCTCTGGACCCAGGGTTTATATGTTGTAGGAAAGGGGTGATTTAGAAAGTATTTGTAGAATCACTGAAGTATGGTATCATCAAGTTTGTTTGACTTAAGGGCAGAATTTATAGTAAATACCTGTTCTTACATAAGGAACAGTAGATAAATGGGAAAACTTAGAGACCTTCCAGGGACTGAAGGTAATCAGAAGTCAACATGGTGAATTAGCATCCAAGATGGAGTTGCTTTGGCCTCCACAGTCCTTTGTCACCTGACTGTTATCTGTCTCTTTACTTGTCATTTTCCTCAGCATACCCTACGCTCTGGTGTTTTCAAACTGGCCTGTACTGACAATTGTCCACATTTTCTCTCTCCAACTCTGTGGTCAGATATCATGTTGGCACCATGAAATCAGCCATGGTAGGATATTTACACCATTATTCATACTACAAAGCAAGCTTTTACCCCTAGAAAGCTGGTTGTAGATTTTGCAAGCACACACCACGGCCCCTGCCCCACCAAAAGATTTGATGTTCCTACAACACAAAGTGCTCTTTCACATCTGTCTCCCTCTGCCATTCCCTATTGCTGACAGTTTATCTGTCCGCCCCTCTCTTCTTTCTTTCTCTTCTTCACTCCCTCCCTTTCTTCTAATTGTTCATCCACCTACCCATCGACCCACTCATCCAGAGGTAGCCAGACTAAGTTCTAATTAGTCTTCTGCCATTTAATAGCTGAGTGAGTGACTGTTGGAAAATTGTCTAACCTTTAGTATGCCTCAGTTTTCTCTACCTGGAATGGATATAATTTATAGGTATTTGTGAGACTTAAATGAATGAATGTGAACAAGGTGCTTTTTAATAAGTGTCTGGCACATGAGAAGTACTACTTAAGTCATTGTTATCAGTGTTGAACAAAATATTATTGATCACTTACTGTGTGTTCAGCACTGAATATGCACATATGAAAACAAGTTCAGTACAGCAAGCATAAGAAAATGTTCAAAAACCCTGAACAAAGCCTGGTTAGTTATTTCAGGGATATCAGAATTGACTTCATGGAACCAGGGACATTTGAACTACATCCTAGAAGGCGATTACATATACCCCCCACATTGATTTGACAGATAGGGATATCCCAGGAGGAGGGAAAGCACAGACACAGGAAAGGGAACAGAATAAATGACTTGTTAAGGTTTTGCGTAGCTGAGCATGAAGTCACAGACAGAGGAGATCTTTGATCAGCTCTGGGTTATGGCAAGATCTTCCAGGAAGCGAAATGCGGTCTCCTTTAATCCGTTTTTTTTGTTTGTTTGTTATTGTTGCCTGCACCATTATAGATCTGAACTTTGGATTTTGCAAAAGGTGTCAGAATCCAGATCTGTATGTGCAAGCTCCTAATGTTTTGCAGAACTAATTAAATTAAAACTTGGTAGAACTAATTAAATTTAAAACAAAACAAAACAAAACACATATGCAGGCTACATTCAGCTTTCCACAGGAAAGTGGGCCCTGGGTTCCAAAGCTTGGTTAAAGATGATAAGCTCTGCAATTGAAATGTCTGGTTTTGAATATGATTCTGCCATTAGCTGTGTGACCGCAGGTGAGAGTTTCTTAAACTCTGTGAACTTTGGTTTTCTGCCAGATGGCTGTGCTTCTTGTCTTTCATAACTTGCTGTGAGGAGCTTTTTGGATGATGGAGATAAAAGCCCTTGCAAAGAATCAGACAAGTGTTAGAATTCTTCCTGAGTCCTGTGGCTCTGCTGTGGCAGAACCATACACTCAGTGCAGCCCTAAGCATAGTTTAAGTCACCCAAAGATACCTGAATGTCCTCACCTGCCTTGTTAATTTTAATAATAGATGGGGGAAGAAAAATGTAGGTGTATTTTTTCCCTTTATTCTGTTAAAAACATCACAAGGAGCTTGACATTCCATTTTCAAAGTCTGTATGTCAAAGATCCACCTAAGAGTTATTGATCGATTCTGCATGGATTCTGGGTGACAGGGAAAAGGTTCACTTCACCTCAATGTGGTGTGTGTTGGTTGTTTCCTTGAGATAGGGGGGAGGATTCTCTGAAAAGAACCCTGCTGCACTACTTGTTAGTTGGGATTATGTCAAAATCTGCACTTACATTTGTGTAATTTCCCGTCTTTTGATTCCTTTCCATTCCAGGCTGGCTTTGATCATACAGGCTTTTAAGGAAATGATCAAACCCTATAAAAGTCAAATTATTTCTTGTTGAGCGGCTGAGCTTGGTGGATGTTGGCTTTGACACTGCTGAGAGTTGGATATGTACCCATCTTGCTTCATTGGGCCTGGTTAAAAGCTCTCTGTAATTACAGCTTTGCAAAAACTCCAGGCTATTATAATATGTTGAATGTTGGTGTTGTCTGATCTGTGTTATCTTTATTTGTTTTGTTTTATTGCCTGATTTAACATGATCATAAGAAGCTTCAAAGATACAGGCAGGCCTTGAAATAAGGACACCTAACTTACAGAAGCACATTCATTATGAGTTTTGGCTCTACTGCAGAAATTTTATCACCTTTGCTTCAGAACTGACCTGAGCCTCAGAGTCTGTTTTAGTCTCCCCTGAGCCTCAAGCCACTTGAACCACAGGACTTCTGTGTCTGATGCCTCTATAGCTCCCATTTCCTACTGGCAGCTGGATCAGTGATGCTGTAGCCACTGCAGGAGTCCCAGAGGAGCAAAGGTTCCTCTTCTCTGTGGTGATTTTGAGACACCGTGGTTTACTGAACTCATAGATGAAATAGCACATTTGCTATCAAGGAGGTATCAAAGTCCTAACCCCTAATATGATGGTAACTGGAGATAGGTCCTTTGGGAAGTAATTAGATTTATAGGAAGTTATGATGGTGGGGTCCTCAGCGTAAGATTAGTGTTCTTACAAGAAAAGACACCAGAAACTGTGCTTCCTTGCTCTCTCTCCACCTGCACACACCAAGGAAAGGTCATATGGGGACACAGTGGGAAGGTGGCTGTTTGCAACCAAGGAAAGAGCCCACATCAGGCATCAACCCGGCTCGTATCTTCCCCAGAACTGTGAAAAATAAATTTTCATTGTTTAAGCCACCCAGTCCATGGCAATTTGTTATGGCAGCTCAAACTAAGACAAGAAATTAATATAGGTTAGCCTGGGCATGGATTCACCTTGTAAGCATCTCTTGGGATAAAAATGGACCTCATTTTTGCACCTGTGTATGCCACCAGCCTGGCACATAATTGGCACTCAGTAACTACCTGTTGAATGAATGAATGAACACTAATGAATTAAGTGAATAATACCCAATTTATAAATATTTAGAGAACAATTCATTCTAGTGCTGGAGACTTCCTGCAATCATGGAATAATGGTTTGAGATCAAGAAAAAATAAATTATTTTAGGATACACACACACACCCCAAAATGTTAGCAGCTTCTACTTTTTTTACTAGCTCACCCCACGGTGACATAATGATAGGAAAATAAATACAGTCAGCATGCTTTCCTATTTACCCAGCATGCAAGCAAATGACTGTTTCTAAGCATTTGCAATTTCATCAAGGTCTCCTAGAACTGTTCTCTATAAAGAGATGCTGAGTTGAGCTGCTGACTTGCCAAAACCTAATTAACTTGAGTTTAGTAAAATAAAAAAGTACTTCTTTTAAAATGAGAGAATTACAGGAGGGGAATTCGAAGGTCCCTTTTAATTTGAAATGCCCAGTCAGTAGGTTGCCATAGAAGGATGTGATTTTTCTTACAAAATGGTGACTTTAGGGTTATTTCTTGTTGCTCTTAGAAATTCCTTAGACACTGTGAGGAGTATACTCCATGGCTTCTGCCATTTGAGAATGGAGAAGCAATTTCCTCAAGATGCTATTCATCTTTATTCATATCTGGATGCAGATGAGTTCAGAATGTGTGGGTGTGGGATTTGAAGAGTCTGAAGTGCTTAGGTAACAGTTGGCGTGCCAGTTGTGTAATGAAGAATATGTATTGACAATATTAAATTGTGGGCTAATTCTCATCTTTTAGTGTTAAAAAAAAAAAAAAAAAAAAAAAAAAACAGAACAAAATTTCTAAAAGTGACAGTGTTGTTTTCATGCCAGGGGTGTTTCTAAATGTTGAGACAACAGTGCTGAAAAATGTGGGCCTCCAATATGCATCACTTTCTTCTGCCCAGCCTGGGTTTAGTGTGGAATGCCCATACCGCTTTCTTTTTAACTGGAGAGTGCTGTAGTGTTTTTGTTTCTTTGTTTTTGAGACAGAATCTAGCTTTGTTGCCCAGGCTGGAATGCAGTGGCATGATCTCACCTCACTGCAACATTTGCCTGCCACGTTCAAGTGATTCTCTTGCCTCAGCCTCCCAGTAGTTGGTATGATAGGAGCCCACCACCATGCAGAGCTAATTTTTGTATTTTTAGTCGAGATGGGGTTTCACTGTTGCCCAGGCTGTGTTTCTAAATGTACATTCATATTGTATTCAACTGAATGAGAGAAATGTAATAACAAGTAAGAATAATTCACTTTTCATGTTGAAGAAGAGCCAACTGGTTTCTAGAAAAATTAGTGGTAATTTACTGAGTTACCATAAAGTTGTTTGCTTCTCAACCTCCACCACCTCAAAGTCAACATCAACTTCCAGGGCTTTCTCAGGTGAAATTGTGTGCCATTACTTGTTTTATAAAGTCGTTTCCTTGTCTCTATTTTACCGTTCCTTCGTGTGGATGGCAATAGAGAGCTCTTCTTTCCACTCAGTTGTGAATTGACCGGGAAGTCGGGGCACACTATGTCCAGGGCTAGGAAACATTTGTGAATTACGTGAATAGTAGGCATCTCTAGTAATACACAGATATTCAGGGTCCTGGATTAGTCATGGAATGCCTGGAGTAGGAGATTTAGCCATTTTTCCTGCTATAGATCCCTTTGACAGTCTGGTGAAACATATGTACGCTTTTTCAGAATGATATTTTCAAATTTAAAAATAAAGTACATAAGATTATCAAAAGCAAGACAACACAAAAATACACTGAATTTCACAGAATGTACAACATTATGGATAATATCATCACCCAATATGTCATCAATAATAATCTTAAAATTAGTTTAAATACCATGCTTGTAGCCTACATGTATATCATATTTCAAACAGCAATGGTAACTTATGAAGAATCAAAAATTCTCATTTGAACCATCCAGTTTGGCAAAATTATAACAATTTAAATGGCTGACTTCTTTCCATGTAGCCATTTTGATCAAATGTTCTTTTCATTTGATGAAGAACAAACAAGTATGAATAAGGAATTTCACAAAGCATTGTAGATGTCTGGATTACTAGGATGGGATTACACATCTTCCACCTTTCATGGCTGAAGGACTGCCAAGTGAAGAATTGACCCATACTTGCCTCTGTATATTATGAGGTGCTATGATCAGGAGAAATTAACTATCATAACTTTAATTCATGATATAAAGAAGTAAATTTTCAGGATTTGTGGAACAACTGTATTGTCAAATTTAAAAAAAAGTTGTATTTTTGTTGGTGATGTTGCAGGTATTATAATGGTAGTGTAGTTTGTTGCTTGCCTTTAAAAGGGAAGGAAATGACAAAGTTCAATTAAGGGCCAATGGAGAAAAACAGAAAAGGTGCTACAGAGTTGTGCATCCCTTGCATTCTCGCCACGTCCTCATCATGGAGCTGTTGGACCCACAAGTTAAAAACCTCTGTCTCAAAGTGTGAATTCAAACCTGATGATGTGGAAAATAACAACTAAAGCAGTTCTCAGAAAAATCAGACCTGCAGACGGGATTATAAAAAGAATATCATTTACTGTTTGTTAACTTATTTAACAAACATACCATAGTTCACCCTAAAGTTTGCAATTGACTTCATAATTGGCCCCTTTGGAAAAAGATGCTCTTGCCTTTATTCAAAATAGAGTTGGGTCTTCTTTGAGAACCAGTGGTATAATGTTTTGAATATTGTCCTCAGTATTCATTCTTAAACTGTTTTCAGGTGGGTCTGGTGTTTTGAAATAAACCAAAGTCAAGTCAAGTAAGGCTGCTGAATGAAGAGGGTAATCAAAGTGTGTAAACACCAGATTGGGACTTGAAAGTCCCAATGATTTTTTTTTGGAAAGGACTCATCAGCTACCCTGATGCAGGTGGAGATGAGGTAGGGATAAGATTCAGAAAGGATTGCATTTCCAAAACGATAGCATCTTTGGAGTCAGCTTTTAATCCCCTAGAATGACTACATTATAGAGGAGCACTCATTTCCCTCATTAAATAGTCCTGTTCTAAATAGTCTTGAATAGAGCTGCACTGTTCAATAGAAATATAATGCTAGCCACTTGTGTATTTAAATTTTTTTCAGTAGCTACATTAAACATGTAAAAAGAAAAAGGTATAATTTCAGTAATGCACTCAACCCAATATATTCAAAATTATCATTTTGATTTATAATCAAATAAAATGTATTGAATTCTACACACTAAGTCCTTGACATCTGGAGTTATATTTTAGACTTAACATCATGTTGTACTTTGGACACAAAATTTTCATCAGAGATACTTGACCGATATTTAGATTTCATAAAATGTACAGTTGAAAAAACCAGGTTCATATGCACAAGTTGTTTCAAACATACTTAAACATTTTCCATAACTGAATTGGGTATTAGTCTTTAAATTTAAGTTAATCACAGTTAAATAAACTTAAACATTTAGTTCCTCAGTCACACTAACTACATTTCAAGTGATCAGTAGCCACATGTGGCCAGTGGTTACTGTATGGGACAGGACAGGTATAAACTATATGAAGAAACAACTGGAGAGGGGTTCGTAGGTACTATGTGAGCTTAAACCCTCTGGAAAAATTAAAGTCATGCTTGTTCTTTCCGTTTTTTGTTGCCTTTTCTATGAATCACTTCTTTTAGTCTTTTTGTTAATCCAATATTTTTCTAAAATCTCCCCACCTTCTCTTTAGAATACTTTTGTGTGACCCCTCCCAAAGACCTATCCTTATGAGTATTTATTATTTGTATCCAGGGACACCACATGGTCTCTGCTTCATAGATAGAAGGTTCAAGGGTGAGTTTCAGGTGACTAGATAAAGACAGGAAGTCCATGTCCCTACGCTAAGTCAGGATGGATAAGCAGCTAAACCTCAGGAGTAAGTGTTCTTTGCTCCCAGCCCCACTAGGCATCTTTTGAAGCACCTCTGCTTCTGATTATGAAGATTTGGTGTGGGGTCTAGGAAACTGCATTTTTGTTAAGTTTCCCTTACTCCCCCTACTCTCCCCACTAAGTGATTCAAAGAGCTGAATTTAGTCATTATTACCCTAAGCCCCTCTCCTCCCGTTATGTTCTTTTTCCAGTGGTTCTCAAGCTGTATTCTTCCCTCTTCGTGAGATCACCCTACGTCTTATTAAATTGAAGAGTTCTAGGCGCTGCCCCAAGTCTGCTAAATCAGAATATCTGAAAGCATGGCGCTAGGAATATACTTACAAAAACAAAACTAAACAGAACAAAAAATACCCCCCAAACTCCCTAAGTAATTGTTATGCTTTATAAACTCAAAAAACTACTGCTTTATGCAGACCCCGGCTTAGAAACAAAAGCATTTGCTTATCCTAGCCTTTCTCA
Organism: Sapajus apella; assembly: GCF_009761245.1. Taxonomy (NCBI): domain Eukaryota; kingdom Metazoa; phylum Chordata; class Mammalia; order Primates; family Cebidae; genus Sapajus; species Sapajus apella. The sequence continues at coordinate 46,614,469 of NW_022436944.1, forward strand.
TTCGTCCTCTTTTCCAGTAGCTGATATTTAAAAATCTGTATATTTATTCTGCCTCCCTTCTGTCAAGGTTATTTTTTAAGTATGGGACTGGGATACAAAGGTATAGATCATGAGATCCTATTTCTGCTCTTAGAGAGCTTGCAGATGTAGGAAGGAGAGAGAGATCTGTGGAAAACTGTGTTTATAAATCACTACAAGTGGAGTACTGCATGGAATGCTGTGTGTAGGAAGGACACAAAGAGCACAAGAGTCATATCCATTGGGCTGTGAGCTGGCGAAATGGCTTAAAAAGGACTTCAGGAATCCTGAGTTGATCCAGGAAAGGGGAAATTGGTGTTCTGCCAGACAGCTAGAGGCAGGGAAGGACACCTGGAGGCTTCATATGAATTAAGGTGTGAACAGGGAAGCAGGGCCCCTGTGAATGACATAGAATAATGGATTTATTACTAGAATAAACAGAGCTTTCACAGTTGTGGGAGATGCTTGGAACGCAAAGGTCTGGCAGGGCACAGAAAAATAACTCAGCAGGGACCATGAAGGAAGCTGGTGAAGAAATCTATGGCAGGTACTGCCTCTACTGCTGGTAGTAGAACTGAAGTTGCTCTAGGTCAGCAGGGCTCAGGGCAGAAGAAATCAGGACTGGTGTGAGGAGAAGCAAATGCAAACTAGAATCTGTGAGGAGGAACTAGGCCTTGTGCCCCAGCAGCACAGGTGGCCTAAGGAGGAAGCAGTCACCCTTTGCCCTGGAGCTGCACACCCAGACTGGGAAACTGGGGGTGGAGACCCAGGGAAATGTGGAAGAGCTGTGGGCCCACGCGTGCCCTCCTTAACAAGGCCAGCCAGGAGATCAGCAGCCGTTTGTGTTAGCTGAGATGTTGCCTTCCAAGTGTAATTCTGCGTGTCATGTCTGCCTTCCAGATCTCAGGATGACTTCCCTCACGGCCAACCTTGACTGGATTCCCATAGGGAAGGGAAATCTGGGAAACATGGTCCCACGTAGCTAAGTCAACGCAATAGAAAACCATTGCAGTTGGCTTAGGAAACCTGAGCTGGCAGTGGCGGGATAGAAAATGGCCACGTTGGAGCAGGGAACTGAGCTGCTATGGCAGGGTGTTAGCCTATGTACAGCAGTAAAGCAGCAATGATGACCTTGAAGGGTTTTATCTTCTGTATATCAGTGATTAAAATGGAGGAATAACGTGATGATGTAGACTTTCTTTCAATAAATTACAGAGTTTTAAAAATGAAATTTTTTAAAAATCAAAATTTTAAATGTCAGGAATAGTTCTCAAACTTTTTGGCATCAGAAACCTTTTAGACACTCAGCAGCTGCAGAGGATCTTAAAAAGATCTTGTTCATGTGGGTTGTATTTATCCATATTCACCATACTAAAAACTAAAACTAATAAAATATTTAAATGTTTACTAATTAATTAAAAAACACTATTACATGTTAACATGGAAATACATTTTTATGAAAAATATATGTTTTGCAAAACAAAAAATATTTTCTGGTAAGAGTGGTATTGTATAGTTCTACACATCTTCATGTCTGGCTTAATTGAAAACACTTGAATTCTCATATCTGCTTCCACATTCACTCTGTTGCGATATCCCATGTCAGGAAGCCTTTGGAAGACTCCACTGTATATTTGTGAGAGAAAGAGTAAAAAAGGCAAATCATATTTTAATCGTGTTGTAGAAATAGTCTCATCTTCCAGGGATCCCCTGCAAGGATCTTAGGGACATCCTGGAGTCTCTGGACCAAACTTTGAGAGCTACTGGTATGGTGGAGAAGATGGCTCTACCAGCAAGTGGGGATACCAGGAATGGCTTAGGGGAGAAAGATGAAGGCACCAAGGTGTATCTTCAGGGAAGGAAAGTGGATGAATTGGAGAGAAACTAAGGAGACATAAGCCATAGAACTTCATAACCAATTGGATGTGGGGATGGAGGAGAAGACAGATTCTCTGAGAATGACTTGGCCAAATAAACAGCTGGATGTAAGCAAGCTGATGGTACAGGTGTAGTGTGTTAACCACCCCAACCCCGTACAGCCCTGCTTCTCTAAAGGCTTTGACCTAAGAAAAGGAAGCGGGAGGTCCAGCCCTAGGTCAATGACTGGACTTTAAGAATATCACTACACATCAGCAGGAATTAAGATGGGCAGAGTTGGCCAAGCACAGTGGCTTATACCTGTAATCCCAGCACTTTGGGGAGCCAAGGCGGGTGGATCATGAGGTCAGGAGATCAAGACTATCCTGGACATGATGAAACCCTGTCTCTACTAAAAATACAAAGGTTAGCTGGGTGTGGTGATCCGTGCCTGGAATCCCAGCTACTTGGGAGGCTGAGGCAGGAGAAACGCTTGAACACGGGAGTCAGAGGTTGCAGTGAGTCGAGATCATGCCACAGCACTCCAGCCTGGTGACAGAGCGAGATTCCATTAAAAATATATATATATATATATATATGCAGAGTTACCAGAAGCATTCACGTGTGAGTTGGCCTAGTCCGCGATGTTCACATATACAGCAATACAGGGAAAATAATCGGTTGGTGAGTGGCAAGGAAAACAAGGGGTGAATTTGTGGAATGCCCTTCTTGAAGCTGGACACATTCATGGTTGTAAGAGCACTTGGGAAGGACTCAGGAATCCAGAATGGTGATGAGGTTTTGTATACATACTTACGTATGTGTGTGTGTGTATATATGTATATGTATACACCTATATGGTTGTATGAAAACACTTATAAAATCATATACACTACACACATATATGTATATTCACATGTAGATGTGTCTGTTTATATATGTGTGTTGTATAGATGATTTTATATATAAATGGCTATGTCAGCCCAGGTCTCAACCTGGAGTGGTGGAATGAGCTGGCCTGGGCATTTGGAGTCAGCTCCCACTTTGCCACCTACTCACCCACTAGCTGTGTGATCTTGGACAACTCAGAAGGGTCTCTGGGCCTCAGTCTCATTGCCTGGCATATGCAGCAGGTATGAAGTAAGTCTCAGGAATTCTGTGATACAATGTACCTTTTTTACAGGCCACAGAGTGATCTTCTGGAGGATGCAGGGATTCCATCACTGTCAGAGTTTGGCTGAGTAGCATTTTCCTGAGCCCCTTTTCAATCTTGTCTGTTGAATGATTTGGAAATGAATGAGGATGCAGTCAGGCTGATGTCAGGGGACTATATATAGCAGCTGCATGTCTCAGGAGTCACAGATATTGTCATTTGTTTGGATGTGGTCCCCATTGTGGCCTTAGCATCTTCTTGTTTCCTTAGTTCTTGAGAAGCCTTTTCTTACCAGCTAATTCTGCATAGATACACGCGCAAGTATGCACACACATATACATACACAGAGCAGTCTGACCACACTCTGTTCAGCATTTCACATACCACTGCATGTAAAAGGTGGTTTAGGTGTGTACGAATTATTTTTTGGTATTTACGTATGCTTTGATAAGTATTAGAAAAATAAAGCAAGCATAACAAATACATTTATGCAGATATTATTTCTTAGGATAAGAAATGATTTAAATAAGTAAATTGACTTCAAGGAGAAGATTAAGTAAGTACAAACACAGGTAGAGCTTAGATGTAGCAGATATCTTGAAGGTAGTATTTGAGCAACTAATATGTGGGAAGCAGGAACTGAATTATGTTGATGAGGCTTTTGTTCTAACAAATTCAGAAGAGGAGACTGCCTTACCAGGTAGTACCTTATACCTCTGTCAGAAGTGTTTCTATTCATTGATTTGATAACTCAGCCTAAAAATTCCTTTGAGAATCTGAGTTATTTCACATCTACTTCATATTGGTCATATTGGGCACTTAGAATGTTAGACTTTAACCTGGATGTAATTAGGGGGAACAGTCAGACACATTTAAACGAGGACAAATTTTGCAAAGCAACTGACCCTGGAATCTACGAAAATATCAGTGTCATAAAGGACGGGGGAGAAAACCACGCTGGGAAACAGTTCTAAATTAAAGGCAACTAAAGAGAGATGACAATGAAATATAATGTGTGATTCATGATGGAACCCTAGATTAAAAATAAAAGATTATTAAGGGAATTTTGGGACACTTAAGGAAATTTGAAAACCCACTGCCTGTCAGAAGATAGTCTAGGTATCAATTTTGGATTTCCTCAGTATGACAATTACAGTATAGGATCATATTCTTGGTCTTAAGAGATTCATACTGAAGTATTTAGGGATAAAGTACAACAATGTCTACCACTAACTCTCAAATAATTCAGCCAAAATACACATACATAAACATATACTCGCACATTTAATGACCATATATACACAGATACACAGATAATATAGCACATATACACATGCATATAAAAACATAGACCTGCTGACACATACACATACATACATGCATATATACATGGGTACAGACACAGACGTATATACATACCCACATCTATACACGGAGAGGGAAAGCAAATGTGACAGAATATTAACAACTGGTCAGTCTAGAGTGTTTATTTGCAATTCCCACAACCATTCTTTAGAGTTTGCATTAAATTTTTCAAATTAAAAGTTGCAGAAAAAATAATAGACGTCTTGAGTTAAAGAAGTATCAGAGATAAATCTAAGATGTTTGTCATATGTATTAACAAGCAGGTGTTCAGAACTTGGATAAAACTTTTTGAGCCTACTAAAGAGGATGTTTACATTGTGCAGAGACGTGTAGTTGCTTCCCAGCTATTCCACAGACAAGATTTCCTCCACAAAGTAGCTATGAGACATAAAGATTGTCTCTGGTCAGCAAAGAAATTATTTAAAGAAGTAAATTGACTCTCTCAGGCAAACTCAGTAAAGATAGTTCATGGTGGCTGCCTGGATTCTAGCTTGCATAGACTTTACGGTAACAACTGATCAGACAATACTGTTACACACAGAATGGCCTCTGCTATGATGTATATATATAATTCTCATTCAATAAATAGTTTTTTGAATGCCTACTATGCTTCAGGCATTGCTCCTAGGGGCTGGAGGTAAGACGATTAAGATCCTACTTCTTATGTACATTACTTCCTGGAGTGTGAGGTATAGAAAATAGCCAAACAAGGAATTAAAGGAATGGTGATATTTTAAAAATTGCGATCTTGTAATGGAAAAACAATTATGAGGGTACCATGTCAGAAAGTGGTTGTGGATGAGTTTTCTGAGGAGATGACCAACCATTAAGTTTAGAGAGAAGAGCATTTTATTTTTCATGTGTCTGCTATTTATTCCTAATTCCCCCAGCCTTTCAGTTTGTCTTAATATCAAGGTCAAAGGTCTTCTGGACTACCCCAGCATCTGTTTCTGACTATGGTCCATTCCAAGTGACCATACAATGTGGCCAACCCAAGGGTGTGCACTGGTCTCCTTGTTCTCTTGTTGATGAATACAGATTTCTGTGCACACTTATCATTCACAATGTAGCCCATCTCATCTTTATGAGATCTTTAATCCAAAAACCACAGAAATATCCTTGTTTGTTTTGATACACAGTGATGAAAGTGAGTTATAATCCCTGAATAATGCTGTAGGAAGCCTTCCAACCAGAGATTTTCAATAATGCCACATTGGCACCCCTCTGAATTATTATCTCCTTTTACTAATTCAATATGACAGGTTTCTAAAGCAATTTGAGTTCATGTAAAAGCAGTGAGAGAGAGAAAGAGAGAGAGTATTCAAACTTGCTTGAAGGAGAGTCAGGGTAAAGAACTTATATTGCATTCTCCTGGCAACACCGATCAAGATCCATTTGGATTCATTTCCTGGAGGCATTAAGTATGTTTTATCTTTCTTTTGCAGTCACCTTTTCAGTTTCCTCTGATAATTATATTCTATCTGCAGTGCTTGAATTTACCCCAGAGAGTAAAACCAGTCAGCTGATTCTTCAGTCCAGAGTCCACTAAGGATAGGCGGCACAAAACATAAATAAATAAAAATAAAAAATAAAATAAAAAAATTAAAAATCCAGATTTTAACATGCAAGCCAAAAATATGCTCCTCATGCAAAAATCACTCAAGAGATAGGCCAGCAGGTGAAGAGAAGCCTATGGAGGATTCAAAATATCAACGTTTTGTTTTTTTTCTATTTCCCTTGTTTCCACCTGGGTGAACCAAAGCTGGCCTCCAGTTGGTAGGATGTGGGTGTGGCAGTGTGGTATAGTGTCAGATGTACAGGATTGGGAGTCAGGGAACCTGATTTGAGTCTCAGTCCCACCACTTATGGCTGTGAAATTGTCTCAAGGCCTGGCCCATAGTAAATACTCAGCAAATATGAGCCCCACATCTTCCTTATCCATCTTGATTCTTTTTACACAAATGGGTAGCTCCTTCTCACCTTTCCAACTCATCTCTTTCCATTCGTTACCTCAGGTGCAGCCATACTGGCCTTCCTTCTGTTTGTGGAACATACCAAGAATATTCCTGTTTCCAAACTGCTGAACTTAAACTTCCTTCTGCTTGATGTATTCCTCCCTCCAATCACCCCATGGCATGCTACTCACTTTTTTCAGTTCTCAGCTCACACGTCACCCCTAAGCGTAGCCTTCCCTCCCTCAGTCACTCTCCAACATGTTACCCTGAGCATTTTCTTCATGGCGTGTCTCACTATCTTAACTTATTTTGATAACTCGTTTGTGTTTCGTGCATATAGTCGGCCTCTATCTCTCATCCCGGAGCTCCTGAGGGCAGAAACCATGGCTCTTGAGCTGTTACTCATGTACCAGCACCTGCCACATACTAGTTGCTCAACAAATATTTGTTGGATGGAAGTTACTTGGAACTCTAAAAGAAATGGAACAGCCTTGAAGGGCTGTTCTGAAGATCAGATAACACAAGGTTTCTGAGAGTACCTTAGAAATTATAAAACATCGTGTGAATAAAATGTGTTATTAATCCTTCCCTACCTTTCCAAGAAGAAACCTTTCCATTGCCTTGGCCCAAATTATCCTCTTCATATTCTTATAGCATTATACATCACTGTAAAGCTACAGCATTTCTGACGCATGATTGAATGCCTGATACAGATCATTGGCAGGAGTTTCAAACGAAACTTGGAGGAATTTGAAGCAAGAGAAAAGAATCTGCTAGCTTGGAAATTGCCACTAGGCAAACAATTTGTGGTTGTAAACTTCAATCCCATGAAGTACACAGAGCCTGCCATGTTTAAACAATATCCAGCTTCAGAGGGAGACTATTAAGAATTTAAGTTACATATAGCTTCCCCACGCCAAGTTTTGTTTCAAGAAAATGTCATATGCCTGTGTTTTGGGGGTGGGGAGGCAGAAATCGATGCAGAGAGTTCAGCTTTGAGCAAGCACAGGGGTGCCGTGGTTCATTTTTGTTCATTGTGTTCCTTGACTACCACAGTGCCTTGATGAGGGACGGTAATGATGAGGATGGAGTGCGTCTTGCCCATGTATGGTATAAGAAGTTTTGTTGTTTTTTTATCTACTTACCTTTGTGGAAAATTTTCAACCTTTGCTATTTATAATCTTTTCAGGCTTCAACTAAGATGTAGTATGTTGGCTTTGAAAGCACTTGATTTAAATTGTGGAGGGAAAGAAAGGGGATTTCAGAAATCTCAATCCATTATTCATGATGTTTAGAAAGATGTGTGTGTGTGTTTTTTTTAGAAATGTGAAAATCATCCTAATAAAGACTAAATCAGACAGCGATTGGCACTGATTTCAGAAGGCAGAAACCCCTCCCTACCTGTCACCTTGTAGATACAGTGCAGAATAGTACTATGCCTTTTTGTAGCCACACTCCATTTTTACAAGAAATGAAAAGAGCTGCTTTCCATTTTAGTAAAAATTAAAATCTCCAGTTTTTAAGAAAATGAAACAAAATCCTGAATCTAGTGGAAATCATTTTGCTTGGGGCTTTCAAAATGAATATTCTCCATTTTTCTTAAAGCACCAATAAAAGGATTTTGGATCCAGTCTGTGTTTCTCCTGCCCCCTTCCTAGAGAACCAGGTTCCTGCCCACATCTCCTACCATATGGGGTCTCTTTGTTTAACTCCTAAGAGGACCCCTCACACAAATGGCATGTCTACTGGGAAACGTGTATAGCACAAAGATTTTGATATTTGATTTGTAATGTTTAAACTGTAGCATTTTAGTTTTTAATTTGAGTGCTTTGAAGAATGGGCAGTTGCAACACTGAACTTATAATATGGACTCTGCCTTAACATCAGCAAATGATCTGTAATAAAGACAATGAACATACCAGCTGCCTTAAACTCTCAAAGCTTACATTCCTCCCTTGAGGCAAATCAAAAATAAGAATAGGGCATTTTTCCTCACTTGAGAGGTGAAGGTTTCTTTTAGGGAGCTTTGTGTGAAGAAATAGGTGGATTAAGTAGCACAGAGTAAATCAGAGATTAAGTGCAGCCCTGAAATACAGCTCATTTAGAGGATTAAAACACAACCTTCTAAAAAATGTTTATAATAGAGGCTACTTATGTTCTTAAGAAAATAATTAGAAATAAAGTGTAGATCTCGTCTAAAGGGTTCCGAGGATTTCATCATCTGACTGAAGGCCAGGCTGCCTGAAGTATGGCAAAACACTGAACAGAATGAGAACATCACACAGGTGATCCTTTCGCTTGTTTGCGTGTTTTCAAGTATGGGCAGCTTCTACTGGTCTTGGTGGAGAAACTACCATTGGAGTTCTAAGATTCAAAGAGAATCATGTGCCTCTCTGAATTCTCCACTATTGTGTTTCTTTGGGAATATTTAGTTGAGAATATTTAACATGGAATGCTTTATCAAGGAAGTAAAGAGAACGTTCCTAGATCCCAAATGTGTGAATGTTTTTTCCCAGGTCCCTCTTTTCATATTCCTCAAATTAAAAATAAAATCAAACTCTGTTTAATTTCATGGTGTTGCCCAATGTCCTGCATGTTCATCGTATTTGAAGATACGATACCTCAACTCAGATCTCAACATTTTGTGCCTGTGTCCAAATTCACTCCTCCTTTTCTTCTCCCTCTACTCATACTTCACATCACTACCAGGTTCATCGTGTTTAATTTGGTTATCTCCTTATTTAGGGTATTTGGTGACCTCCTTATTTAGGGCATTTGGTGACATTATACTATCTATAATGCCAAATTCCTGAACCTGGCTTCCAAAGCCACCCTGTGGGCCCATTCTCCTTCTCCTAAATTGTTGCATGGTGCTATTTTGTGCTCGTGTTGAACATCATCCAAAATGTTCCTTCACTTCTTAATACACCCTGCCTTTTGTACAACCCTAATATAGCCCCCCACTTGGAACTTTCTCCCTCTTTCTCTCTATTTCTCCAGTACAGTTTCATCTTTTTAAGACCCAGGACAAATACAAATACAGAAGTTTGCATTGACCACCTGTGATGAAAATAATTCCTGTTTTTAAATAAACTTCTATGTCTTGAATTTATTTGTTCCATGTCTTCTGCCTATATTTCTATGTTTTCTCTCTCAAAATTGATTATAAAAAAAACTTGCAGTCTAAGACCATGTCTCATAACTTTGTGTGTCTCCACTTACAGCCTACTTTGTTAGCATACATGTTATGGATACGCAGTTAATATCTGTTATCTGCTCTCAAAAGTAAGGTATGTTTTTTTCTTTTTTTTTTTTTAAATTTTACTTTAGGTATACACTATATCCAGTTTTCTCCCCACCCTCCCTAGTCCCCACTGTCCCTCCCCTACCCTCCCCAATTGCCCCCAGTGTGTGATGCTCCTCTCCCTGAGTCCACGTGTTGTCATTGTTCAACACCCACCTATGAGTGAGAACATGCGGTGTTTGGTTTTCTGCTCTTGTGTCAGTTTGCTGAGAATGATTGCTTCCAGATTCATCCAAGTCCCTACAAAGGACACAAACTCATTTTTATAGCTATGTAGTACTCCACGGTGTATATGTACCACATTTTCTTTGTCCAGTCTATCACTGATGGGCATTTGGGTTGGGTCCAGGTCTTTGCTATTGTATATAGGGCTGCAGTGAACATATGTGTGCATGTGTCTTTATAGTAGAATGATTTATAGTTCTTTGGGTATATACCCAGTAATGGCATTGCTGGGTCAATGGAATTTCTATTTCTAGATCCTTGAGAAATCACCACACTGTCTTCCACAATGGTTGAACTAATTTACACTCCCACCAACTGTGTAGGAGTGTTCCTTTTTCTCCACATCCTCTCCAGAATCTGTTGTCTCCAGATTTTTTAATGATCGCCATTCTAACTGGTGTGAGGTATCACAATGTGGTTTTGATTTGCATTTCTCTAATGACCAGTGATGATGAGCAATTTTTCATATATTTATTGGCCTCATATATGTGTTCTTTTGAAAAATGTCTGTTCATATCCTTCACCCACTTTTGAATGGGATTGTTTGCTTTTTTTTTTTGTATATCTGTTTTAGTTCTTTGTAGATTCTGGATATTAGCCCTTTGTCAGATGGGTAGATTGCAAAAATTTTTTCCCATTCTGTTGGTTGCCAGTTTGCTCTAATGATGGTTTCTTTTGCTGTACAGAAGCTCTGAATTTTAATTAGATCCCATTTGTCTATCTTGGCTTTTGTTGCCATTGCTTTTGGTGTTTTAGTCATGGAGTCCTTGCCTATGCCCATGTCCTGGATGGTTTTGCCTATGTTTTCTTTCAGTTTTTTATGATGTTAGGTTTTGTGTTTAAATCTTTAATTCATCTGGAGTTAATTTTAGTGTAAGGTGACAGGAAGGGGTCCAGTTTCTGCTTTCCGCATGTTGTTAGCCAGTTTTCCCAACACCAATGTTTTTTTCTAAAAACCATGAAGGCTGTATGGCTCCCATTTCTATGGGTATCAAATAAGCTTTCCTGTTGAGCCTCAGTGACTGTGCTGGGTTTTTTTTTCCACTTCCAGGATATGGGATGCTGGATTCAGAGTTTGAAATGTCCACGAGGGAGAGTATAAAACATATTTGGAAGAAAAATATCATGCTAGATCTGGAAGTGAAGAGAGTGGGGTCACAGAGCTCCCCTCACCAGTGGCAGACTGGGGTCAGGGCAGTGGGAACAGCACACCCTGGATACAGGCAATAAGCAAGTGCAGAGAAAATTTGAAAATATCATAAAACCAACTCAAAGACACTTTGCTTTTTATTTTTACCAAACACTAGCATTTCCAAACAATGTTAGTGATTAAAAATCCTTTCAAAATATTTTGTTGTAGGAGTTACTACTAAATTTTAATAATGTATGTAAGCTCCAAATCGCTCATTATTATTGTTGCTGTTATTAGTTATTAAACACTTTAGCCTATATGAAAATTAACTCAGAGAGGCCTCAGTTGTGCCCACTGACACAGGATCTCAGTTATCCACTTGACAGTAAGTGCATTACAGTTCAGATTTTTGTCCTGCATCAGGCATAGTTTATGTCTCCAGCCACTCTTGGTGCGACGTATTCCGGTATCTAAACAGTAAATTGATGTGAAACATGGAGAGCACAGAGATTGTAAAAATGAAGAAATGCACCTTGAGTTATGAATTCTGTCATTCTGTGTGTCCACACTTGTGGCTTATATTGGTGTTTAATATTTGCATACTGCAAAGTAGATCATTTTGTTTGGTGAGTGCACATTGTTGTGTATACTTAAAATATATTTGTTCAATTTCATGATTATCACTGAAAATAATTTTGTCATATAGAGAATGGGTATAATTAAAAATGACTTACTCTGAGACTCATAAGTTCTAGGAATTCCTGTGTATCCATTGTGATTTTTTTTTTTACTGAAGAACAATTTTCTGGAAGGTCATCCCATCTGTTGGGATAACCATCAGAATATGGTTATACACAAACATCATCTCATCAGAGAAGGTTTCTGTGACCAACTGTATGAAATATGTAATCGCTCCTTTTTATTCTCTGCCTTATTCTCTATCATTTTTATCATAGTTTGTTTTCTCTCCCATGCTTATCATGACCTGAACTATTATAAATGAGCATGTGTGGTGTGTACCTTTGCGTATCTGTGTGTATATTTACTTGTTTAGTATTTGTCTCCTCTGTTACTCTCTAAGTTTCATGTGGTCAGAAAATTTACTTTATTAGTGCTATATTCTAGACAAAATGAGACAATCTGACATAAAGTCAATGCTCAATAAAAATCTATTGAATGAATGAATGAATGAGAGAAGTGTAGTAACATATCCTGAAGAGAAATTTCATCTCTCTTCTCTGGAGCTCATTTGAAGTGGGGAAAAAGAAGTTGAACTTTCAACGGGTTACAGAGGTACCCTTCTGCATTTTTCCTAGCCTTAAGAATATGGTCCTCTTGAAGCAGATGGAAAATTGCCTCAACTTTAATCAGCATGTAAGCCTAATTCCGAAGGTTACCTTATAATAAAAATGGACATATATTGAGAGTTTACTAGCATTAGATCCTTTAATACATATTTTCTTGATGAATTCTCAAGAATAACCGCCCTACAGATGATAAATGGCATCATATAACATTAGAAATTTCCCAGGATCCCGGAGCTAGCAAACATCAAATACTGGATTTAAACCCAGGTCTAACTGCAGAACAGGCTCTTAACTGTTACACACTCTTGATGCTTTGCTGCCGCTACTATAATTTTACTGGGCAATGGTGAGAGTGCAGATACAAAGTGGGTGAACCCACAGCACTCCCCATAAAATGGAAGAAAAGTCAGAGGGGTTTCAACCAGCTGAGGTAATGTTTGGCTTCCTGCAAACCCTACAGAACACTGTATACATGTGGAATAACACCTGCATGATTATCTGGGGCTGCTCTGTCCCTGAGACTGGGAGGGAAGGACAGCTGGGGCCTGTGAGGCAAAGCCCAACCCTTTATGGGATCCTCTCCCGTTCTCACAGTCTCTGCTGCCTTGGCACCTGTTCCTGCCAGCATATGCTGCTGGGAAGTGTTAGATGTCACTGCACAGCTGTGAAGTGGGGCAGAAGAAAGAAGCCAAAGGAATCTCACAGAAGAGCTGGGGAACTAAATGCAAGCCTGCAGAGGGGTAGTAGAACAGAGTGTCAGCTCAAATCCTACAAGAATAAATGAGACAGTCCAGTGGGGGAAGAATGTATAGGAAGTCTTTAGTCTGCAGAGTTAACTGTGCATCAAGACAGTGAGATAGTTTCCTATGTCCACGTACTAAGTATGCCTCTGCAAAGGCTCATGCTATTTTCTCTCTCATTCCTTGGATTCCTCACTTCCAAAACCCCTTTATTTTCTTATTTTTTTTTTAAATAATCCACAGATGTTTTAGAGATTTCAAGTCAACTTTTTAAAAAGCACATATTTTTTTTATTTAAAAGTGTAAAATTCTAACAGTTATAACAGCACTAAAGAAAGTAAACAAAAAGCAACTCCCCGAATTTTATGCTAAGAAATATTTTTGTTTTATTCTGTATCCTTCCCTTTCTAGTTCTTGTCCATATCCATACATATTTTTATTATAGCATAATCCCATCTCTCTTACATGCTGAAATCTATTTCTGGGGGAAATTATCATTTCCACTGCAGCCAGTTCCAGGCATTGCCGCGTCAACAAGAAGGGCATGGGGATGACAGTGCTCCCTAGTAGATTCATACTTAAGGAGACATTGCCTCAAAACCTTAGGTCGAACTTGTGGGATTAAGAAAAACAAATGAGATATCAGGTAAGGTGCTAAAGATGAGGAAACAAAAATGACTAAAAGACTGGATGAAAAAATTCAATAGACATAAGTGGGGAAAGAAGAAAATGAGGGACGAAGACCCTAGTAGGAATTAATGAAAGGAAAATGACTTGCATCTTAGCGCCTGTACTTGAACAGTTCCTCCGTGAAATCTAGACTGTCTGTCATTTTTTTACAGACAGGAACAAAGCCTTCAAAAGCTGCTTTGAAATACTCTCAAACATGAGCTTGGATATACATGTGAGTTCAGATGTTGCAGAAATTGATCTGTCATTAATAATGGTTTAGGGGAAGCTGACATGTCATTTCTCACTGACTTAAGCCTCTGGGAGGCTGAGAGAGATGAAGTATAAAACAAAACATGTAAACTGTCAAAAGGAAGAATTCACAGAAAAAAAATAAGCTGACAGTGTCCTTTAAACAGCAGTAAGATAACCTGAAGTCTAGCTGAGATTTTTGAGATCGCTTGATCTTGCCGGATGTAGTAAGCCTAAGTCATTTCTCTGATTACAGCTCAGAACCAGGTGTCAGATTTTCACAATGAATTAGAATGTCACCCACGTAAACTGACTGTGAACTGTTTGTTTTTGAGAGCAGGCTATACCCATGTGTGTGTCCTGAAGTAGTTAGCATGACCACATAGAAAGATACCGTATTGAAAACAATAGTTCATCTAATAACTGACTTTTAGGTTTCGAAGAACTGAATTAGACTATATGGATATTAGAGAAAAAGTTTATTATACCTATACCTGGTGGCACCAGATGGCTATTTTTTTCCATGTCTAATTAACGGCCTAAAATAGCCTGTGTGATACATTTCCTAGATGGGGAAGCAGTCCAAAGCCTGGCTGAATTGCTGTGATGCTTTCCTGTTCCTGGTGATCTGTTTCTAATAACCTGCAAAATAATGGAATAGAATCATAATTTAAAATCTGTCGGAGAGTTGGGTGTCCTGGCACAAGACCAAGATGGACTTAGAAAAATGCTGAAGTGGCTGTTCAAGTATTTCTTCACTGCCATTCCATCTATACGAATGCAAGCAAACATAAAAAGCTGGGTGTCCAGTATTGGGGCTTAGAGAAGATCGTGTGAGTAGCAATGTTTCTCAAGTTTTGCTGCATGCTAGAATTTCTTAGCGCTGGAAAACATCCTCGGTCCAGATTTTTGTACTATGTATAAATTAAACCAGAATTCCTAAAGCTACAACTAAAGCCCCAGTAGCTTTAAAAATTTCCCAGGTGATTCTGATATACAGCCATAAAACAAGGCATGGTATAATAAATGCAAATGAGGATCACCGGTATGCTCCAGGAGTGCTTCAGAGAAAAGAGAAATGAGAAAGGCTTCTTTATTGGGGAATAAGGAGGATGTTCTAGGCAGAGAGAACAGCATAAGCAAAAACAGAGGTGAGAAGGTCTGTAATGGGACAGTGCAACGTTCTTTTGCCTATAGCCTGGAGGCATAAAGGAGCAGCAGGGATGAATAGCAGAACATCAGAATATTCTGTAGAAGTGCTTGGATACCAGCTGGATGTAATCTTATATGCCATTTCATAGGCAAAAATAATCATTGGAGAAAGAAGGTTTTGTTTGTTTGTTAATGAACATAGTGCCAGTGAGTAAAAAGTGCCTGGAAAAAAGCAGAAATTATAAACCTGTGTCATATTAGTGGGCATTTCCTAACCTAACGTGAGTTGTTGCCTTGTCATCTTCATAATTTTTGAATACGATTGTCTAGAATATTTTTTCAGTTACTTAGTTTTACTTAAATATATTTATAAAGGATATCTCTTTATCAATCTATCTATTTAGCTATCATCTCTCTAGCCCTCTACCAACATTTATATTACTCCCTCAATGGAAAACTGGCATCACTTTTCATAAGTTGAAGGTTAACTTTAAAAATCAATACCATAAAAATAAAAATTCTTTCTTCTTAGATATTCTCACTTGCTGCAGTGAATTAAACAGTGAAGAATTTCCTTATCTAGTAAAGAAATTAGTAGGTATTACCAGAAAGAAAGAAGCCTGTAGTCATAGAGCAAATATTATTACCGTATCTTTAAAGCCAGTGACCAGCTGAGAAGAAAATATATTTCTCTCCTCCCCTCTGAAGTTCTGTTAAAGCCTGTGAGAGGCACTGTAACATCTGTATCTTGAGTTACCTGCTGTTTGTTTGTGTAGGTTATTAGTAAAAGCCAAACTTGCCTTCCTACAATGGACATGACTAAGGCATTTTACTGCTAAGTAGATCTGACTTGTTAGGTTGGCCTAGGATTGTCAGTAAAATCTGGAGTGCTGGAGACAGATATTCTTCTTTTCCTTTTCACTAACTGATCCGTTCTGTTTGCATTAACAATACTTACCTTTATCTTTTTAGTCATTGTTCATTGTTGTGCCCTTTTTATAATGCCAAGTGAAGGAGAGCTCACATCTCCAATTCTTCATGATTAACCACCCTATTGCCTTCAGCTGGAATTCTAGCTGTGTCATGGCGATAGAAATGCTCAGTAGTGCATTATATGAATAATGTCTACTGGTTACCAAGTTTCTGTCATATGCCAGGGACTGCGCCAATGTCTGTGCCAAGCATATCACACACATTGTGATATGGTTTAAAATTCTCCACGACCTTATTGCTATTTATTATCACCTTTTTACAGACAAGAAAACCAAGATTCAGAGGCTAAAGGAGTAGCCAAAGTGTGCATATTAATATATGATAGTGCTGGACTTCAGACTATGGTTTGTTTAACTGCAAAGCCTGACCTCATCTACTCTACTCTGCCTCCAACTGGCTATGCCTGATTTTTCAGCTTATTTTAGTTCAATGATTTATGAAAGCCCCGGAGAATCACTGCAAGAATGGATTTGATAGTCTCTGTAAGGCAGAGCAAGAGGTATATCACTGCTGCTGCTGCTGCCACTGCTGCTGTCCCAAGTGAGCTGACACGCAGGATGGTTGTGTATTGTAGTTAAGATTGTCTAACCACTATAACAAATTGATCCAAATATGTAACGACTCGCCACAACAAAAGTTTGTTTCTTGATCACGTGATCTTCCAGGGCAGTTTGAGGTTGGTGGTGAAGTGGGAGGGGAAGGTAAGTTAGCTCCAGGTAGTCACTCAGGGTTGTAGGCTGACTCTGACTCTGTTACTGTGTATACATGGCTTCCAAGTTTGCCACTCTTATCTCTGTTACTGTCAGCCAGAAGGCAAAAAGGCTAAGGAGAGCATGCATAGGAGATTTTATGGACCAAGCTTCAGAAAAGACATGCATTTCTTGGACTTCCATTCCACTGGACAGAATTCTGTTACATGGCTATACCTAATTGCAAGAGAGGCCGTGAAATATTATCAAGCCAGGTATCCAAGAAGAAGAAATGAATTTTAGAGAGCACCCATATTAGGGAAGCAGAGGAAAGCACTTATGACTAGAAATCCGCAGATTGGGGTTTGAATCCTGACAACCATTGCTAGAGCCACTTGACAAGTTGCTCACTTGAAAATCAGAATCAATGGCTCCTGTTGCTTTCTACTCCACAGGGTAATTTAAAATCAAAGAGTGAAATAAGATGTGTGGGTATGCTTTGAAAAGCAAGTTAAGACTTAGCATGGGACAAAAACATAGATTGGGAAATAGAATCTAAGTTCAGATTCTTTTTTCTGCCACTTTAAAGCCGTACAAGTACAACTCAGCTCTCTGAGATGCAAAAAATGTTCTCTATTATTTAGGAGTAAAAACGCTTGCCTTGCCATTTTTATGGGATCCAGAGTATACAACTCAGTAGCATAAGATACGGTACTTAAAAATCATTAAATATTAGAGGGATATAAAATGTTTGTTTTTAACATCATCAGGGCCTTCTGTTTAAGACACGATTGCTTAGAGAATGCTTTCCAAACCACAAATTTTCAGCTTTGCCATCCCATCCTGAAGGAAAAAGAAATAGTAAATTTTATCAAAGAACTGAAATAGATGTTCACTCTCAACATGCACCTTTAATGCCTATAAACTCTTTGAGAGAACAACTTGAATCACCTCCATGTTTGAAATTCTTAGCATTCCAGGTATATAGTGCATACCTGATTAATTGAATTATACTTATTGAATTATATTCAATTTCAAAATTTAATTTGGATCAATGGCAAAAGGAGACAAAAATGTCTAGTAATCTGACACAACAGCAGTGACCAAGTCTCCTGGGACGGAACATGGAACTCTTAAAACTCCCATGTCTCTCTTTGAGGGTAATGTTTATCCTGAGTGATCACATTCTAACCTTCTTACTTGCTAAGTCACTTCTTTGAGTTGATAGTATTAGTCATTTAAAAAAGCTCATTCCTGCTTTCCTGCTTTGAGTCGTTCCAGAATTATAGTGATTCATTAAGTTATTTTCCTTTTCCTCCTTTTTTTTTCTTGTTGATGTCTCTTGAAACTTCTTAATTCCAGCCAAGGCGCTCATTACCTTCGAGGTTGCCCTCTGAGCTGCATTTGACAGAGGGATGATTGCCTGGCTTGGCTTTTCATTCACTTCTGGGGTTCACCCGACTATGAATCGACGGGCATAGCCTGTTCCTCTAATTGCAAATTGAGATGACTCACTCTTATTTTTCTGGGTTGTTGCAGGTGAGGCCGCATCTGCCTTTTTAAACTTGGATAAGTAAATACCAAGAGATATGAGAGAAAATCAGTGAGAGGCTGGATACCTTTAGTGACAGAATAATTGCTGCATTGTTTCATAGTACTGATTATCAAATTCAGATAATCTTGACTTTACTCAAGCCACTAAACACCTAGCAGAGTGCCATTCTTTAAGTCAGCTTTTCAATGAAAGATAATTTGCAAATAAAGTATCGGCAGAGAGACAGCCCAAGGCTTCTCACGTTTTCATGGGCAGAGGAATTACCTGGGAACTTCTTAAAATGTATTTTGATGCAGTAGATCTAGGATGGGGCCAGGGATTTGGCATTTCTAACAAGCTCTCCAGGGATGCTACTGGTATCACACATTGAAGAGGAGAGAGAGTTGAGGACACAGGTCCGATTCTTATCAAAGCCTCATTCTTTATACAAAACACTTTCAGATGATGTGCTCTCTTTGACAAAGAGTAATAACCAGGCTGCACCTATGGAAATAGATGAAAAACATTGCAATCAGGGGAAAGTGTGATCTGTTGTGTTTTTTCAATCTACAGTACTTTCACAAAGTGCCACCTCTAGGTCATTATGAGTTTGCATAATTTAGGCAGCTTTAGGTTTAAGATTGCATCTACACTGGCAATGAACAGGAAAATAATAGATCCTATTACATTTGAATGCTGGCATGGACATGACTGCAACAAATTACCTGACAGAAGGGATGTTTAACTGTAAGAGGATGTCGGTATGGGGATCTACAGACAATTAAGGATCTGGGCTGGGATCAGGTGCTAACTTCCTAATGATTTTACACAATGCATTGAGAGTTTTAGGATATGCAGATACAGATATTGGGAACTTAACTTTACAAATATATTCTTACGCTAAAAATGGGAGGTAGAAGTAAATATGTATGTGTATATCGATTAATAATAGCCATACGTATGCTGCCAAACATTCGGCAAAGATTAACTTGTTTTATCCTCACAACAATGCTATGAAGTAGGTACCATTATAGTCTTCACTGAATAAAGAAACCGAATCGCAAAAAGGTTAAGTATGGTCCCTAAATCAGCAGAGCTCAGATTTTGAATTGGGGCAGGCTGGCTACCTAGCCCGTTCTTACCACGCTCTCATATGGAGCTCACACACTCAAATATTTATGTGATTTAACCTCAGATTCTTCCATTTGCCTTTGTCCTTGAATAAGTCCTTTTACCTCTCTATCCCAGTTCCACCATCTGCAAGGTGGGCCTAAGATGCCCTGGTAACCTCTCAGGATTTTTGGAAAGTTGAAATAAGATAACACATATGAAATTTTTAAATGATATACAGATATTAAAACGGATTTAAGAATTCAATGGAAACTCATAAATAGTGCATTCGATTACCATGGAGACAATTTAAATAGTATTGTGTAAATACTCACTTTATGTTTCTTTAGTCTCTATTTCTATTTTTGCTAACTTCTTTAGGAAGAAATAGTTTTGCCTGGACATATACATGAAAACAAAACAAACAAACAAAAACCCCTCTCTTCTTGGATTTGCTTTGTTTAGGTTTTCTGAAAATAGAATGTTCTAAAGAGGCTAAAAACCAATGGAAGATCCATCAGCTGATTTCATTCATTCCTACGTTGTGAAAAATATCCCCTGAAGAATATTCTCGGAAATATTAGCCCATCTGGGTTGAAATGATTCTCTAATGCCTCCTGTATTTAGCACTTTATTTTGGAAAGGTGTTTCATGATGAAAACAATTTCACCATAGAATTGTGCTCTCAGAGGTAGCCCATAATTTTTCTCGTTACCTTGCCTTATCCCAGCATATTTCTCATTCTGCAAAAACCCTCACTTTGCTTAGAGTTTTAATCTTCCAGCTGCGCACATTTTTCTCCCTCCAAGTTTTAGCAGGAGAAAATACAGGGCTCACTTCATAATTTCATTACTCCATCCTTACTCAGTCTAAGATTTCAGAGGACTTGATAACACAGAATTGTGATTAGAAAGGATTATGGGGGATTTGCTTGTGTTGCCGTGTCTGGTTCCTGCATGCAGGTAGCAGAGGTGCCCTCCGAGTACAGATTAATTCTCTTTCCTCTTTGTCAGAAAGGCATGGTAGAAAGGCAAGTAAATTTTAAGTCAGAACTTTATTCTATTTCGTTTCATTTAGCCAGACCAGAATTTGTTTCCTTTTGGGCTACACCCGATGATAAGTCTTTCAGCGTAAATGTTAGAATCAGATATCACTAGGTATCTTAAATAAATTATCAAATTCAAAATAGAACAAATATTAAGTGATTTTTTTTCTGTATAAACAGATAACATTTTAAAGCTAATTTAATAAAAGGAGAACCATCAAACATCATTTTCTTTCAACTATGGCTTCTAAGATGGGGTTCATTTAGGCTTCTGAAGTGGCCAGTATAAGACACTTGAGTAGTCAGTACATGCCTGTGTCTTCCAGAGCATTGCTTGCCTTGCCTGGTACTATTCTAGAGCAAATGTTGACAATGGAAGATGGTCTTCTGACATATCTAGATGAATACTGCTGATATAAAAAAAAAATCCAGGCACAGTAGAGTAATGGTCAAAGATGTGGACCCTGAGGTCAGAGAGCCCTCAGTCCAAATTCTGCTTTCTTTTCATTTCTGAGCTGCATGACTGAGTTACCTATTTTGCCCAAGCCTATTTCCTTATTCTTACGATGGAGATAATAAGAATACATACCATGGGATTGTGGTAGAAATTATACAATCATAGTCTGTGGCATATGATAAATGTATTTTTAAATAATAAAAATCCATGTAAGAGTTACTTTTTAGATAATTTTATTCTTGGTCATTATTAATCCATGTGGGATCATAATAGCTTCAAAAAATTTTCTTAGAGATTTGAGCAATTTGAAAAACATCCTGAATAGATTGTGTCAAATCAGTCAATAGAAGTGCTGACCCCAGGGGTATGTACATCAATGACTGAAATCTCCTCTAACCCCTGCACTCACAGATACTGGCTTTTGTTTAGGGAAAGGTCTAGTTCAAAGGGAATGTAAAGTGTAATGGCTCCCAGTGTGGAGTCAAAAGGCTGATTCCTCTCTTAAGCCTACAGAAATGAAGTCCGTAGGTAGTGCAAGTGCCCATACTTTATCCAAAGTTCATTATTGTTTTCAATTAATCTTGTTCCTTCATGTTTAAATTGGGAGAATCCTAACAAATCGGAAGATGACAAAAACCACTCAAAATCTTCCTCACATCCAAACATTGTTAATATTTTTATGTCTTTAGGTATGTAGTTGTTGTTAATTGTGATCATACTATATGGGTAATTGCATATCTTCGCTTTTTACCCCATTTAAAAAATGTTTCCAAGCATTATTACTAAGTCTTTATAAATATCATTTTAATGGCTGCATAACATCACATCAAATGGATATATGATAGTTACTGTAGCCAAGCTTATAGAGTAAAACATTTATGTCTTCCCAGTTCTTTCCTGATATAAACACTGCTGCCGTGAACATCTTTGTGAATGTTAATGCTGCAGTGTTTATGGCAGTGTCCACACTGTCCTGAATATGACAAATTTATAAGTCATTACAGTTAGAACTTGGTTGATGCAGCTTCCATCAATTTCCTAAACTACTATTCCTGATTTCCTTAGATTCTTCCAGCTCAGGATCAACACCCAAAGTTGATCTCTGACATTTCCATGCCTTTTAAAGAGTGGGGGGTCAGGAATTGCAGAAAGGCCCAGATTAAAGAGATGTTTTCTCAGAGTTGTAGGTTCTGACCTCTGTGACTCCTCAAAAACTAGTAATCCCCCGAGTATTCTGGGGCTCCTCTGAGAAATGTTGTTGCCCCTAACATATCACCCCAGCATTTACTTCTCTGTTCCAAAAAACCAGTCATACCACTAAAGAAATACGCATTTCCTACCTTTTAATGAAAGTCCTCCTTTACGCCTCTTGAGTTTGATAATTGAGTCATTTTTCCTGTCTATTAATGCTAGCTTGTCCTATCTTTTTTTTTCCCAGACCATTATAGTCAATTAAATTTATTTACTGTTCTTAGACTCTGCCATGCCCCACTTGTGCTCCACATTCTGTGATTTGGACAGTTTAATGCAAGAAAAATATTCTTGTTTGCTAGGACTGATATTCATCTGATATGCATGAGTTTGAACATACAGTTGTTGAAATATTGAAATGCATTACTACTGATTAAATTTCTGCCATTCTGTTCCCTTGAAGTTTCCCCATTCACCCTTTAACTTCCTCCTACTCCTACTATACCCTGGTAACCCCAGCCCCTCCTCTGGAATCTATCGCTGAAGCTACAATATTGTCCATTCTGATTGGTTGCTGTCCAAGTCATTAGATAGAGTAGATAGATAGACAGATAGACAGACAGACAGACAGACAAGCAGGCATGTATGTTGGATGTGTGTATGAGTGATAAATCCCAGTTTGAATAAGGCAAGGGCAATGTTAAAACACACTTATTCAAACTGGGATTTGAGTATGTAACTAAATTTCTTGGAGAGAGTGTGGCTACTTTGATGGTGGGAAGATCTCTTGATTCCTACCACTGCCTCCTCTTGTCACCAACTCAGCCCACTTCTTTAGTGAACACTTTTTTCTCAGGTTGGTGGTGGATGATAAGGCCAATTGACATTATCATTATTTTTAGGAAAGCCTGAAACTGGTTGTTCCTTTTCCTGTTGCTAATTCTTTTATTTTGTGTCATGAGAATCTGAAGTCCAATGGAACATGAGGGTTTGCAGCTGTGTTACTCAGGAGGTGCCTTTCTGGGAATCAAGAGACCAAACCTTTGGGCAGAAGGGGAACCAAGTTCTTGTGCTGGCTCCGCCACTATTACTCCCAGTGCATCAGTCTCCAGAGGCTAGGTCTAGATTGAGTTGTGCTTTAGGCCTTCTCAGACACAATGATTCCAGTAAAAACTTCTTCCAAGTCATTTCCATAGTGTTCTCCTTTTTTGTAGCTAGATTTTAGCTTGACTGAGTTCTGTCTCTGGCAATATTTTTGTGCCAGAGTTAGGTATTATGTTTGCTTTTGTTCATATAGTGATTTGGGGAATTCATTTTGCAGCTTGCTCTGTTGAAAGATTACGTTAATCTTGTATCAGTTTGCTGAGAATGATGGTTTCTAGGCTCATCCATGTCCCTATAAAGGACATGAACTCATCGTTTTTGATGGCTGCATAGTATTCCATGGTGTATATGTGCCACATTTTCCCTGTCGAGTCTATCGTCGGTGGGCATTTGGGTTGGTTCCAGGTATGGAAAATCAAACACTGCATGTTCTCACTCATAGGTGGGTGTTGAATAATGAGAACACATGGACACAGGGAGTGGAGCATCACACACAGGGACCTGTAGGGGGGGAAATAGGGGAGGGACAGTGGGGGTGGGGAATCGGGGAATGATAGCATAGGGAGAAATGCCAGATATAGGTGATGGGGAGGAAGGCAGCACATCACACTGCCATGTGTGTACCTGTGCAACAATCTTGCATGTTCTTCACATGTACCCCAAAACATAAAATGCAATTTAAAAAATTGAGAAAAAAAGATTACATTAATCATGTTTTTACTCCCCCCACTGCAATACACATACATCTTCATTTTACTGTTTGCTTTTCCATTAAGCTTTTGCATATCTCCATGTCTAATTTTCTTAAGAGTTAGAATTTTGTTAATTACTAAAGAAATACTGAAAAATTCTGTAAACTCTCCATTTAAAGTAATCATGCCTAAATTGTATTTAACTGAAAGGGCATGTTTATTAATTGTACCTGGTGTTTTTGTTGATTAAGCAATTCTATATCAGTACTAATCAGAGGTGTCTTGCGTTTTTCAGCACTGAGAAAGCTTTCCACTGACTGTGTTAATTTGGATATTAATTGTATCTAGCTTTCCCAAGGTAAGGGTTGATTCTCTGTGTGGCTGTTTTAGTTCTTGCTCCAAACTGGCAAGATGGAAATGGTTATGACTAAGTTAATTGCATCATTCAAGCCAGAAACCTGGATTCATTCTTGCCTTATTCCCCTCTGTCCATCAGTACTACAATTATTAACATCTTGCCAATTTTGGCTCCTATGGTTTCCTGGGTTCCATATTCTCCTCCAGTTCAGAACCTTGCCATATCTTGCTTAGATTATGGCTGTAGCCTTTGAGTTAGTTTCCCTGCTGATAAAATTGCCCCTTTTTTATATTCAACCAGAGGATTTTTCTCTGAACACATTTGAACATGTACTTTCATGCTTAAAACCTACCAGCACATACCCATCACCCACTAAATAAAGCCCACACTACTTAGAAGAACATAGAAGTCTTTCTGTGCTTTAAACTTCCCAATTTTTTCAACTTTATTTCAACCTGCCCCTCTCTAATTTGAACTGGATACTACGTGAACACCAGATTACACATGGTTCTTCTCTGTCTCTTACTCCCATGTTTTGGCCCATGAGTTTTGCAGGAATACTTCGTTCACTTTTCATACCCGGGCAAGTTTTCATCCACTTTCAGGAGTGAGCTTGGCCCACTGCTTCTTCCAAAAATTTTGAGTAAAATGTTTTCCTAGCACTGTTGATAATTTGAGTCTTGTTATATATACAATATCCTTTCCTGTGTCTGTCCCCCACCGCTGCTACTGCTGCTACCCCTAGTTTTCCAGGGCAGAGAAAGTCCTGTTTGTCTTGTTATCCCCAGCCTCTTCTGTCATGCCTAGAGTCTAGGAGTTATTGCTAATGTGATGGCAGATCACCAGACTGTAAACAATAAAGCTGAGGTTTTCATGAAAGAAGGCATTTTTGGTTTAGTTCCCTAGAAGCAGATCCTGTGCTGAAGATTCATATGAAATTGATTCATTAGGAAGTGACACTGTGAAACACTGTTTGGGTGGTAGGGAAGTGAAGAGGAGGTTAGGAAAGGCTGTGGTATCAAGAGAGACCTACAGAGAATAATTTTGGCTCAGTTCTGTAGTGGAGTTCTAGGAGACAGATTAGGTCTCACCTCTGATTTGTTCTTACAAGGGGCGAGACAGCTGGGGCATTGATAACTCTCATATCTATCAGCATTGGTTACAGGATGCTGCCCCTCAAAATGTAAATTCCCAGTCACTTGGCTCTCCCTGTGTGAGTGGGTCTGAAAATTAAGCATGTATTAGAATTATCTAGAGGGCTTAATGAAATGCAGATTGATGAGTCCCTCTCCTCCAGTTTCTGATCTAGTAGCTCTAAAATGGGATACAAGAATTTACATTTTTTAGCATATTCTGAGGTGACATGGATGTTTCTGGTCTGTAGATTATACATTGAGAAGTGCCAGTTCAAGCGAAATAGGCTACAGCAGCCCAAAGGCCATCCTACCACAAAGGTACAGTTAAGCTTTTGGGAGTGAAAGCAGCACTATAGAATCTGGAGTATTTGAAAATCATTAAGAAATCTAAGAGAATGTGAATGGAGCATCCAGAACATCTCCTTCTGAAGATTGGGCCCTGACTAATGCCCAGGAGGATCTGAACTACCCAGAGCAGAGTTCTGTGGCCTCATTTCTAATCCAAGGCAATATTCCAATTTGAAGGACTGGCTTATCTCAGGATTTAACATCTAAATCAAACTTCACTTTGCTTGATCGAAAATCACATTTATTAAATGATTTCTTCCTACCATCTTCATTCTCTTCTTGTCCTTTTTATTGTGTTCTGCTAAAAATAATTTCTGGAGCCACCATTGCTTTGTCTTGTTGATATGTTTTTCTTCCTAACTTACTTCCTTTTGCATTCTCTGTTATTGTAATTACCAAAACAACTTCAAAATACTGCCATCTAATCAGAAAGGCGTGGAGCTTGGTATTGACTAGTATAGAAAAGAGTTGAGGCAACAAACTATTTCTCACACTCTATGTGTGAGAAATAAACAGACACTAAGATTGGCTAAATGACCAAGAAAAGGCCTGGAAAAATAAATTATTTTCTTGATTTGCCAGGCACTATTTGAAAGCAAGTGAGAAATATTTTGGTAATTGTTGAAATTCTAGTCAAACCTTACGTATGCTTTTTAAGCTAAAAGAAAGTTTTCTTCACTGTATTCATCTTGCTTCTTTCTAAGAGTTCATGGAACTCCCAAAGGCATGTGATGTTCACCAGAGTAGCTCATGTCCTGGAAAATCTGTCTAACTGGGTCCTTTGAAATAAATATGAGAGAGCTAAAAGTTTAATGTTGTAATTACATTTGACATCATGCTCAAATGTTTGCAAAGATAATAAATCATTCAAGGATTATGAAATAGTCCTTTCACTATATCCCATCTTCATTAATTCAAATCAATTTAACAGAAACATGCTGAGAACCTATTCTGTATAAAACTAAGGGAAGGAGTGAAGGAGAGAGACCCATGGAGAAAGGAGGATTTATATCCATAAGTTTACCGTGGGATGCCTTTGCAAGAGTGCTGAGTATAATCTGGATCCTAAATTTAGTCAAATGAATTTAGAAAGACTAGAGATAAAAAAGACATCAAAGAAGAAAGCTGAGTAACCACAAGGAAAAAGTGAAGACAAATTATTAATGGTGGAGAAGAAAAGAAAACAAAGGAAAATATATGACTGCCTTCAAATTTTTGAAAGTTTATTATAAGAGAATGGTTTTTTCAGTAGTGCCAAGACAGCAGAAGTACATATCAAAGAATTTATCTGATAATAGAAAATGTTAAAGATTGGTGGGATTTTTAAGGCTGTTCATGGAAGGGAAGGTATTGATATTTATTAGATCTCTACTACAAGCTCAAGGCTTTGTACCTATTATCTCAACCAATCCTCCCAACTACTTAGCAATAGATATTGCTATTTTTAAATGAAATTAAGCACTTAGAATGGTTTCAGTCGTACAGAAAAGTTGTAAATACAGAACACGGAGTTCCTGTATAGCCCCACTAAGTTTCCCCTGTTGTTTGCATCTTATATTATTCCGGTACATTTGTCACAATTAAGACTCTAATATGGGTTACATCACTGTCAATCACACTCCAAACAATATTTGGATGTCACCAGTTTTCCCACTAATGTGCTTTTCTTTCCAGGATCCACATTACATTTAGTTGTCATGCCACCCTTTCTTCCTCTGGTCTGTGACAGTTACTCAGTATTCCCTTGCTTTTCATGACCTTGACAGTTTTGAAGAAGACCTCAGGCATTTTTGTAGAATAGAAATTGTTGTTTTTAATAGAAATGAATAAACTACAACATTTTCATCAAATGTAGGGATTTTGGCTAAAAAGAGAGGTATTACTAACAACTTTTGCCAGCAACAACAGTTATAACTAATAACTAACAATTAACTATTTTTTACTGATTGGGTATACAGACCATTATACCCAATCCCATGGCCTTTCAGCCCCTGGGAGATTGGATGAGGATGCTACCTTTCTAAGTGAATTTTCCGAATCACTAACACTTGATATCCACTAACTGTAATTAGTGCACTATTAAGTTTATTAAGGGTTCTCATTCATATTCTGTTAAAGTGACTGGGTTGTCATGCGAAGTTCCATACCTGCTTTAAGACTAGGTTGGCTGCAAATACAGAGACCTGAAAAAAAAAACTGGCCTGCATGTACAGAGACTTAAAGAAAGTAACAGTTTATTTTTTTTCTCACCTAGCAACAATTTAGAGTAGGCAGTCCAGAGCCAGAAAGGGAGCTACTGAAACTATTCAGAGACCTAGGCTCCCTCCAGCCCACTGTTCTACCATCCCTGAAGTATGGCCCCCACCCAGTCTTCTGATCTGGAAGGGCTGGTAAAGCTCCTGTCACCACATCCATATTCCATGCAGTTTGATGGAGAAAAGAAGGGTGTGCCTTGTCTTTTTAAAGAAGATTTTCCGGAAATATCACATAATATTTTCTCTCTATATCTCATTGGCCAAAACATGGTTACATGGGAACTCCTAACTAAAAAAAAAAAAAAAAAAAAATCTAGACTGAGAAATATAATCTTCATTGTAGGCAGTGATGTGCCTGGTAAAAACAGAGTGTCTCTTGCCAAGGAATAGGATGAGCCTGGGCATTGGGAGACAAATAGTGGTCACTACCACATTTGGCAATATTGTCCAACCTTGAACATCAACACAGATCATTGGATTACCAACAATTTTCAGTGGACCATCAATATTGAATTTTTGGACTCAACATTGTTTTGAACCTATCATTAATTTTGCATAGTGTTTTGGACATATAAGTTTCAGAGTACATGATAGGGCATTTCTGGGTTGCAGTTAGATACTATTATAAAAAAAAAAATATGAGTTTGCTCTCTGTAATCTACCTGGGAATACATAGAGTAGGTTAGTTTTTTCATTCCCTGCATTAATGAGCCCCGCTGAAAGAATCAGAGATCTGTGTTTCATGGCATGTGCTCTGAGAAATGACTAGACTTTTCCAAGAAGTATCAAATAAGAAAGCTATGAGGGACTGGCCATAACAGAGCTAGAGCTGGTTACTTAAACTTGACATTAGAAAGCTTAGTGGTGCAGGATCAGAAAGATTTGGGGGCCATGAAATTGCCCAATAGGACAATGGGGGATCCATTGAAGGACTTCAAGAAATGTGATAGGATAAATTTTGCAATGGAAATATACTTGTTCTGGCCAGAAATTTCATTTTTGTGGAATGTACTTTTAGGTTTAGAATTCACATTTAGGTTTCGATAGTTTTCTACATCACTGTGCAGGAATAGGTCCCCCAGGAACAAGAAGAATCAACTGTTAGGGGCATTTTCCAAGAATCTAGGTTTTTAAGTTTACAGAGGACTGCCAAAGGCTTTTTTTATGTGGCAGCATTGAGGCCTTTTTTAAGTTTTTTGTTTTGCTTTTTTGTTGTTTATTTTTACTGCAAAAGGAATAAATAATTATTGTTGAAATTTTGGATAATACAGAAAAGCAAATAAAACTCCCTAAACCACTATAGCCAGCAATGAACAGTTACCATTTCAGTGTATGATCCTCTGGCTCATTTTCAATGCATATAGACTGCAAATTTTGCGGAATAGCATGCTGGAATGTCTTCTATAAGTCTATTTTTATATTATGATTTTTTAGTGGAAGAGAAAGGGTTCAGATGCTCCTATTTGGCAGCTGAAGAACTCTGGGGATCAATGGATTACTTACAAGGGTCCTCAAATCCACATACTTATCAAGCATTGTCTATAGACTGAACAAATTAATATGTCATGTACACTTGTTCAACCACTAGGTAAACATGCAAAGACACTATTCATTGAGATTAATAAATGCAAATTCATCCAAAAGTCCTACTGAATTTAAAATAGCTTGCTGTCATTAGTTATTTTTTTCAGTCAATGAACATTAAGGAGATCAACTCTTTTATGGTATGTCCACAGATGTACTGAGTTTCCAATGTATTCTTGTGTTTGTGAAGGTGAAAGCAAAAATTCAATGGGAAGATGAATGACTTCCAAAGTTATTGCTGTTTCCGTTGTGTCATTTGTGAGCTCATGCCAGTTGCGTGCTTCTAGAACAATTTCTTCTTCAGTTTTCCCTTTTCATTCCTTTCATTGGGATGGAGTGAATTGAGTGCATTATTGGGTGGGCCTTCTTCCATGATTGGATTAAGAAAACTCAGCTAGCTTTGCTAGATCCAGTAAATGAAATATTTAATTATTCCAGCAAAACTAGTGTCTAAATTTACAAGTAGTTGTAAAATAAGGAGATGGTATTACCTTTTTAACCCTATGATAACCCCAGAAATCATGTAACTGAACACCAATTTTCACTAATTGCTTGATTTTTGTTCTTTAAGATTTACTCAGTGAAGTCTGTCTTATTTGAAGACAGCAAAGCAATAACTTGGAAAATAAGTTTCCTATTGGCCATTTCAAGAAAAAGCTCTTTTATACTTCATTTATTTTCTTTCCCCAAAGTTGAATCTTACTTAATGTCATATGGTTGCTGGTGAAAGATGATTTTTTAGATTTCCTTAAGTGGCATGTGCTAACAGATACCCCTCACGTGTGGATTGTTTTGTTTTAGTTTATAGTGGTTTGGTTTGGTTCAGTTCAATTAGGTTCATTTGCTTCCTTGAGGATGGGGACTGGGTCCCAGGTGAGAGTCCTCCTCATCCATACCATTACATTCCAATGTTTATCACATTTTCTTGAGCTTAATAAAATGCTCCTTCCCCTTCCTCCACCCTGCTCTGCTTTATCAAGTTATTGAAATTAATATTGCTAATGCTTTCTGGGCCTGACTGGGTCTACTCCCAGTTTAGAGCTTCATGCTAATCATTTTTTTTTTCTTTTGTCTCACTCATTTTTATCCTGTGTGTGCTGTTAATTAATCTAGCTCCTTCATCACAGGAGAAGTGAGGGTGATTTCGAAAAGGATGTGCGTTTCCTGGTAGATGCTCAGTTTCTAAGAGAAGTCATTTCCTTTCTTTGCCTTGCAGAAATGAGAGAGATGAAGCAGTCTCTTGGAATATAGACAGACACATTAGCAGTATATTTCCAAAAATAACTGAAGGGATTTGGTTTTGTGTCCTGTCCCCTTCTTCTGACCCCATTGAATGCTAGAAGATCATAATAGATTCTACAATGGAATGTTCATTGTGTTATGATTCCAAAGACTTGATTTTTTGTTCATTCTACCGCTTATGTATTTGGGCAAATTATTTGTTCTTTCTGAGCACTGGGTTTTTTAATCTATAAAATGGAGCTAAGGATATTACTAAGTAGTTTGGGAATCCCATGAAATACCACATGATCTATAAAAGTGTCAGGAATTATTACTACATCAAAGATTTTATTAACAAGCTAGAGGCAAAAATCATTTGTTTCATTATCGTGGAGAGAGGTAGTGAGTCCACATATGAATCCCATTTTACTAGTTAACTGTGTGACCTTGAGCAAGTTCCTTAACCTCTGTGTCTCAATTTCCCCAAGTATAATATAAAAATAATCATAATTACTACTTTAGTACATTAGGAAAATGGAAAGCAGTAATCTACATGAAAAGTTCCATCTGGTATTGGGGACATAATAAAAGCTCAATAACCATTAATGGTTTTATTATCACCTACAAAGAACTATCAAGGAGAATTCTCGTGCCTCAGTTGTTCTATTTGATGTGTGTTCGTAGCATGCTATGGCAGTTGTATAATACTGTACTCATTATTGGGAGAGGTGGCACACTCTACCTTCTCATGTGTCTTATAAAAATAATTTTTATACATGGAGTGATCAAGACTAGCTCCTTTCTGCAAATGAAGAAAATGAGGGCTTAGTATGTGAGGATTTGAAGCAAATTAATTTCAGGAGAATCACACTTCGAACCTTTAGATATCTGTCCTAGAGTTCCTTCTCTTACATTTGCAAACTTGAGGTTGCTATCCTTTCTTGACAGAAAACTCCCAGAAAGGCCAAGAGTTAAAATGTTTTAGATTTTGAACACAAGATCTATTTAGGCGGTTGAAAATGGAAACTCTAGTAAAGTACCAATGACTCATTGTTAAACTCATTTTAAACACATTTTAAAGTCCTTTCAATAACATGTGCACCTCAACACCTTCAGCTCCAGGCTTTAACCAGTTAAAATAACGTGTTGTCCAGTAACTGAGGTGTTTATTTATCATCTTGTTTTATGTTTTGGTTAACAGAGTGCCTTTTGAAGAAAATAGTTTTGATTTTTTCAAAAGGCAAAGCAGAAGATATTAAGGGAAAAAAAGTGCCACAGCCCTTAGTTAATATAATACCCTAGAAATCACAGTCAGTACTTTTTTTTTTTTTAAACAAGAGGAGGGTAGTGATACTATGTTACAACAGGCCATGCACTGTTACCAGCCTGATTTCTTATTATTATTCGTCAGTTGATAGCTCAGTTCTTAAGTGTTTAGTAGGACTTGGCTATGATGCAGAGATATGAAAATATCTCCCTTTAATTTCCAGTTAATTGTAAACAATCCAAAACAAGTGGCCATTCATTTGAGGGCCTGAGAAAACACTGGGAAAACCACTTTCCTTTTGAAAAGGAGGATTAATTCTGTCACCCTGTTCCTGAACTGGCAGTTTATACTCAGCCTCTGCTCCCAGCCTCCAACCTAGTCAGCCTTATGGTAATAACCACTTTTATTGTTAAATGTAAAATCTCAAATATATTGTCCAGTTTCTATCAGCAAATGTAACCTCCAAATAGATTGCTCCAATTAGAGTAGCTGCTTAAGATTTTTTGATTTAGTATATTTCATCATTCCCTTTTTTCTCCCTTTTCATGTCTTTGAAATACATTTCTAATAGAGTGCATCCAAGTCTTTCTGAAACATCGTAATTCAGAAACAACTCCCAGTATGGTTTGTTTAGGGGTCACTTTTTGGAGTAATAATGTTTTTAATATTCCACCAGATCAGCTGTACAGGATGACTTTGAGAGAACAGCATTTCTCCTTCAAAATGTCAAATGAGGGGTGTGGGTGGCAAGGTAGGTTTATCTACCGTCCAAAAATTTTACTCCATTAGTCTAGTCTCATAGCACCTGAGAATCAAGTTCTCACCTTGGCACATGTCAGTGCTGCCATGTGAAATGAATCTTACAAATTACTCCTAAATAGTCCAAACAAAGGTCTGCTGCAGTGGCAAGCAATCATCTTTTGCATAAATATAAAATCAGGAAAAATCAAAGTAGTCATAGATTGCCTTTATTTTTTTCTAAAAGTCATTTAAAAAAAATCAACATGCAGTATCAAAAGCTGAGTTTATCTGGTCTTTTATTTCTTTTAAGGTTTTCATTTCAAACCATACTGATTATGGTGCTGTGCCTTTACATACGCTTTGTGCGAGATGAAAACCCAACAATCCTGAAGAACATATTGGGAGATACGTAGATAGGGAGAAAAAAATAGCACCAAGGTTGAGCCACAGAACAATGAGAATGTACTTCAGCTCATGTTAAGGCTTTTTCAACTGCTTGGGGAGGTTTTGTCTTAGAAATTAAGCAGTGCAGTAAGGTAGAGTGGACACAAATACTTTCTAGTGCTTGCCTGTTTCCTATGTCGTCTTTGCCTATAAAAGAGAAGAGAATATTCCAGTGGTTCCAGTAGCCTGGCTTAGCATGGAGTGGAAGCAGTGCTCTCCACCTTGCTTCCTGGCTCAGGTCTCTAAGCTGCCCTGCCTTCTGTGTCATATGACCTGTGAGATCCCCCCATATTGTCTCCATCCTTACCTCTACCCACTGAAGAACAGCCTCCTCCACTCCAACAGGAAGTCTGCGTACAATTAGTCAGCTCTAGGAGAGTTTTCTTAATATAGCACATTAATTGGTGAGTGACACTCACGCTGTCCACTCTTTTGAGTTTCTTGTTCCTGAAATTGGTCCCTGGGCTGTGGACCACATTGGAAAGCCAGCCAGGCTTCAGGAGGCTCAGTTTCATCTCCTGACCTAGTGTAGATTGTAAACAACAAATAATAAATACATAACAAAGAAACACGTAGGCTTGTCAATGATGAGCTTTTGAACTAAGTCAACTTTGTGATTTAATAGAAGTTATTTAAATCACTTGAATTTTTGGTACAAGCATACTCTGAATTTTACAGCAGAGGAGAAGTTTATGTTGAGTTTGTTTTGGATTACCGATGCTGTACTATCAGAAATATGATTACTTTCATCACCTCCAAAAGTTAATTAATGGAGAAGAGCCTTCTGAAGTCTACGGGAGGTTGTACTATCTCCAATTCAACAGGTTACTTATGAATATTTGGTAAATGTTTTTTGTCATGCTGTCATAGGACAGAAGCAAAACATTTACTTACAAATGTAAAAACATTAACATAAAACTAAATGGCCTAAAATAAAGTTTAAGCTTTTGGCTGATTTAGGCAGATCAAAATAAAATATTGGTATTATGCAAATGACTTAGTACTTGGCTTCTATTCTTGTTTTCTTATAAAAGGGAATAAAGGATGCTTTTTAAAATTTCTAAATGAATTATATATTTCTTTTTTTTTTGGCTGTTAAACATTTATTTATTTTTCCCCATTTATTTATTTTATTGCATTTTATATATTTAAAAACAAGTTTTCTCAAATAATAAAAACATTATATCCTATTGCTGATGTTAAAATCTAGGTTATTTGTGGAACCAGGGCCTATATTCTCTCTTATGCCTAGCACTAAACACAAGGTTTGATAGTAAATATATATAATAAATATTTTAGATGACTAAATGAGCTTATAAATACCCACTAGATATCACAACCGGGAAGCCCCACAAACATCTCAGATTGAGTTCATTTTTAAAATGAACTCATTCTTGCTCCTTCCTTATTTGCTCCAACCTACAACCTTCTCCCTCCTTCTCCCATGTTTTCCTTCTCAGTAAAGTCAATAGGGCTAACAGCTGGATGTCAGTGTAGACCGGGGCCTGTCTATTGTTTTTCCTGAAGATTTGCCAAATAGCATGGGCTTAAATATAATTTAGAAAGGATTCCAAGTGGTTTTATATTGGGTTATTTTGTTGATATTTTATGACATGACTTGAAACAATTGGAAACACCCTGGGGCATCACAAGCAGAAAGGACAAGCAATCCTCCTCTCAACACGTTCTAGTCTTTGATCTTTGTTTTCTGTGTACTCTAGTAGCATGCCTTCCTGGTGTGGTTCTGCCCACCTGATTCTATTGAATGTAAGTACATACCTATATACATAGGTAGATACGGGTAGGAACTTTTGTCATTTTCTTAAAGTAAAATAGATACATTGAGATACAGCATATAAACACAGCCAGTGATTCTTAAAATCAAGTCTTCATATGGCTGTGATACCCCAGTCAGATGAATTCCCAACTGACAAGGTTGAGATGATGAGTCAGGCTTATGCCATGAGCTCTAGGTGCCACCTGCCCCTTCCTGGAGTACTTGCTACCTTCAGCCAGAAAAACACTGTGCCAACTACCCACTGTCTTCCTGGCGCTCCAAAGAGTGAGAATGTAGGAAAAGCGATTGGTGGCATGGAAACAATTAATTCTCAACTTTTTTCAGTTTGCCCAGAATATTCCAAGCTGTGTGAAGAAGCCCCAGTGAGTGTTTTTTCCATTTTTGCCAAAAAGCATATGAAACTGGAAGTCTGACAAAGGTATTGATAAAAAAATAAGTTAATTAGAATAACTGTTTTTTTTCTTGCATTGTTCAATATATATACGTATATTTGAACATATACTCAGGTTAGCAAACAGGTATCAATTAAATAATTACAGCATAGTTAAAGGAAATTTGTTTTAATTTTTAATTTGAAAATATATAGTGTTTTTTAAAATAGGGTGATATGAAATGCCTTAACTGTTTTTTCTTGGGAAAAACTAGCCCTTATTTTAGAATATTTATCTTCTTCTTCTTTATGATAAAGTATATCATTTCTTTTATGAAATAATGGTGGTAGTTGGTAAAATAAAATGTGGCAATCTGACATAATCCTTTGTTGATTTCATTTTAAAATTTGCACATCCATGAACACTGATCTGGCAGCATGATTTATAAGGAGGAGATCCAGACTTCACTGTAGACATGCTCTGGGTGGAAGTGTAGAATGAAGGTGTTAGTGCTTCCAAATCACAATATAAAGCAGAAGTTGGGCAAGGTGTCGTGCTGGAATAGAATTGACACTAGTCTAGGGGTCAAGAGCACACATTCTTATTCTGGTTCCATCACTGATAAGTCGAGAAGGTGAGTCACCAATCTCATTTGCAAAATGGATACAAAAACCATTCCTTCCTTCTTTAACAGGGATGTTGAATAATCAAAGAAAATCATGTGCACGAAGTACTTTGATAACTATACAGGGCTATGCAAAAATAAGGCACACATCATGCAAGGAAGCCATGTTTTCTTCTGGAAAATGGGAATGTGAAGGGAGAGTTGATACGGAAAATAAACACCAGTATTATGGTATACTTCCCATAATTTTTCATACCAGGGTGAATCCAAGGGAGGTTCAGCCAGTGACTGGCAGTGGTCACAACCCTGGGCAGGAGGCACTGTGTGAGGTGTTCATTTGCCTGTGATGGACTTTCACTTCTGCCAGGGGCGGGCTGCTCATCGGCATCCTAGCGCACTTTGGAGGGGCTGGCAGGCTTGTATATGAGGAAGGGATGGCTTGTGTGAGTCAAAGCAGATTGGACAGTGGGCCAGTTTGTTGGAGGAGACTGGGAGCATCCCTGCGCCGATGGTATAGACCTGTGAAAAATATTTAGAACATGTAAGGATAATAATGCCACAATTCCAAAGAAACACAATTCCAAAGGAACAATTCCAAAATAACACATTCTTATTGTCAGCCAAAATTGAACACAAAAACAGTTTTGTTGTTGTTGATTTGCTTTGTTTTGGTTTTTGTGAGACAGGGTCTCCTTCTGTCATCCAGGCTGGAGTGCTGTGGTACAATCATGGCTCAATGCAGCCTTGACATCCTGGGTTCAAATGATCCTCCCAGCTCAGTCCCCGCATAGCTGGGACTACAGGCATGCACCACCATGCCTGGCTAATTTTTGTATTTTTTGTTTTTATTTTTTTGTAGAGACAGGATCTCGCCATATTTCCCAGGCTGGTCTCAGACTACCAGGCTCAAGTGATCAACTTGCCCTGACCTCCTAAAGTGCTTGGTTTACAGGTGTGAACCACCACAAGCAGCCAGGATTGGTATTTTTATTTATTTATTTTTCTACATATTAGAATGAATTTATTATTATTTTTTTATACTTTAAGTTCTGGGGTACATGTGCAGATCATGCAGGATTGTTACATAGGTATATACATGTCATGGTGGTTTGCTGCTTCCATTCCCATCATCTACATTAGGTGTTTCTCCTAATGTTATATTTTTAACAGTAGTTTTAGATAACTAAAAAAGTCCAAGAGGCTTTCTTGTGAAATTTATGAATATATGGGAGTAGTGAGATTCACTGGATGCAGTGGCTTACACATGTAATCCCAGCACTTTTAAAAGCTGAGGCAGGTAGATCACATGAGGCCAGGAGTTCAAGAGCAGCCTGGTCAACATGACAAAACACTGTCTCTACCGAAAATACAAAAATTATCTGGGTGTGGTGGCACATGCCTGTAATCCCAGCTACTCAGCAGGCTGAGGCAGCAGAATAGCTTGAGCTTGGCAGGTGAAGGTTGCAGTGAACCAAGATCATGCCACTGCATTTCAGCCTGGGTGACAGAGTGAGACTCTGTCAATGGATGGATGGATGGATGGATGGATGG